>NW_022170511.1:46971519-47171439 GCF_008802855.1 Photinus pyralis
TGATCACTCCTACTTAGTCTCAAACTAAGATATTGAAAAAATGAGCGGAATCAATTAATATACAGGGTGTCTTTTTTGTCAAATTCTAGAAAATTAGTCAAGAGTAAACTGTCTTTGTTTTAGTAGATATACCTAACAAAAATGTATTTAAAAAAGTTGTTTAGAATTAAAAGTTATGGAAGATTTTCAAGTTTCATACCAACATATGAGATCGTGCAACCATCACCGTTTTTCTTTCCATTTTTACTTATTGTGGAAATCGCCTATTTTCGTACAGTAAAAACTGGTTCTTCGTACACATCCTCTGTACAATTCATTTACATTAGTCATTCCCAATATCACACTGTCTGACTTACTGAAGTAGTTATTTATGTATATATGAGGGTGTGTATCGACACATTTAATTAAAGCAGTTAAAACAAACGAACCGATCGGTTTATTCAAGCACTCGTGCTATAATCTTAAAGTTCGTACGTATTTGCTCGAGGAAACTAACTTTAACGCCTTCCGTGATCCCAGCATTTGCATATAAATCAAACTTTACCATTCGATTATTAATAAGGATGCAAGCAGAACTCTATACCAACAATGTCCTGGATTTTTTGTTAGTCATTCACGTCGAGTGTGTTAAGCCCGAAAACTTTACAATTAAAATTCTGCTATGAACACGAAGCAAATTTAAATTAAAATTGAAGTTCCTAAATCTTTTCGGATATTCAATTCCATAGGCGGAAGGTTGACAAAATGTTTCTGTAAAGTGAAATATGAAGTTAGCCTCTAATCTAGCATATTGGCCTTCTTTTCCTCGTAAAGCTTAAGCTTACTTTAAAAGATTGTTTACGGCTAGGAAGACAAGAGTTTTTCCCTCTTGTCAGGTATCAATTTTAACTTTTTACTTTATAACAGAATCCTTGTTTTTTGAACAATTTTCCTTCTTTATGGCCATCTTAAGGAAATTTAAAACGCATTAAAACGAGACCATAAGAACTTAAATTGGAAAAGTAGTCCTTAAATCCCTAAACGGAATAGAGTGTTTAGGCGGAGGTATTACGTCTCTTGGGTCAATGAGTTATGAAACGTACAAATAAATTTCTGTGGCTCCTATTGGTGATCCTATTTTTAATTGCTCGAAAGAGGATTTCTTCTAATGCACCCTTATGATACAAATTTATAATTACGACTAAATCCATTCTATTTATTCATCATGTCAGCAATTGGTACTTTGGAGCACGGTCTGCGAAATAAAAGGTCGCCATCGCTGTCTGTCCACAATCCGTGCGATAGAATGGAGTTATGCTTTCTCCACAGGAACACCGTAGAAATCTGTTCATCGCATTCGCCCCTTCCATGACCTGAGCAAGAGGGCAGTTTCAAGTGTATGTAAAGAGACCAACAGTCCAAAATGTTTCATTATGGAAGGTAGGTCCTCAAACCTATTAAAATTATAGTTTCCGTTACAGTGACTGCATAAAGACAGTGTGGCCATAATGCTTCATGTCGGCCATGTTTTTTCCCAATTCATCATTGAGCTGACTGGTTTAACCAAAATAGTAGTTTATCAAGATAAATTGATCACCTTAGTTTCCGGGTTAATTTCCACCAATCTGGTGTACCTGGCCAAAAATGGCGGATCTCCCAACTAACAATAGAAAATAACACCACTGTATGATCACATGTACCACAGATTAACTACAACGGTGCCTGTACTAAAACAGATTGAATCGTTACCTGTAAAAGAACAAAACATCCCCTATTTTTTTCTTCGACTTTTGTCATATCTTTATTAGGACCATACAGCATGATATTTTGGTAAATTAAGAACATATGGAGAATATATGACAAGGACAATGTGAGAAGCAGGATGTCACTAATAGTGGCAACAGAGGAAAAATGGGTGAATAAAATGATGAAAAGATTCACAAGGTACTGGGAAAGGAAAGGAATGGAATTATGTGTCGAAAAATCGTAAGATAATGAGATTTGGGAGGAGGGGAGGAAGGCAAATGGAAGTAGACTGGAAGTGGAGGAAGGAAAGCGTAGAGAAAGTAAGAGAATTTACATACAATGCATCAACGATATAATGGGACAAGCACACAAATAAAGGAATTCGAGAAAAAGGGGGAAGTGACGATGAGACAGCTGTGGATAATAGAGGAAATTCGAAAACTGGTTTAGAATAAGGAAACACCTTTTTGATGCAATGGCGAGAGAGGGGCGTTGATGTATGATGTCGAAAGGAAGGGAGAAATAAGGGAAAAGATGGAGGAAGGAAACAAGAGACAAAGAAATACCAAGTTCAGCAACAGACAGAAAATGCAGAACTCAAGAGGAGATAAAAGGTACAAGGAGCTTATAACGCAGTGTGTCCAAATATCTAAGGGAGGGAAAGAAAAAGGTTAACCTAACGGCGTGGTTCAAATGCGGAAACGAGTAGAGGAAAGGAGAAGTGGAAAGAAGAAGAATAAAAATGCAGACTATGTGGAGTGAAAGAGGAAGATATTGATCACCTGATATGGGAATGCAAGCAGGAGAGAATTATTGGAGGAGGCGAGAAGAAGAGAAAAATGAATGAATGGAATAATAGAAACAATATACGAAGAATCTCATACGATTGTCGGTTGGGCTAATATTAAAATTACATGGGGAAGGTGACCTTTTTCATTTCGTACAATTCAAATAAAACCCCATTTCGAGCCAAACATGGACATTACTAAAATATTTTACTATTGCACCTAATAAACTAGATTCCACGCCGCCACTGGAAATAGGCATACGTGCGCTTTCAATAAATTTAAATCTAGACGAAGGCTCAGCCTGCCGTTGTGCAATGCCTTAACGGACGGATTGGACCTTTAACAATTGAGGTATGAGACACTTTTGATGCCCCTGACATCCAAAAGACACTTAGCGAATATTCCAAAGCGACGCTAGGGCGCCATCAGGTCACCATCAAGGCGATAAGGAATGAAGGCGGATATGACGCGTTCTTTCCTGGAAATGTGATGTGTTTATTAGAGATTGCTCTAGAAGTTTTTATTCGAACCGTGTTTAAAATTGAAGTTCCGTTATGGATGCCGAAGTTGGACACCTCGAGGCAACAACCAAAATTTTCCGATCCTTATGCCCAGTTATATATTTACGCTTTTTGGCCGTTTGTAAAGTTACAATTTACATTTAGTACAATAATCAAAAGTCAATTTTGTTTTTTTATACATTAGTTAGAAAGGTTCCAAAAACTTAATTGGTCAATTTTTCAAACTATTTAGTCGACGTCAAGTCAAATTTTTCTTTATTTCCCTATTAATCTTTGTACGTACATTCCTTCAAAGTAGTTTGAAAATTGTCAATTAAAGAAGGTAGTGATTGACACAATCGCATACAGTGTTGCATTTGAGTGGTATCAAAAAAGTGGACCTCTTTCGCGCATCGTATACCTGGACGCAGAACTGATGCACCCATCTGATCTCCCATGTCCATCCAACATGACCGTGACGGATTCATCCCTTTCCGGAACCAACTTGTGGCACGCGAAAAGGAGTCGCATCTTATCGTCCACATCTAGACAGTCCACCAATGTATCCTTTTTAATTCTCTTCAAATACCAACCTAACTTCCTGTGTCCGGTCAGAATCTGTAAAGTAAATCTGACATTTTAATAGCTCTGAATGTGTAGGCTAGGTCTCTCTTAACAGTAAAACAGCAAGACAGATCACTTTAACGCCAAGTGCAGTTAAAGTGAAACATATCATTGTGCATTTTCATTGATATTAACAATGGAACGCGGAGCACGAAATAAATATAGTTTGAAAACAGAAAACAATATTGTTTCTATGGAAATGAAGGAGAATTTAAGGTTGCTATTTTTGACATTAAATTTAAATTCAGAATTTTCAGAAGTTTGATTTATATGGCTTCTGCTATAAAATGAAGTTTTGTACTATACACGACGATAAAGGGAAACTAACCGTTTCGTGGAAGTCTTTCACTCGATGGTTACAACATCCTTTTATCGTCTGGTATAAGAATTAACTATTATTCGCATATTCGAGATTACTAACATTGCGGTTCAGTAGGTACTATAGGTAGTCCTTTTTTTTAGTAAAAAACGATCTAAGATATAGGTAGATGAAGGCACAGGCGGATGGATATATTTTGAGACATTACAGAAACGTACAGAATTTACCAGATCCACATCACTCTTCAGGAAAAAGTAGTTTGGATCGATCGTACAGACGAATGAACAGTGCCCACCAATAACTATGCTTTTCATTTTTCTGGTACCTATGGAAACCTGTCATTTGTCATTTCAGTGACTTAGGGTAATTGTAGCTCTAAATAAAGCTAATTTATAGAAACCGTCGCATGTTCCTGGCTATTTTTTCTTCCAATGTACTTGACGAATTTCAAATTAGTTCAAATTGTTCACCACCCCTGCACAATTAAGAAGAGAAATCAAGTGTCCAAGTGACATCCTTGAAATGAGTTTAGCCTAGAGCTTACCCTTCTTTCAGACGCAATGGTCGAGTTCCAATTAGTACTTCGAAATTAATGGCATCGCATATATATCAGGCTATTGAATTGACTAATAAAAATATAGATTTGCGTCAATTTATTTACCGTTCATTATTCGATTATCGACCGATTCCAGCGAGAATAATAAATCCTGCTACTTCTTAAACGCTCTTCTCTTGTTTATTATCGACGAAAGTCTGTAGGGAATTCCTTGCAAAATCAACGTGCCTTTAAATTGAAAGGGTTAATTATAATTAATTGGAATGAGAGAAAACTTTTATAATAAAACGCATAATTGATTAGCCCCGCTTTTTTTTAATCAAAAGGATTCCTATAGGCTTTCCATTTAAGTTTGGTATCATGTTTCGTTTAATTAGTCCCATTTAGCTTGGCCTTAATTATGTAAGTGATGGTCGATTCTTTGTGGAGTACTTTTTCAAAGTCGGCACTTTTTGTTAGCTCCTCTCGTTAAAATTGTATTTCGTTCCAGAATCGCATTTCAATTTTAACTGTGCCCTTTTTTCTGTGAAGCTGTTCAGTACATTGTATATCTTACTTTTATTTGTAATGTGGAGTGCATATTTAGAACTGTGTACGTCATCAGAAGTATGTCTACATTATTTAAATACCTCAAGTTTACGCCAATTTTGACATAGAGAAATTTGAAAATTGAAAATCTTACGTAAATTATCCGTATAAGTATATTATGTATTTTGTTGTACATTGTACTTCATAAAACAGGCTTTTGTTTTGGTTCTTTATCATTTAAATGTTGGTTAGGTGGGTAAGACGCATTTTCATAAAAAATTGAAAATTAGAATTTGTATGATCTCTCCTTGTACATCTCTGGCATTTACTACAAGACAAGATGCTTATTATGACTCGAAATTAATAATTTAGGAGACTCAGTAGCCTTAAGGAACTTGCGTAAATTTTAAAGATATCAATTAGTCAAATTTTGTTTAACACCCGAGATAAATGTTCACATTTTCTATTACTTGTGCCCAAAAATAATAGAAAATCTGAACATGAGACTATCTGGATCGCAAAATGAATTCAAATAAACACACAAATGATTGACAAAGACAAAAGAATTTATTTTGAAACTCGTACACAAAAACTAGTGAAGGAAAACCTGAAATAAAGAGGTCACAGGCCCATTACATTCACTCCACACGCAGGTGGTCGACAAAGATAAATAAAGAAAAGTTTAAAAATGATTTACAATTTTTGAAACAATAATTCCTTAATCTGGTCGTAACAACGACCACTTCCACTAAATTATTATAACATCATCTCTGTCAATTGTAAACGTAACGCCAATAAAGAGCGTTTGAGGTATCGCCTCTAACATACCAAAATTACGCGCAAAAGAAACGTGCACCTGCCTCTTCGATATCGGCGCTAACGGCGATAAACGACACGAGAGGGCGTAGAAAATAATTAATACGAATAAAGATGCTGAAATAATTAAATTACGTGGGTTCAACCTTCAGATATTTGATGTGTTGTCGAAAATCTTATAAATCCTCCAAGAAAACTGGATCTGAACGCAAACACTGAGCACGATGAAAAGGTCAATTACGAAAAACACTAATAAATAATTTATGTGATTAGAGTATGAGAATTAATGACACTTCCGCTTCGCCAACGGGTTAAAAGAGACAAAGCCTCCTTCGGCAAAACGTGAAAATATTACCACTTTAGACTTGCTCGCGCTGGCACGAAAAAAAGCTAGGAGATGGCGTTAGTTAAACCTTATTGCAGCCAGCGGAAAACTAAGGCTAAAGTAAATAAATCGCTATATAACATGACTATCAAAAGTTTACTCTGCGCCCGGGTTGCTTTTTCATATTTTAGGGGTAAAACCTGCCATTATTTGAAATTCTAGCGTATAATTACATTAAGAAACATCATTTGTGATTTACTAAACATCCCCCCCCCCCTCCCCCTAAAAGTTACTCCCTACAATGTTTAGAAAAGCAAAACCAACATTCATAGTTTTTGAGTTTTTTGCAAAGTTTAAAAAACGCTCAATTCTTTCCAAAACTAAGCTCTTTAAAACGGCCAGAATTCTTGAGCATATAAGTAGTGCATAAATCAAGTGAATTGTAAAGTGGTAACAATTATTTTTTTTTTAAGGAATTGTTCCATAATTTTGAGTGGTACCTACACGTATGAATTAAGTGATATAATTTACTCAAAAGTTTCCTTAGGCTATCGATTTCGACATTACGTCATCCTTAGGCTAAACAATGAATAGTACAACTAGTTTTGAAGTAAAGTGAAAAAAGACACTCCCAAAATGTGTTGTACACGAAATGTTTTTGCATATTGATCCTTAATAGCTCATAATAATATCATTGACATTCGCACTTAAATATTGATAGTATTGTTCCTAAACGCATAGTAAAAAAACATGAAAAATTAATCCATACGATTTTTTGACAAAAAAATGTTCGGTAATTTGATCACTATACAAAAAAAAACCTTTGAGTAACGATTATCTATATTTGAGGTAGTAATTAAGGAATGATTTACACATTTTCTGTTGCCGAAAAGGTTTCTTATTTTAAAAAAAACACACAAAAAAAGGCAATGTTTTAAAGGTATTTCATGTTTAAACTTTCAATTTTGGCCTTTAACAAATAAGAACCAACATTCAACAACATATTACTCTGAAGGTCTACAACACCATAAGGCTGCCATTATTATTTTTTATAACCTACATTTTTATTAAAAATGATTCGTTTTTTTTTATTATTACTTATTCGCGAAAAGTATTGACTTTCAGAAAAAAGCTTTATAGAACATAAGTTGCGTAGAATTACTCAATATCCGTTCTCTTCTTTTCAATGGAAGATATCTTTCACTTTCGGGAAGGGTTGGGCAACCCGCGGTAAAAAGAAGAGGGAAAGTAGAACCTAAATCCATTTTTTTTGACAATTGGTGCTACGTAGAAACGTAGACATTTTATTAGTAAACCCCTGCAACAAGTGTCCTACGTAGGCGATGATCGTTTTAGTTTGTGCTTAGTTAGATAGTTCTGACTCAAACGCAAATGTTACAGCCCTCTGTGGTTGCCCAAATATTCAACCGGTTCTACAAAAGGGTTGTTCGAATCACTGGGAAGATTCCTTTTAAGGCAGGTTAATCGATCTTCTTGGGAAACCAGAAGCATTACAACATTCCGTTTTAAGGAAAACTAGCGTTCGTGTGATACAACCATGTTTAGGGGTACAGTCTAGGGTACAGTACTTCTGGATCGTACCTACCTGTTCACCGTCGTAAACAATTAACTAATTCTTTTGACCTTTGGTCGGCCGACCTGAACTCCCAAAGGCAAAACCCGGCACATGGTTGAACCAAAGTGAAATGGTTAGTTATCTCCCTTTAGTCTAGCTAGGAAATTTTTTCTTTGCATATCTTATAATATGCTAAAGCTGCCATCTTAGAAAATGGCATCTACATTTCTCTGCACTTCATTTTCAAGGTTTCACTGAGAAACGGGTGCCACCCCACAATTCTTGAAGTTTTAAAGTAAGCATAAAGTTTGCCATTCGACTATTTTTGGAATTAATAAATAACAGGAACAATGAGAAACAATCGAGCCTAACATAAATTCAATCGTTTCTAATTTTGTACAAATTTAAATTCACACCCGTCCGTGTCAGTGAACATATAGACTGATCTGCGAGTAGCAGAACATTTTATGAAAAATGTTTCCGCTTCAGATAAAATAATGCGGGATACGCAAAACCAGAACATTTTGATGTGTTCAAACTCAAAGGGAGATTTCAAGATTCTATGAATTTTTAAATCAAAGTGCCTTTTAGGGTAGGAAAAATGTGATCGACGCAAACAATGGCGCCCCTAAAAAATAATTGTAGACTGTAACATTATTTCTTAATGCACTCTGCCCTCTTCGTAGTTGTCCAATTTATGCATGGCAAGAACTTGGCTAAAAATTCCTACAACCCTCGCAAATGCACAAAATGGCTGTTTGCCTGCTTCTCCTGCGACTTTCTCGTTTAATTTGCTTCATACGTCAATTCCTTTGTCATTCTGTTCTATCAATGTTTTTCATTAGTACCGGAAAAATTTTGAAATATGCACGAGAACTTTGTGTAAAACTCGATAGAATTTCATCAAACTTCTCCAAATGTTATTCTTGTTTTAAAGTAGGTCAGCAGCGAATAATCTACTTGTGCCAAAGTAAATTGTAAATATTGAACATAGTAATTGAATCAATAATTTTCATTACGCGAGCGCGATTCGCTCATGCAAGAAAATTTGAGAAATGCATTTAAAGCTATTTTTTCTAAAAGTTAATTTGATTTTCTCATTTCACGCTTTGTTTACTTGTAAACGTCGATGTTTAATTTTAAGCCAACTCGCGAACGGCGCCAAATGTTGACAAGCGTTGATTAGAAGTGCCAATTAACTGGTGTCTAACTAACTAGCTGCGAACCACTTACAAATTAGTAGTTTATGCAAATTTTGAATGAATCAGTCTTAACGAAACTATTGATATCATTGTATAATGTCAAATATGAAAAGAGTGGAAGCCGATTTCGACGGGATTAATTTTTTCGCGTTCTTAAACACAAGAGCTGGAAGCTCAACATACTTTTAAAAAGATATTTAAGGAACAAAAGTTATTTTTTTTCTTTTTAATCCTAGCATAACTCTGGGTACCAATAGAACAATGTAGCATAATAACTCTTATCTAGGTCGTAATTTGGGCTCAATTAAACACTTTATACAACATATACAGATGAAAAAAAATTATTAGATAAAATCAAACGAATAAGACTGAAACAAAAATAGGCACGCAGAGTCAGAATACACACACCACACAACAAGCGATCGATTGAAACAATTAATTAAAGAAATCTTAATTGGCTCCTTGATGGTGGAAACACTCCCTTTATCCGATAACTGGGATAACCTTAAAGAAAGGCTTCACAAAAGCAAAACACACTCGAATGACAACACTCCGACTAACTTCACTTCCTTAATTCGACTTAAACATTCACTTTAAACAGCGTAATAAGAAAATCTCTTAAGGCACTCTCTAAGTTTCTTCTACAAAAACCGCACAACTCTCTTGTAACAAAATACGCTTAAATATTTCTGACTGCGATACACTAAAAGCGTCCACCACCAAAAAAACAACGATAAACGTTCATGAACAAACAAGCAAGCCACAAATAACGTCCAGTTCGCTTATTTAAAACAATTTCTTCTTCTTTTCAACTTCGGCCTTCTGTTCCTTAAAGTAATACCTCGACAAACGATAAACTGCACCTATTTTTTTCTTATCGGCGAAACCTTCTCTTAAAACTGAAGTAGCTTACGCAGCTATAACACTTCTTATCGCTATGACCGGAGATAACACAAGATAAACTTTTACAAAACATTTCACGCAATCTATCTGAACATTAAAATAAGCAAATCAAAAAAATATCACTCAAACAAAATCACACATTACCAAATAATAAATCAAAATAAAATCAACATTGACTTCAAATTCGAATAGTATGATCGAAATCTTATTCATTCTGAATTAACGGCCACATCTACACCTAAAGAAAATTGTTGAAATTCACACATACAGGGTGGCCCACCATTATTATAGGTCCTAAAGTCCATTAAAACGTCCACATGACTTAGTTTACTCAACAATATGAGAGGACTACTTAGGTAATTACTTTCTCACCAAGGGATTAAGGCATGGACAACGCAACTCGATTGACAGTTGAGTCGATCTGTTGGTAAATCACACAGGGGATTGCGAAATGGCCAATGATAATTAATATACGTCCGAAACACATTAACCGATTTTAAATAAAGAGCTTATTACTTTTAGCACTTGTTCGATTTTATTTATATCAAAAGTCTGATTTGTAGTGTCGTTACGCTACCTTGTTCAAGAGGAAGTGAGAAGTGAAGAGGTCACTCATTTTCAATATTAGCGTGCTTTGAAAAAGAGTTATAAATGGGATAAAAATTCCAATTTGAATACATTTATTATGATTAAGCCATCAAATCAGACCTGGTTCAAGTTATCCCTGGTACCATACTGCTTACTGCTTCCAAATATTATTCACGCAATGCGTTTGGGACATGCGATTCTGGAACGTCCCGATTTTGATACAGATAGTCTCGCCCCTTATTTAAACATTTAAACAAATCGCAAGCAAAAGGAAAAATGCGTTGTAACTAAAAAAAACAAAACACTGCCTCTTTGGACGGCCATTAGTAAATGGAAATTGTCCGAATTATTGTAAAATTCCGTTCTTAATTATTGGTGCACCTACTTTAGCACTCCGTGTAATTTATCTATCTGTGATGCGCGATTCTGTTTACTTCCGTCGGACTCCTTTGCGATTTAACTATCGGGATTTATACCACGCAAGTGAAATTTATTTCCATAAACACAAGGATTAACTTTTCAACAAACAAATTACATTTACTTCACCGGAAAATTTACCGAAGGATTTCACCGAAGATAGTTCCATTCTTTGATTTTCCCTAAATGTAGATGTAAGGAAGTCCGACCGAGGTTGTTTCATGTCGGCATTATCTATTGCGTGACATTTTTTACGAAGTACAGTGACATTCTTTTATTTACATTTATTTTTATTTATTTTATTTACATCTTTAACAAAAATCGTGGTAAATTACAATTAGTGGAAGTTACAAAATTTATTAAGGGAAATTGAATCTGTGTGTTCTTAAAGATATCAATCTCTGGGCAAATTCGAAGCCGTTTGTATTTTAGGTATTTTTATCATAAATGGTAAAACCTATTAGAATTGGATTGGATAGAAAAAAATTTGTCCAGAATTCAAGCAAGAATATTTTCAAACAAGGCCATTATGAGTAAGGTATTTTTTTATGACTTGGTTTTGAGTAAATCACATCAAATTTCTTATTTCTTATGGACGCCATATTGGATTTTTACGTCACTCGATAGAGAACAAAATTGGTAGCAGAATAAGCAACATATGAGTACAGAAAATGTCATCCATAAAATTTAGTTGCGGATCTATGTCGTGTAAGATGCGTGGACTCTCGAGAATAGTCCGTGGAGCATGGGAAAAGACCAAAAATTTAACAAAACCGTAGAAGAAAAAATCACACGGCGTTAAATTGCATGATCGTGGTGGCCAGTTGACGAACTGGTCATTAACTTAGCCATTAACAATGTTTACCCATTCAAACTTCAATATTCATTAATCCAATTAACACCTAGGCTTAATTGGTATTTTCACGGCACAACGACTGTTGTCGTCATCTACACACATGCAAGACTGTACACTGATAACGTGTAAGTGGAACTCATTTCTATCTAGTTTTCACTTATTATTGGAAACTAAAATGCTTAGTAACTAATTAACGGCGCTGAAATCTCAAAATATTAATTGTCTCTCTTCTTCAAAACTTACGTGCGTTTTTTTAAATATTGAGTTGCGTAAAATTTTCACAGTGATTACACGTTGTTCCTTTACAAAATGCTCCATAATTAATGTATACAACAATAGGGGTACGTCAAATTTTAAAACCAACTACTTGCATAGAAAAAGAAATGGCGCTAAATTTAAATGCTGTTAATAAAATTGACAAGCAATTGTTATTGTTTTTACTCTTTTGAAGTGTATAATCTGGATGTACGGTTAGAGACAGCAATTACACAAATTAATAGCGACAATTTCAAGAATGATAAGTGTGCATTTTTATACCGAAATAGCGTGATTGTGCCACAGCTCCTAATTTGTAAAGCAATACTGATACAAGAAACTGTATATCTCGGCAATTTTCCAGATCTGCGTTGCTGTTGTCAAATGGAATTGAAGATTCGGTGCTTCAGAAGGAGAAATAATTTCCAACGACGGATAACGGGATTGAAAAAAACCAAACCAAACCATACATAAATTTTAATCTAACAATGAACACATCCCCGTTATATGTGGCTTACGTTTGCTAAACCCCGAGGCCTAACCGAAAAAAAGAAAATTGAAATTCGTAAGCCAAAATGAAATTGAGCGTCTTTGTAATTTCTTCCAGTATCAAAATGAAGACGGTATCGATTAGTTTTGTTCCGCCAACCCGTTGATAATAACTTTAACGAAAGTAATCACATAAACAAAACAAAATCAAACTTTTTCATTAACCGAATACATAAATTTGCGTTAAACGAGCGCACATTTATTACGACAGTTCCAATTTTCAACGAAAACTTTTTTAATATAACCAAAAACATAACATTTCCGCAGCGATGATGTGTGAGACACAATCAATTAATTCCGCAATATCTTTTGAATTTAAAATACTGTTAAAAATACAACCGAAAAGCTTCGCCCTACATTTCACATTTTATAAAGGAACCCCCAAACCACAATTCAGAAATGAAAGCTGCTTCTTGAAATCGTTTTCGTAACAGATATTAAAATTTAATGCTTCCTTTTCATCGATCAATACACGCGTTAATGGAATCCAGAAGCGTTCCCTAACGATCGCCAGATTTTTCGCTTAAATGAAGTTTGTCCAAAAATTACTCTACCGCAAATTACCTTTGAGTAATTACGAAATGACGTGATACGAGATCTAATTAAAAGTTACGTTTGTTTAGTCAAAGTTGAAATAATTAACGCGAAGCTACGTTTAATAAATTGGTCGACTTGGAAGATCTTAATTTGCAGAAATTCCAGACGGTAGACACATACGTAAAGAAAACGGTTCTTGCGCTTTGATTTATAGTCTTTATAATTATAAGACATGTAACCATTCCACTGAGTTATACAAAGTTCCTTATCTATTAAATTGAAATATGTATGTAGTTTTATCTGGTGCCGAAAAAAGCGCTCAGTTATTGACCAAAGAGAAGTTGGAAGTCCTCAGTCATTTCTTTCTAAAAGATACTGTTGGGATTTCCAAGCGTGAGAAAGTTGTGTTTCATAATTTTTTCTTTGTAAAGGGAAGGTCATTTGCTAAAATTTATGTTTGTAAAATACTGCACCATTTCAGTACACAAAACTGATAACGACTAGTGTAATGTTCTCACTGATATAAATTCTTAATGTGGTTTAGCGTTAGAAAGATTCGATTTCTTTCATTGCAAATGCAGCGTCGTTCTTAAAAGTTTCCATCCAGGTTTATTTTGCTGCCTATTAGGACATTTCTTTGCGCATTTTCATTCTCTAGAATTTCTACTATTTCTACTTATTCCAAATTACAAAAAAACTGTTTGGATCCGAGATGCCGGGTAAAAAGTAATAAATACGAACTTTCTGCCACATCGCATGTAAAAAAAGCTGTGAATCGATTAATTATTAACTTACGGACATAACAATTCGAATTTTCATGATTTTCATTTGCTATCGGCGATGTGATGAATCGAATTTACTATTATATTTCACTCTCTTTTCTTCCCCTCTTACTAGGAAATGGTATCCACATTAAAAAATTTTTATTTGCATTAAAAAATAGGTCGATTCCGGTTCCGTTTTTTAATATAAAAGAAATACCTGTTAGTATTCGGCTGTCTAAAGACGCGTTAACATCAACGTACTATCCTAGAGTATACGCGGTTACAGTGACATTATTATCGGGCATCCCTTCCGCATGTGAATATTGTGTAAAAAATAAGGATTTTTCAGAAACAATAACTATAAAAACTTTATATGTGAGTACAGAACCTGTTAGGTTTTGGTTAAATGCTTTGCTTTTTGTTCTTTGTAAAATTTGAAATGCACAATTTGTCATTTTTTTTTTAAATCTAGCTTAGGTTTGGAATATTGCCTCTCTCTCTTTTTCTCTACTGCTCCCTATTCACTCGGATTATTCAACTTACGAGTATATCATGTGGATGCAAAACTTTCACTCTTTAGCTATTCAATAGGTACCTCACTATTTTTTATAATCAATAATAATAGTAATGACAAATGCCCAGTTTTGCAAATTCAACTTATTCGATTGTTTGTGTATTTTTAAGAACGCCCACAAACGACTAAATAATTTCTAAAAAACTCAATCGTCTTATGTGATAGGTGGTGCGGTAGGATGGCCAAGGCTAAGAAATTATCTATCGGCTCTATAAGGTAGCCGCTTCAGACCAGAGAGATCCTGTATCTACAGACAAAAGAGCTTCTATTAAAAAAACACGTAGACGTCCCAGTGCTTAAAATGAGCGCAGTAGCATATTTACGCGAAATATCTTTATTACTCGAACATCATTAACCAGATACGAAAAGATATATCCACGAAATTAAGCCGGAACTTGTGATTAAATAAAGGAAATGCCTTATGAAGTCATAAAAATTAATGGAGACGTTTCATTTCACTTTTGCTTTCTGAGATCTTCATCTAAACACATTCAAATGGAAACAGCGATCGTATTTTTTAATTATAAATTACGAACACACAGCCCACTTAATTAGATTCGAGTATAACATCAATATGATTTCTTTGTATCTCCCTTATTTTTAATTTATATTGCAGGTCAAAATACTATAAGAAAAACGTGTATAGTTAATAGCACTTTTGCAAGGATTAAAGGCACTCCGCTTTAAATTTGTTATCAGCATCTATTTTTCCTTTTAGAATTGTTTGTAATTGTGTATTATTTTCTTGTTTTAATTTGGTTTTATTGCTATTCTAATTCATTCAATTTAGTTAAGATGCTTCAATCTAAGCATTGGGATAAGGAAGTTTTGCTATCGGACGAAATTTAGTTAACGTACGTGTTCTTATCGCTGTTAGAATAGATAACGGAGATGCCGATGGTAGTATGTGCGCGTTATTTTCGGAGTAGTGATTCTTGCTGGTTCGCGACGGGTGAAAAACGTGTACGCTTCTTTACGCTACATCTTTTATTCGGGCTCTCCGCCCAAGTTGATTAGTTGAAGACGTAGTTTGTTTTTATTATAATTCTTTTGTTCAGAAGCAAGTTAACAAAAGTTATGTGAAAAGTCTAAAGCGGTTCCCTTTTTTCGAAAAACACAAGTTGAAAGAGCACGTAGTTAGTGAAGCTGAGCTGTCAACGTTTGTGTGTGAAGTTATCGCAAACCATTGTACGACCAGCTTATTAGGATTATTAAAAGATAAAAGAATTGTACGTAATTTTAAGGTTTTCTTATTTTATTTGTCAAACGCGTGCGTGCGGGGTAATTTGTCCAAACCTGCTGTGTAAGCTTTTCGGCCATTTCGTGTTGCGAACACCAAACCGAGTCAACATCAGCCAACCTGCAACCTTAACCTTAGGGATAAGATAGATCTGCCTTTCAAAATTCCCAAAGGATGCCATGATACGTGAGAGGCGGGAGTGACTTTTGAGTAAAAAATGTCAATTGAGAAAAATGCAAGAGCACGGTGATATGAAATCTGCGCCTCCGAAAACCTCCGAGTAACGATTTCTTATCGATTTTTCCGATGTTGCATATACCTAATTATGCAGTTTTTATACAACTTCTAATAAATGCATTTTTGCACCCCATATGTAATTTTCCAAAAATTGCTCAACCAGTTTTGTAAACATGTTTCTTTTGTATTTTTCTGAACACTATGCCGAAAACCGCATTTCGATGCAAACTGATTGTAAAAATTTACAACTTTTTCCTTATTTCCCTGGTCTAGTGTTACGTGCTCTAATTTTGATCAGATAATTTAATTTACCTAGTTGCGTAATTCTAGTCAAATGAGCTGCCGAAAATGGTGCAATTACATTTTTGGCTCTCTCTCGGAAATAATTAAAAAAGTAGTGATTATACCATCAGGTAAACTCTGGAGGTTGGTTTTAAATAATAAATTTATCTATAGTGCGGCAAAAGTGTGCAGAAAAAATAAATTAACTGAGCAAAACAAGTTGATGTTGATCAATTTAGTTTCAAAGAAGCTCTTTCAGACAGACGATTTTCAAGTTGAATTCTAGAAAGGATGAAGCCTGAATAGGAGCAATTCATAGCGGAGGAAGCAAAATATAAACGATTCAAAGCAGACGAATAATATTAGCAATGGCGACGGAATAAAAAGTCGAAAATCAAACGACGGTGTATAATCCGACGTTTGATTTTCCGTAAGGTTCGTTTCTGTGCAATCGTAATTTACTAATTTCGTACTAGAAACGGCGACGGTTGCATATTCAACAGGCACTTTCATCCATTTATTGATAGCATCTTATATTTATTTATATCTTTAGTCTCTGCTATTGATTACTATCCCTCGTAGTTACTTTGACAAGCCCTGCCGTTTATATACATCACTCCATCAATTAATTTTTTCTGGAAAACTTAATATAAAAAGTTTTTTAATTAGTGCACAACGAATAATCTTTATAGAAACAAACGTGACAAAAACTTACGAAGTTTTGACATTAAAATAGATTGATAACGTCAGCGTGCCACGATGAAAATAGTTTCTAACTTATTAAATGTAATTAATGTCTTTTTGGCATTCAAAGGGAATAATTGGATTTTAAGACTCCTCGTAAACTTTATCTCTTTTTTACCGTATTTAGTGGAATGGTCGCTTTCGTTGTTTAACCGTCTGTACACGTGATTAATTTCTCATTAAAGGGTTTAGAAATTGTAAATTTAGTTCACTTGTATACACTTTCTTCCATTCCTCGTTGGTATCGTTACTTGAAATCTGCTTTTTATTATATTTTGCAAACATCATTATTTTCGGTTACCTAGAATTGAATTTTGAATTCTTTTAATTCGCGCCATCACCGATATCTTTGTCAATTGTCAATTCTGGATCATTTATTAACACACTCCAATGATTGTAGATAAATACGCATATAAGCTGGATTTATTTTAATTAGAGTTCATTTTGCATTGGGGGGGGGGGCATTTCTCGAATTGTAGTTGAACTTTTGCTATAAACATTGTTAATCGTTTAGATGTGTTTTTGTAATTTAAGACGTAGAAGTTAAGAAACATGTGGGTAAAGGAATGACTGCGTCTATACGAGAATTATTTAACAGATGTTGGATAACGGGACTTTATCAAGGTACAATTTAATTGACTTAGATAAGCGATGGCATATGTGCAAAGTTTGTAGATAAGGAAATGCGTGCTCTCATTTCGTCGGCCCTTACCGAAGTTGAAAAATGGAATGGAGGTGGTCATTTTTGCGCGCCACTGTGCAAGGCGGTCTCGGGTGATTTGACTTAGCGTACGTAACAGTTTGTTGCGTATAATTTTCGAATACGCCTATTTCGGCAGTCAGCCAGTGCTTTGAATTCTTGTGTTAAATTAAGAACAAGTTATACATGACTAGTTTTCCGAATGCTGCAAAATTCAATGTACACGAATTAAGTTACAAGGATGTGTTTCGTCAATTTTAAACTTTGTGAGGGCTAGTTGACGGAAAAGATGCGGAAAGTAACATGATTTGTCGCCTTTAGTCGACCGATGTTTCGGGTAAGTTCGTCGCTAGGGTTACGCTGTTTTATGTTTTGGGTATTAGAAGATATACAGGGTGTTTCCAAGAGAGGATTGATCATTCCGACATTTTAATAAATTTAGATTTTGAAAAGTCTACCTACAGTTCTTTATAAAGTTGACGCTCTGTAAACTGTATGCGTTATTGAGTTGTATATGCGTTGTGACCGCTTAATGGCTTAAGGAAATTACTGGCATCAATCTGTCGGGCTTGGGAGAGCAGAAAAGAAGTTTACGTGGTCAAAACTACTCAGTCGGAATTCAGATTAATACGTGATTAATAATGGCTGATTTAATTATTTCTGTTATACACCGCCTCATCTATACCTTTGTCTTGCATGAGCTGGTCCATGCCTCTGTGATGGAAGACCTCCCCTCCCACCACCATCTTCTTTGACGGTGAGTTTGGCCTCCGCCAATTCCCTACCGATCGCCTGTTTATGATTTATGATCTTAGTGCTTTCGTAATCAGATTAATTCGTGATTAAGACTGGCTGATTTAATTACTTGGCGCCATTTTGTGGGTGTTTTGATAGATTAAAACTATGAGAGGGGACTAATAGGGAGAAGAGATTTTTTTAGGCATTTTGTTTTGGGCTGTGGAAGAGCTTAAGTTCGAACCATGAGAGAGTCACGTAAAAGTGGTTCGGATTTAAAAATATTGTTTGCCACGTCAGGCGCGTCCATTTCCAAGGAAATCCTGAGATCATTGATCAATTTCAAGGTATCATCTCTCCAAAAAGGGCCGTACCGAGTTTGTATTATACAAAAATCATTGCTTTCAAAAAGTACTATTTATGAGGCAAAAATTTTCTTTAAGAAAATTGTGTAATAGTTATTTGTACAACTA
Source organism: Photinus pyralis (assembly GCF_008802855.1). Classification (NCBI taxonomy): domain Eukaryota; kingdom Metazoa; phylum Arthropoda; class Insecta; order Coleoptera; family Lampyridae; genus Photinus; species Photinus pyralis. Next base: position 46,990,333 of record NW_022170511.1, read on the forward strand.
GTTTTGAAAGTGATACTTTTTTTCATGAATTTGCAGTTTGATTAATGAGGGCGAAGCCCGAGTTAATCAAGCAAATTCATGGAAAAAAGACGCTTTCAACACGTGTTGTACAAAAATTTTTTTTCCATAGTGATCCATAATAACCCACAATTGAATAATTTTATTGACATTCGCGATTTACTGTCACTCAAAAATGGATGGTATTGTTCATAAACAGGACTAAACTCCATGGAAACGCATAGTAAAAATCGTGAAAAAAAGGACCACTTTCCATACGATTTTTCGTTAAAAAAAAGTCCGATAATTTCATCACTATGTAAAAAAGAATATTTTATTAGTATTACTAATTTCAAACAAAAAATCAGATTTTAAAGGTACCATTCGGTGTCAATCGCCCGATTGAAGCCATCCTGTATTCTATAAATTTATCACCATTTAGCAAGAATTTGATTTGCTTTTCCATTTAAGTTTGCGTGTTTCAGTCAATGAAAATGTCCATGTAAATGGGTTCAACTTTGTTAGCCATAAGGTGTACTTTTGTGTAAAAAAAATATTGCCGTATATGTTTACTGTCGTTGATATTGAAGTCAGTGCAGTTAGAAAAGAACGTGGTCACGAATTAGGGTTCTTTTGTCATCAATATATTCATCTTCATGGTAATTTCGTATTTATTATTTGCAAGCAAACAACTTTCATTAAAACCATTGTTGTAAAATTCATGTTAGAGCTAGCCGTGGGTCAACTAATTTAAAGATTAGGTAACCCGGAAAGCAAGTCCAAAGGTAAGTCCAGTGACTTTTGATCTCAAAGGAGTGAGGATTCGGATGACTGCAGCGGAAGTTTTTTTTTGTACTGACTAGGGTATCAATTAAATGACCACTGGCTGCGCCATTGGCAAGGTAGGCACCGGCAGGCAATTTCTCTTGCTCTTAATGATTGACCGATGCCAGCGACTTATTTTCTCCTATTGACAAATAACAAGAAAGAAAAAATTCAGCATACGCGATGTCATGATTGTTGGTGGGAAAAACTGCACCGACATTTCCATCACATTTCGCATAATTTCTTGTAGGTATTAGTGAGCAGGTGCATTTTCCCCGTAGACAAACATTGCCGGTGTTTGAAAACCAGTAAAAAGAATCCACTGCAGCTTTTTAATTTTTGTGGAAATCCACATAATCGCCTGCATTTCGAAAGCAAACAAAACACGTGCGAATCTAACGAGCCATATGGGTACAAAACGTACGTGAAAGCTTAGTCTGCGAATCAACAGAATTTCTAAAGATATACAACATTTTTACCCACTACATTTTAATAATAACGGAAATATAAGTGCACTGATAAAAGGGAGCTTTTGAAAATGTTCTGCCGCGAGTGCTATTAGTTTTAATCACGCCAAATAGACGCGTCTAATTTTCCCGCACGCTTTTGTTTTCGATTTCCCCACATCTTCCAACGTCGCATTGATTTGCCTATTATGAAAGATGATAAAGCAATTCGGGATTAACACAATTAGCCTCGCCAATTACGTACAGACATTTTGTGTACTAGTAGAGGTCGTTGGCATCGTCGAGCCTCCTGGTGAGTTATTCTACTTTTAGAAATCCATCTTTTCCGGTAGTTTACTATGTCATTTTGCAATATTTACAATCATTACCGGCCAATTGGATACAGTTTATGCCAATGAAAATTGTTACCTAACAACAGTGATATATGATTTATGAAGCGTATTTTTCGATTAGTGGAAAATTCGACCAGTCCGTTAAGGAAAATTCGAAATCGATTAATCTGTCAAACTGATGGAAATTGATTAGTCCATACTATTGTAACGAAAATTTAATTACGCCATTTATTTATTTACAAATAATAAGTAATTGATTTATAGCAGCATTAGCAGCCCTTAAATTGATTGTTTTTTAACAGTTAATAATTATTTGTCACTCACTACTACACATTTTCACATACGAAAGCGAACTTCACAAATAATAACTTCGGCATCAATTCTGGAACTGAACTTAAACACGTTTCAATCTGCTTATATAGCAAACAAAAAGTCTCTAGTAAAAAACGCAGTGACTAATCTGTTATCGACTTCATGGCACCTGCTGGCGCCCCGATGTTTTTCGCTACACTATAGTAGTCAAATGAACCAATCCAAAGATCATACTGAATTGAACTGAATTAAAAAAAATAATTAATTAATATCCAGCCAATGTTGGACATGTTTGAGGACTGTGTAGCATATTTTGGGAATGTTGGAAATAAACAAAACTTTCGAATTTGAAGCTTTGATCACTTAAGATTTGCCATTTCAAATTTAACATTTAAACTCGAGAATGTTTTAAGCCTTTTGGGATCAAAGTCCATTTAGCCACAGTAAAAATAACAACTTTAAAGGAAAAGAGATAGGATAGGATAGGATAGGTAGGTTACTAATCACGCCAAACGGCCGATCAATGGCGACTTCAATGCAAGACATTTAGACCACAAGAGGGCACCACGCGAATAGAAAAACATACGAGATCCTATCAAAAGAATACCAAAAGGGAGAACCAGATAAACAAATCCAATTACAGTTGCATCGACTTATACTTTACAGTTCCATTTTACGCTTTAGGAAATTTTTAGCCAACCAAACAATAAATGATTCAAATCACCAATCCAGATGAACATATGTCGATTGCGTCGATCTTGTGTAAATGTGATGGAAATCTTGTTCCTTCGAGCCGGATAGTGTACATTAGGTCTTAAAACCCTAATGCTACAATTGGTGCTTCGAGGCTTAAACGAATTGGTGCCGCGTTAGCACAAGGGTTCCGGTCCAAGGAAGTGCTACATTACATTTTGGAGGGAGTTCCCAAAGTAACAAATATGGATATGGAAAGGCTGACCACGAAGCGGTTCGAGCTCTCAACGCCAGTCACAGACCATGGACCTGCAACAAGAGCTAGGGCATGATACTACGCCAAGAAAGTCTACAAGCGCCCACATTTCAACCTGCCAACGGCAGCTCCGGTAAGTCCTAACGAGACAACATCCCAAATGGAAGCAAGCCAAGGAGCAATTATGTCCAATGGGACAACGATGGGAACAAATGCACGCCCATTCGCCTGGAGTACCTGGAGAATGAGGTTTCCCAGAAATCCCTTCCCTGTCAATCCAACAAATGTTCGAATTTATATGGTAAGCAACGAATTATCTGAGATTTTTGAGGTCCATTACAAAACTTCAAAAGAGCGGTCTGTGAGAAAGAGTCACGAGAGGAAAATCGCTGTTTCGATGTACGTTCGTATATCTACGAGTCAAAGAAGAAACCAAGAGTGAGCTGGATGGGTACAGGGCAAACAAAGGTCCCCAGGGAAGAAGCACTGCCCATTCAACGCCCCTTGTCGAGTATGGACTAGGTCGCCTTGACAAACTTCTGGGAAATTGAGGAAGTTCAACATGCAGCCCCTTGCAAAATACGGCATTTCCCACCATACAGTGTTCAAAGAGGAAAGCTCCACCACAACATTACATGTGGTATTTGATGTTTCGGTCACCTGCAGTTCAGAGGAGGCCCAGAACGAGATAAAACCAACAAGCCCAAAACCACAAGAGATTTTGAGTATAAATGGGCAAATAAAAACCGCCATTTTAACAGCCAATTCTAAAATGGTCCCGGTGTAGTTGAAGAAGACCAAACCGCGGAGCTCGGTGGAGCAGCGCTGGCGGACAACCTGCTAACAGGAACCAAAGAAACACTCAACATCAAGACAGTCAGTCCTTTCTTGGGTGCAATCGGACTACTAAGAGTAGGGGGCAGATTAACGACAGGATAGTGCGAGCAAGAAAGCTGGTTCAAAATTACAAGCAGAGGTTGTGTGGAAATGGGCAAATAACCTCAAAGTTATCGGCAAAATCTAAAGTCCGGATGAAGTGGAAGAAGACCCTTCCACGAGTAGAGCTCGGTAGAGTACTACTGGTGACCAAGGGAACCCTCAATACACTCAGTCCCTTCCTGGATGTAATGGAACTAGTAAGAGCCAGATCCTTTCATAGCGGGAATCCAAGTCACATACCGACTGGTGCAGCAAAAATACGTGGATACTGCGAGCAAGAAATTTTCCTGCATCCGGCTCGAAGGACTAAATGTAGCGTTAGGATCCTAAATCCTACCGTACTCCCAAGCAAACTTTCACAAAGTTGGCTTGAAATTAATGGGTACGTTAAAAATCCAAAATGACAGGAAAAAAATATCCCCCTAAATTGCGCTATTCCCTTATATAGAATTCCCAAAAATGTGGAAATGAAACTCGGATTTTCCAGCCGGTCGACGTACTGGGGCCCAAAAATTAAAACTTCTTGAATTAATTACTCGGTACCCCGTTATCCTGAAAATCTCGGACTAGCCTTAAAATCTATTTTAGTTAAGCGCGCTCTAATGACACTTGCCATAATCTAACTCAGTTTCCTGCAACGCAATTAACTAACTACTTTTAATTATATTCACTCAATTGATCGGATTAAAACTTCCAAATTTGGTAACCTAGTAATACTAATTGTTATGTGGAATTTCGGGTCAATCGTTCTGTGATAATGAAATAAACTGCACGGCCCTGCAGTTTTAATGCTCGTTTTCGCTTAGCATTGGAAAACTAAAATAATAATAATAATAATAATAATTTTTATTTCATTAGGTTTTTCCAATAATTTACAAAAAAAAAGAAAACAAAACATTTGTATTGTACACTTAATGAAATAAGGATTCAAGCTCAGACAACTGACTCAAAGCCAGAATACTGTTCTTCCGCATGAACCTAATTGTAAAATATTGCAGTAGAGTTGTGATTTTAAAATAGAGAGATTTTCTTATTATTTACCAAGCAAAATAGGGCGTTTACAAAAGTACAGATACTATGTATGTATCACGGAAGCGTTAGAAATACTTTTGGGTTTGATATGTTATATGCTGACTGTCAATTGTTACACATACTAATCGTCGATCAATAGCCTTTCTCTAATTTTTGATTTTAACGTATGACATGACATAGTGAGATCATTGATCCGAAAATGATTTACCCATTTCGCAATGTTGTAGGAGAACGATCGTTTGAAAATTGACTTGTAGTGGCGGGGAATTGTAATAAGATCTTTCCTTCGAATATTTATATTATGGATATCGGTTCTAAATGTTACTTTGTTGGCAAGGTAAGGAGGAGTTTTATACTTTAAGATTTTATAATAAAAGCATGTCATATGTAGAACTCTTCTGTCAAACATTGTCAACCATTGAACTATTATTCGTTTATGGGATATATGCCTTCCTCGTCGCACACCAAACATCAAACGTAAGCAGGAGTTTTGAACCTTCTGCAGTCTTTTAATGTCAAACACGGTTAAGCAAGGAGCATATAATACATCACCGTAATTAAGATGCGATAGTACTAGTGACTCACATAAAATTTTCTTGAGGTTTTGTCCAAGAATGTGACGATGTCAGTAAATTAGCTTGAGAGCACTGTAACTCTTTTGCAGCATATGGGTTACGTAACTCGTGAATCTAAGTTTGTGATCTATAATGATACCCAAACTGTTTACTTTATCTGTAAAAGTTAACCTAGCCCCACCCAATATTAACTGCAAATTATTCATAGCGTTAGTCCTATTGCGCTCGGAACCAAATACTATGGCCATTGATTTTTTCGGGTTTATTTGTAGGCCGTGATCATTTGATGTTGAAAGCAAACTTTCCAGATCTTCATTAATGAATGTGTTCACATCTGCCATTTGATTAGGAGAAAAAGAAGTCAGTAGTTGCGTGTCGTCAGCAAAAAAGTGACTTTTGCAAAAACGAATTACCTTATGAAACTGGGAGGTATAAACTGTGTAAAGCAGCGGCCCTAATATAGATCCTTGTGGAACTCCTCTAGTAAGTGCCAGGGATTGTGATGTTTTTCCGTCTATAAATACCCTTTGACTTCTATCTGATGTAAATGATTCTAGAAGCAGCCGATCCTTTTGGCTAAACCCGATGTAGTGTAATATTGCAACTAAGAGAGGAGAGGAGGCAACATCTGAGGGATTCGCTAGATCCGAAAAAAACTAGTGTTCGCAAAAGACAAGGAGAAGGCGAGAAGAACCTGAAGGATAATGGAACGAACCCTACAAACAAAACATCTGAACCAGAAGGTAGATTTGTATGCTTGCTAGTGGAATCAAAGAATAAGATAAAGTGAGACCCTGTGCAATTAGTGCAAGGAGGGTTTAATTTTAGAAATCGAACGCCTTTTTATGTTTTTTTGTTAGTTTTTCGGAAATTAATATTTAGGGGATGCGTATTTTACCTAGAATACGTCATTTCGGATACGTTATGTGCACATACCAATACTAACCGCCATTTCTTCCTACTGGTAATTTATTTAAAAAAATTCCGTCCTTTTGGAGAAGCAAAAAGACAAGTAAAACGGAATTATTTTGAAAAGTTCTCATAAAACTATACAAAAATGAATAAATAACCTTCATTAAATTTAACTACATCATAGTATCAAAACTATTCTTCTTTCTTCTTTGAATTTTCCTAAGAATAAAGAAGGTGAGGCACGCGGCTATTACTAAAACTCCCACTCCACATGTGATCTCCACGTAATGGCGTACAAAAAAGTTTCCTAAAATATAAAAATTTCAATGCAAGTCATTTTTTAGTTTGCACAAACCTGCGGTTAAAAGTTTACCGCAATTTTCAGAAACGAAAACCGAAATGTAACTAATTTCTAATTGGATCTCATCCGTCACGTTTAGCGTTCTTTTACTGATATCTTCGAAGGTGGTTCCCAAGTTTACGCTGATGGACAGATCGGTGTGAAGGACCACAGCTGAAATTAAAACCGATAAGGTTTGGAGTTTGGGAGTCCGAGATTACCTTGTCGGTTTGTGGAATTGCGTACGTCAACACTGACCAACTCAACGCCGCACGATTTTTCGTAACAATGGATAAGAAATTCGGTTGTGACATTGTAGGCTTTATCGTTATCGGTTGCGTGGAACGCAATGCTTCCGTTATTCATTGCGTAACTCTCTGTACTTCCATGGGAGTGCGAAAGTTGAAGAGGTGTGCCCTAAGATTCGTGGTTAATTAATGTCGACCGAAACATCGAACTTACGTTCAAGACGGGTTGCATGGAGATGTTGAGCGAGATGCATACGTCTCCTTGGCCGTTGGTCAGCGCACCTAAAAATAAGGACCCGTCTCCGATGGGTCCCAAGTACGGTTTGGTGACAGGCATTGGATACGGTTCGCTCGTTACATTCGCCCGTTCGGAGAGCCACGCTTGCAAAATTCCTGATAGATTTGTGCTTGACGGTGAAGAAGTTTCGTTAGTTGGAATGTTAAAGGTGTCGTTGAAGATGTCATGATTCAGCTTATTAAATACATCTTCAGCTGTCGCAGTATGTGAATTGTTGAATATGTCGTCTGCTGTCTCGTTGTTTGAGGTATTGAATAAACTCTCGTCTATGCCATCAAATGGACCGTCTGTATTATCACTATTGTCGAAAACGCCTTCAGCGGTTTCATTATCCGAGCCATTGAATGTGCCATCTACTGTATCATTGAAATTTTCACCTGGTAGTTCAGAATCAGTCGTAAATTCGTCGTTTCCGTTATCGAGCCAGTCTATGTGTTCACCTTCCTCTTCTGTTGTGGTGGTACCATCAGTTGATTTATGAAGCTCATCGTCATTGTTGAGTTCTGCTTTTTCATCGTTTTGATACACTTCGGGTGTATTTTGTTCAGTTGTTTCGTTCTTGCCGAAAGGATTATCGTTTGGGTATTCCACGCTATCCTGGGATGTATTCGCGAGCGATAAGTTGCCGTCCAGGCCACTCCGTTGTGTCTGTCCATCATTTGTAGATGTTATTCCCTCAGTAAAGTTGGAAAAGCCCGATGAAACGGTTGAGTCGATTTGAGATGCGACCGTTTCTGTTGTGATGTCCACATTGGGATCGGCTAACACTGCAAAAAGACAAATATTAATTTATATTTTTTTTTCTTAATAATAAAAGTGTAGGTAAACAAATATAGGAAACGCCTGCATAAATAATAAAGTTGGCAGTGCGCATGCAACCAAAATTTTGAAACTGGCGTTACATTTCCTTTAATTCCAAATGCATATGTATCAAATTTCATTCAAATACCTTTATAAATAAAAAAGTTTACAATTCAGTCTATATAAATGGTCGAGATGCGAAAAGTGCACTCTGAATGTTGAATCGATTAGACTCATCTTTTGGAATTGCGTATTATAATGGTTAGAGCTATGCCCATATTGTATTTCATGCAATTCGGTTAATAACAAATAGAGATGTCAATTTAGTAGGTAGGTACATCAGAATCGAGGTAGGGACAGGGACAATATACATTAAAATTAATAATCAAATTAACAAATTAAGGAATGAACACTAGAATTTATTTAGCTGGATTACTTTACTGACTTCAACATTATGTGTTGGTGATCAGAGAATGTTTTGATCATTACATTTTCGAAATGGCATCATTAAATTTTTTATTTCATTGCGGAATTTGCTGCCTACTGGAAAAAAAAGTTCTTCGGGTTTCATTGATCGCGATTATTCTTTTATTGGATTTAATTAATTAAATCAAATTAAAAAATAAAAGAACTTGGTAGTTTAGTACCTAAAAATAAATAAAATTTGCGATACATCTGCAATTAAAAAACAATTCGATTACTTTTTTATATCGAAGTTGGACCATAAATACGGATTTAGAGGAGTGAGAACCATTTTTACTGCCGTACTAAACTCCTTAGCAGATTACAACATAAATAATTTCCTTGCAAATTTCAGAGAAATGTTTAATTACAATTGAGTATTCCCTACTGTCTAAATTACTTTTTAAACTAAAAAACTGTTTTTATTTTCCGCTCGTTTAATACCACCTACTAATCTAATCCGTTCCATTAGGAAATGCGATTGGGGTCTTTGATCGCACTCATTAAAAATTTTGTGACGATTACGTACAACCAAAATATTTTATTACCATATACTCATTGCATCAGATTATCTTGCCACCTACAAACCGACCACATTTAATGGAATTAGCATGCGATTTGGATCAAACTTTGATAAAACTGTACAAAAAAATTACTACGATCATTATAATTAACATTGTTAAATTTCTACGTGTGACAAATTTTAAATTCGCTAACTGCATGAAGGCTAAGCTAAACTTGTACTTACTGACAAAATCAATCACATTTAGAACTAGAACTATACACTTTATCATGATATTGTGATGTTGTCTTGAGACCTAAGTATCTTAACTGAAATTTAAATAGTTTAAAATCCGAATTATCGCACCATTGTTTGTATAGTTCTATTACCAAAAAGTTACAATTATACATCTTTCACAATTTGAAGATTTGCAATACAAGATTTTACTTGCTTAATTAGGTAGTCGTACTTGCATTCTTCATTTTTAATGAGTAAACACAGGATGTTTCACTTAATTTACATAATACCCTGTGATCATGTTGTATTCAAAGAAAAAATATTTTGCTGTTCCCATTGGCGTCAATTTAGCAAACGTAAATTGAAGATCGACATACAATCGAAATGATAACATCAAAGGGATCCAAGAATTGATTTGAAAGTGTAATAAAGTTAACTATAACAATACAAAACTTGGTTGGTTGGTTGGCCGGCGTCTGCAATTTCAATTTTCTCCCTAATTCACAATGGATGGATATGATCACTATAAATGTGGTTCTAGAAAGATTCGCCACGGAAAATTCGGAATATTCATCCCATGGAAAATTCGCCCTGAAAAGTTCCGGCCCTAAGAATTCGCTGCCACCGGAAATTTCTTAGCGCAAAGATTTGCCATCGAAATATTTGCCCTTAGAAAATTCGCACCCACCTTGGCCTATGGCTAAGATCAAAGTGTAGTAAAGTGTAGACCGGAATAGGGAGTATTCCGGTCTACACTTACTACACTTTACTACATTATCTCCAGGAATTCGCCCAAATGAAAATTCACGATCAGGAAAGTTGGAACCCAAAGGATTGCATTGACACTGTGCTCTGCGTATTGCGTAGTAGGCGTAAATTCACCTCAAGTTAAATCCGGTCATGGAGAATGCACCCCTATACATCCGGCCACAAAACAATTGAGGATTTCAATTGTTAATTAAAAAGAAATGTTGTACATACAGATGGGGCTAATTGTTTGGCTTATTGTATGACTAAAAGTTCACATAAACATACGTCCGTAAACGCTTAGTTACCGATCTACAGGGTGTTATAATTTTACACTTTTAAAGTTTTTTTTATATCTTCCGGTTTTTGAGATATTTATGTCAAATTTGGAAGATAAATTACGTTAAAGGGCTTACATCATTGGTCATTGTTAATGGTACTAAGAATCTGCAGAGTGATTTCAGAGGTTATATTCCATTTTCAAAACCCCTAAACTTTTTTGGTCTGCCGCTGGTAAACGGTCAGATAAAAAATCAATTTTGTTAATTCAGTTTAATATGACCCTGTTGGCCCTGGTTTTATTGGATAATCTCTTGTTTTTATTATTTTTGGCAGTTCTCATGATGGGACTGTATCTTGTGTTTGCACATTATGTTAAAATTAAACGTTTAAATTTAAAGTGTAGGGTGAAATTATAACACCCTGTAGACCAGTAACGAAGCGTTTGATGGACCTACGTTTATATGGCCTTTTAGACATAAAATAAGCCAAAGAATTATCCTCTTCCGTATGGACATCATATTTAGGATCACCCTATATACTAAGAATGATATTTTCAGTAAAATACTTTGTGTTATTCGCGAAAATTCGTTTAAGAACGTCGTTTTTTGGTTGAAAAATTGACAATTTCACTCCTCAACAGTTTGAAAGGTATTGACTTCCAGAAAAAAACCTTTATAGTTCATCTATTCATCCCCATTTCAACGAAACATTTTGGACCCACGAGAAACGCCGGCATCCACCCACACGGTAAAAGCTCGGCACAGGGTGAACCTTGAAGAAAAGTGTCAGTAGAATCTTAGTGTAAAGAATTTTTTTAATTAACTTATATTGATCTGTCATGGTATATTAAATAATGGTCTCGGCGAAAGGAACTGTTTTGTACCACCAACCACAGCCCTGCTCCTCGACCTTTTATCGTGATTGGTAATAATTCCTCATATCTCTAGAGCGGAGTGTCGCAAATTGTTATGCTATTATCTTTCTACGAACGTGAGTACGCTGAAAATTGTTCCATTTATTATCGAAGGGCCTAGGGGGGGAATGGCGGATTAAGACATTTGGGGGTCTGAACCACCAGCGGAATTTATCTATTTCATTATACATATAAGCCGGTCAACAAGGGTCAATCAATAAAAAGTTATGTACATGAAAATGTGTTGAGGAGGAGTTTTCTGCAGTGCAGTCACTCTTATCAAAAATAGTCAAAACACTACCACAAAAAAAACTAAATAAAAGTGAAGTGAAGAAGTGTTATTTCATCGCTGTCTAATTATTTCATATTTCATTCCCTATATTTTGTAATTTTGTAGCAAAGGTTAACCTGTTTGTATTTAGAGATTTAACTAATAGTCAAAGAGCATTTTTCAAACAATATGATTTCTAGTGTCTTTTCGTTCTATTAGTTTGATTGTAGGAATATTCCTAGCCCTACTGAAAAATTGGGACATGGCATATTGGTCCCCAAAGAAAAAGTCCACACACTTCCAGGACAGCTCGATCCCGCAATATTGCCATATCGTGATAATTTGTTAGTTCCCCTCATTCTACTTTATCTAATTAATTTGTTGATTATTACAAAGTACCTTCAAAATATGTTGATGACAAAATAGTTGGTTAAAGTACAACGGATCTAAAATATAATTTACTTACCTTATTCGAATCTAATTTGTTTCGGTCATACCATGTTGAATACTAGCCAATTAGTTACATTATTACCACTAAAATCAATCCTTTATGTAACATTTTGCTGTTTTCGTAATATCCGTACCTACCGCACAAACTTGCGCTTTAGAATTGAAAGGTATAGTCACTATACCTGGACGCCTAATCAAATTAGTGACAAGAAAAAAGTATTCAGCATGTTCTAAATTTTTCTCTAATAATCAGTTTTCAAATCAGTCCAAATGTTTTTGGCAATTGCCCCCTTTTAAAACGTCAATCTCGTTCGTTTACCCATGAGATACAAAACGAGATAGTAAAAATGGAAACCATTTACAGCTAGTCACACTGTAACAATATTCTTTAAGAAGTTAACAATGCTACCAGATGTTGTACAAATTCAGTAATAAATCCTGTTTATGAAAGGACCTTCTTCACTTTTATGACTTTAAGCTCTTAAGAAAAGGTGGAGACTTTGGTATCGTACATCCTCAATAAAAGCCATTGAATGACATTAATTTACTTATTAAAAACGTAAATCATCAACTTTTTGTTGCAAATAGATATCACTAAAAATTAAAAACCTCAAAAATTCAAATAAGAATGTATTACTTAATTTCGTAATTGACACTCACCGCTAAACCCAAAAATACAGAAGCACTTTAATTCAAAGATTGTTTCGCCTAGGTCTACTTATACTAATTCTAAAAAAGAACTGATGCGTGTATTTTTACTCACCTCTCCCCAAAACAGATATTATAAGTAATACAAACATCTTCTTGCTCACCAGCAGCACTAAGAACCAAGTCCAGTCACGAAGATACTGACACAGACACTGCACCCTTAAGTTTAAATCGACTTGCCTGTCTGCACTAGTAATAAACTACCCAAAAATTATAGAGTCCTCCGGTTGCCAAGTATACTGTTAGATTTATTTAAAAAACTTCAACAGGAAACTTTTCATTTAACAACAATACGCTCCTGCGAAGGTTACCAATTGAAATTGCTTACGTATCCAACAAAAACGTAGTTTTGATTGCATTTTGCAATTAAAATTTGTTGATAAACATTAATTTTTAATTATGTGTTCAATAATTTAATAATCACGTTACACTACTTTTAACAATGCCTCGATATAATAAACCCCATTACATGGCAACTACGCAAACGACGATGTGTCGAACAATTAACACGATTTTATTAATATTATTAATATCCAGAAAATTGATAAGAGTTTTTAACGAGAAATAACAATCAATAATAAAATTGTGGAATGTCGGCACAGTGATACAGTTTTTTTAATGTACCTACTGCACGAGTAGGGGACCTTCTATCCACGGAACTCTGATTGAATGTGATTTGAAAACCGCATTTCCGATTAAAATTCCGTCATGACGTAGTGATCGATTTATTATTATGTGCTTCTTATCGGATGCAAGAATGTGCAAGTTATTGCCAAGATATTTTCAGTGCAGAATTCTTTAATATTATCAAAATATCGCCGCCCCCTCCCCAACGCGACATTCACATTTTATTTTCACTGTCCGCATTTATCACGGGATTGATATGTATAAGAATGCAATTACTGTAATAATCCCATTTTTAATATGTTTTCGAGACATAGGACGTGCTCCTTTACAAACCCGGTTTACTTTTTGAAGATAAGCCCCCAAAACTGGATTGTATGTGCTATTTTACGATCTTGGATCTCTATTGAACATGCTTTCATAATTTTTGCATGAAGTCGAGGTTTTTGATTTCAAAAAGACACTGCCAAAGTGCCAATCCTCCAATTTTTTTCTTTCAAATTTAGATATCCATGCTAGACTCTGTAGCTTTAACAAAAAAAAAACAGGGCATGGCTTCAGTGGACACTTGTAAACATAAAATCTTTGTTATTACGAAAATAATTACCTGCCTGGAAGAGGAGAGTGTACATAAATAAAATAACCAAGAAAGGGCGTAATAGCATCCTTTTCCTTGGGTATTTTTGTAATAAAATCAGAGCTATAATCAAAAATGTATGCGTATTTAATTTTTTAGCGCATTTTCCAAAAGGTAATGAAAGTTATTGTCAGCATTTCATCCGTCTGTACCACTATTATTCCTCCAGTTTAAGCTTTTTCGTTGTGGCTTCTTTCTTTTACGTATTCCGTTACAGTTTTACAAGGGTTTATTCGAATAACAAATTTTGAATTATTCTTTCACAATTTTTTCTCTTACGCTGTACCTATTGTATAATAAATTAATAAGCATACGTAAATTACATAATATAATGCATTGTAAGTTCACAATCACATGAAAACAGGAAGTATTTTCAGGTTAATTAATTTATTAGATGGTAACCACATGATCATATCAATTCTGAATTAATATTACCCAAGGTCGAATTCGAAATATGCGAGAATGTTTAGTTAATGAGAAAAATTTCCATTTAAAAACGGCAGCGTTTCATCGACATATAGTCATTTTGCGCAAGTGGGAAGCAACACACACGTAGTGCAGATGGTTACTTATCCTGTTTCATTTATGAAATTCATTGGGTGCCCTTTTGGCGTTCTTCCCCCACATTCAAAAACCGAAAAGATTCTTATGAAAAAGTTCATAGGCTAATCTAGAAAATTTAAGAGCTTAGGTTAAATTGTATGGGAAAGACCGTTCAATATTGGTAAGTAAATGTTCATAGGAGAAGGGTAAACTAGATCGCTTCTAAGAAGAGTTATTTTTTACTACTTCTGGTTTACCATCACCGTCGTTTCTTAGCCAATTAAATAAATCCTTTGTCAAAGAATACGCGGTTACTAACATTTTTGACACATTTAAAGGTCTAGGTGAATGGTTTGGTGTAGAAACCGACAGAGAACCCCACCAAGTAAATGAAAAATAGACACAAAAAGCCAGCAAGTAGACGAGAATGTCAATGAAAACTACAAGAATGTCGGTGATTACAAATTTGTATATGCCGTAGTGAAATCCGTCATTTCACGAAAAGTCTATGTATTTCGTGAAACGCTGACAATTTGATGTGTGTGGTAGTTTTCCATCTCCTTCCAGATCGATCTCGTAGCGAAAGGGGAACTCAAACCCTTAACTCCAGAAAGCACACTGTCCCAAAATTTCACAAAATTACTAATCTTTTCGTGAAATGACGGATTTCACTAAAAGACTACACGACATATACACTCTTCACCTAAACAATAATTAGGTCCATTAAATTGAAAGTTCTCTTTATTGAAATCGGAACAAATTAACTTTATATGTAAAATTAAATTTGGCTCAGTATCAAATCCAATAATTCGAGTGGGGGTTTTCCTTCAATACATACAATACAGAAACGGTTTCAACCTCCAACAGTCTTTTTAAGAAACTACTTGTATTTTACTAAGGGCAAGTATTGCCCTAGGTTACATACCTATGGCGTGGAGGGACGTAAAAGTCGTATTCATACCCAAACCTGGGCGAGACTCCTACGCCCAGGCTAAGTCGTTTAGACCCATCAGTCTAACGTCATTTCTCCTAAAGTTGTTAGAGAAACTTATTGATAGACACATAAGGGATGAGGTACTGGGGTCCGAACCCATTAGCAAACACCAATGTGCCTATCAACCAGGAAAATCCTGTGAACTGGCTATCCACAGAGTTGTGGATGCAGCTGAAAGAGCGATAGCTAGTAATGAGGTGGCTCTAGGGGCGTTTTTAGACATAGAGGGGGCGTTTGATAACACCAGTCTAGAATCGATCAACATGGCTATAGAAAGCAAGGGAGTACACACTACCATTAGTAGATGGATACATACCATGCTAAAACATAGGAATATTACAGCCTCGCTTAACAACGACTCGGTAGTGGTCCGGGCCGCTCGAGGATGCCCGCAGGGGGGAGTTCTTTCTCCTCTGCTGTGGTGTTTAGTGGTGGACGGACTTCTGAGGAGATTAAGTGAGACGGGATATACTACAGTTGCATATGCTGATGACATAGTGATTGTGGTACGCGGAAGATTTGAGGAGACCGTGTCAGCAGTGATGCAGGGAGTTTTGACTCTGGTGGAAAAGTGGTGTAGAGAAGAGGGCTTGTCTGTTAATCCAACAAAAACAAACCTCATTCTCTTCTCACGTAGAAAAGGGCCGACAAAGCTAAAGGATATAGCAATGTACGGCACCAAGCTACAGTTAGTGAGAGAAGGGAAATACTTGGGCGTCACGTTAGACCAAGGGCTTACCTTCAAATCACATCTGGAGAAAATAGCGAACAAAGCCACAAAGTCCCTGTGGGCCTGTAGGCGAGCGTTCGGAAGCAAGTGGGGCCTATCGCCAAAGATGACCCACTGGATATACACTAAAATGATTAAACCAGTCATTACGTATGCGTCACTGGTGTAGTGGCATAAGACCTTCACCCAGAAGAACATACAGGCACTTACCAAGGTGCAGCGCAGAGCTTGCCTTGGAATTACGGGGGCAATGAGAACGACCACTACTGCAGCTATGGAGACTCTCTCGAACTTACCGCCACTACACCTAGTAGTTAGGGCGGAGGCGCTCAGAGGGGCATACCGGCTGAGAGTCAATGGCGAGGAGAGATCGTCAAGGGTGGGACACTCGCTCATCTTTGATGAAATCTCCAGGCATAAAACCCTCGGTATGATATCCGAGAGAATAACCAAAACAGTTTGTCTCACAAAACTGTTTAAGACGGCAATCCCCACTCGATCCGACTGGGAGGACAATTCCAGTAAGATAAAACTGAATGGAATCGTATATTACACAGATGGCTCGAAAACTAAGGAGGGCACTGGCTGTGGAGTGTACGGAAGCAATGGACAGGGCTGCAGAATCTCTGTAAGCCTAGGACAAAAAGCAACCGTGCTTCAGGCTGAAGTATATGCAATCTTGACTGCAGCTTCTCGACTATTAAAAGAGAACTTTAACAGAAAGAAAATCTTTATAGTTACAGACAGCAAAGCAGCGATTGCAGCATTAAACTCATATGTAGTAGATTCAGGACTAGTCCTTGAATGCACTGAAGTGCTAAACGCACTAGGCAGACTTAATACAGTAACGCTAGTGTGGGCACCTGGGCACGCGGGAATCGCAGGAAACCAGGTCGCTGACGAACTTGCGAGAGCGGCAAGCGCGATACCACTCGTAGGACCCGAACCGGCCTGTGGGATTACATATAACACAGCCAAAAAGGAGATACAAGCGAAACTCACAAAAGAGCATTGCAGACATTGGTCGGAAATTCCGGGACAGAGTCACTCCAAGATCTTTCTGGAAACCCCAAACGAGGGGCTAGCATCATCCATCTTAAAGTTAAGTAGGATGAAGATCAAACTTGCAACAGAGATGGCCACAGGCCATTGTTGTTTGAACAAGCACCTGCACAACATGGGACTGACTGACAGCCCTCTATGCAGGGGCTGTGGTGAGGAAAGTGAAACACCACACCACGTTATCTGCCTATGTGAAGCATACACAAAGGCAAGAGAACGCCTACTTGGAAACGAGAAGATTACACAAGAAGAGGTAGCGAAGATTCACCCTACCAAAATCCTGGACTTTATTAAAGATACAGGTATTCTTGAGGGGTAGAGAATACTGGGGAGCACAATAGACCAAAAGGTCGCGGTGCAGGAACCGAATGGGACCACCCCGAGAACAAATAATAATAAAAGAAACTACAAATCAAAATTCTCCTTATTAAGTGTTTTAAGTCTCTCAAATTTATGGATTTCTCTTAAAGATATACAACCCCTTTATTTGACATGGATCAGTAAATATTACAGTACCGCGCAAGGTAACGAATGCTGAGGATACAATAACGATGTAGGAACACCCTATACGTACATCGACGATGACGTATAAGTTGTATCAAGAAACCTCTCTAACGGATACATTTTTTTCTATTAATGACCACGGATACGACTGTCCTCGAAAGGAAGTTTTCACGAAGGGTTCACTCCTCTGGTGTCCAATTCAATGGTACAAGCAAGCGACCTTCTAAAATTAGGTACTGAGTTTCGCTAGATTAATTTAGTTTCGGCAAAGGAGAAATTTGCCGCACTGCAACTGGGCCCACATTTACACTTACTAATTTTAGGGTTACGAGTTCCAACAAAGTTTAACCCTTTTTGGGGGAATATTTCGAAAGAAATTCCTCTTATGTGATGGTTCTGTCCGTACATCTGTTCCTCGCTGAGCGTCAAAAAATTCCTCTATTGAAAATCGTATGCGATTTTTCGTATCTTGTTTCTTTACAATGTCGACGTACTTTATTGAGGAATTGATTTACAAATGGTTAGTTTGCTATAACGCAGATATACTGACGCGTTTTTTTTAGTTTGTTCTTCATCACGCCTGGCTGCCTGGAATGTGTTTCTTTCTGCGTGGATAAAACTGATGCGTTAGAATTTATTTACTTCACAGATTTTAGTCTTGTAATGATAAGTAATAAAACTCCCGTTGTTATATTTTACGTTTCAAAGACCAATACCGGCCGCGACGACAATTGATCAAATCTAGTTCAAATGTTATTAAGCGTGCCGCACTAATAACAACGGAATTCCAAAACGTACCTAGATCTTTTCTAAATTTTACCAGGAATTACGTAATACTGTTGGATTTACTGTGATCAAGACGGGAATTAATTAACAACTCTAATTTTTAGAGTACACATCGATGACGCTGGCAGTCAAAACTCGAATGCATCCCAAAATCTTCCCCAAAACTAATTCGCACTATATTTTTAGTAAATACTCTCCCTTTTATTCGCGTCTTTAAGAATTAAAAAATGTTTGCATTTTGTCCGTCTGTTCGTTCGTCCGAACCCACTACTGCGGTTTTGAACTGCTCTTAGAGGATTGTCTTTGTTTAAACAATATTTAATCTCCAAATTGTTAGTAGCCAGCGCTGTCAATATTTTATTAAAAGACAAATTGTTTAAAATGGCCACATTACAAGAATAAAGGAGATTTTCGACAAGTAGCCTGTGTCCGTTACTACCCTTCCATCCGGACTACGACTACCAGTTAAGTCTTTCTTCGTTACGAGTTGTAAGATTACTTCCCGGTGGTAGTTCATCCCCTTATCCTTCTATCTGATTGTCATAAGTTGACAGTTAAGCCTACCTCTACCCAGGTCCCGGGCTACATTTAGCTCAACGCCCCCGTAACAAAGGATTATAATAGTTAAATTGCATTCTTAGTGACCGAGCGTCATAGGGTAATTTATCTGTATTGATTTTGAAACAAAATGAACCAAGATCGGCAGAGAAGAGGAATGTCCGACTGGCACAAATATACAGCTTTTTACTACAAGCGTTGAATGATAAGTACGTAACTTTTATGTGGAACAAAATTTGTCTCAGATTTTGCATACGCATTCCTTTAATGCTGCCATCTCAATTTTTGAAAATTGGGGAAAATGGGGGAGGAGGGGACGGGGTAAACAATTGTTCTACTTTTCATGGGAAAACCAGGTAAAATGGACGAGCACGAAACATATCTACTGAGTAGGTCATAGTCAAAAGAGAGTACTCATATAGAGCGATTAGAACGTTTAGTTGTAACATACATACGACCATGGACCATTTCCATAATAGCATAGTTTTTAAGTATAGGTACAATATTGATACAGAAATATTGGAACCAATATTGTCTGTTAATCGCCCTGATTACTGAGCGGCCCAGAGCTCGTTCATGATTTTAGAGGTTCTCTACTCGTCCGTCCGTCCGTACGTCTTTGTACACAAACGGTTTCGAATTCTCAAATTCTGTTTTCAGTGATAATGGTCATTGGTCAGGGACTAATTGACTAAATCTTGGTCATTTGGACTTTCTGTTCGTCCATCTCTGTTTGTCGTTCGTGGTCTATGTTAGTTTGAACAGTTTATTTTGTAAATAACTCTTTGTGCATTGTTATATGCAAAATGACTAGTGTAGCAGGTAATAATAAATTGTTTAATTTCCTCAAACATTTCCAATATGTGTCTCCATTTTGTAGGTGCTGTTATATGAAAAATGTAGAAGTAGGACTGAATGGAGTTTCAATACCCACTGCAAAATTAAATGCATTGTTAGGACATCTGTCGTAAATAATACTGCGCTGTTTGCCAATGTCCATAAATGCAGGATTCTACATTATTACCCTCGCGAGCTTGCAGTAGATGTCGTCGCATCAACTTTTCTTGTGTGAAAGAAATCTGCTGCATTCTAATTTCCTGCACTTAGTTCTTTGAATAGTTTTCAGTTCAATGGAACTACAGCCATTATTTATAAACGCTACTACAATCATTGAATTGATAGTTATAAATTCAATGCTACAATAACTACAGCTTTGAAGATAATCCTTTGAATATTCAAATGAATAAACAATTATTCAATGAAATGATATTTTATATTCAGATTTATTCAAACTTCCCCAGTCATTATTGTGCGGTGCACTGTGTGTTGCCTATAGTATGAACTATTAGCTTTGAATAATGACCTCTATATCGGTAATATCATTGAATAAGTACCTATGATTGCTTATTCAATGGTAATATGTAGTTACTATTGAAAATGGGTTTATTTATACCTATAGCCGACAAGAAAAACTATTATTGCAGTTATTAAACTTTTGAAAATGTAACGATAAACATATAATCGGCTTTAATTCCATCACAATGAGTAAATTTATTACGCCCGACCCAACAACCTTGTAGGAAATGTACTGCCTTTTTTGTTAATTTGCGTCAATTGCTAATAGAGTGTTATATAATGGGGATTAGGTTTGTTTCTATGACGTCATTCCGTCACGGATTTCCCAGCGCATGTGTATCATGTGTTGCATAAGTCGAGTCGTGAGCCGGTGAAAGTCGACATTCGGATATTATTACATTGTTAAGTAGGACAATAATGGGTGTCGCATGTCGGTATTGCCCTTTTATGTGGTTTAGGTCCTGGAACTTTTTTATCATTTCTACGAGCGGTATTTGCGTCAGCAATCGACGCTCATGCATCTATTTTTTGTAATGAGCCATTGAAGCGGCGTAGGATAACTGAATGTGGCAACTTTTAGCGGGATTTTATTGAAATTTATTTTCATTCATATACACAAAATAGCGCCACGTATCGGATTGTTGGCGAACTAGGGCAAAGACGTAGATCGTGGGAGTTGGACGTGTGTCGATCATCATGAAGTAAATAATTTAAATATGGAATAACAAATCGTGCTATTAGTAATTGTGTTGTAAAATGATAAGTGTGTAAATGTGTGTAATTGACGGCAATGTGTGTAAACGTTACAAGAACTAAAAGTGTATTACTACAACAATATAAATATATACAATATTCAAGATGGCTGGAATTTGAAGGACCTCTTTGTCCCTAATGTCAATATGAAAGTGGTGTGGATTGCTGATGGTACAAAGATTGAGAGGTAAACTTTGATTTAATACCCACATTAAGGAATAGCCGCACTCAGAAATAAGCTAAAAATAGGTACGTCACTACATGTAATCAACTTCCATATTTTGATAGCAAAAAGTTCCTCCCTAGTTACTCCGCGAAACTTACCTCGTTGTCCGTGGCCTCGTCTTATATTGTTATTGTTTTATTGCGCGTTTATGCCGTCCGTCTGTTGAGTCTAATTAATCCCAGCCACTATAAACTTGCACGCAACGCCCGTCAAACCCACACGTTTCTACCCTAGCAACTAGCAACATCTTATCTACCCATTTTTTTCGCACTTTGCGTATCGAAAATCGTTAAAAAATGGGTAACTAAACGTCAATGCAGCTTGAATTTGGCACCTGTGAGGTCGTTAAGTTGCGGACACTAGTCAGATTTACATAAGAATGTTCATTGTTTCACGCTATCGGAAAACCCTGATCCAGTTAGTCGGTGCCCAACAAGGTGATAGTGGAAATGGGAGAAAATTGCACTTGTAAGTATAGGTTTTCACCTCGGATTTCCCAAATGTGCAGTGGGAGTTTTGCCAAGATTTTTTGTAAAGATTTGTACCCGGCACCAAAAAGCGACACTTTTAGTCTGAGTGGTTCAGTTTTGCTAACTCTCTGGAGATAATACCGTTTTTGATAAACGCAAAGAGAACAAATGATAATCGCCTAAAATGTTAATTGGCATAATTAAATCAATAGGGAAGTCTCAGGTCAGGAATAATTACTACCTTATAATTGTCGAGGTAACTGCATGTGCTAATTATAAGCAATCAGATAAAGTCTCCATGAATAATCAGGCTACGAACGGTACATATGTGAGTGATTCAATTGTTTTAAAATGGGTATCCTGTTGTCTTGGACCCTGATGTCAAAATTTCGCCAAAGCTTTTCGTGTTGTCCGAACTCCTTTCTCGAATAGATGAAGTGTAACAGTAGAAAGGTGTCGCATAGTCGATTGTGACATCATTTGGCCGTAAAGTTGAAGCGATTTTCAGCATTCAAGCAAAAAGATTTTCAACATTTCAATTTTCAGATCCTAACCGCTCCCTCTAAAGCGGGTGTCAAGATGTAAGCTTCCAGATTCTTAATTCCCATACTCCAAATGCAAGCGTTCGAGTGTTAAATTTCAAACTTAAAGCTTAAGTTGCAAGAGTCCACAACTTCAAGATCAACTACATACTAAGATTCAACCTCAACTCATAAATGTCAAGATTAAAATTTTAAGGATTAAGTACAGATTGAAAGTGTTACAAGTGTCCAATTTGAATCGTTAGGTCTGACTAATAAAATTATTTTAATGTTTTTCTCTTTGCAGCATTTCTTTTCTTTCTCTCTGGTTTTGACTCTGGTCTTGAGACTAAATTTAAGCCCGTCAAAATGTCTAGAAAGGTGTAAGGTGTCCTAGAAAGGGTAAGAGATACACATGTGAGTAAATGGGAGAAAAGTTGGGCAATCGAAAAGTCTAAAGCCTGCACTTGTGAGTGGTGAATGTTTCTAAGCGAATTTTGAAATATTTCCACAAATAGTCACATTGCTAAGAACAAATATTCGCACACCGGAAATTAAAGGGAATATTTGCGATAAATACTCTAAACATTACAAAAACATTCTTCCGAAATTTCCAGTTTTTTACTATAAAATTTTAAGATCCGCATAATGGAATTTTCTTCATTTTTGCAAACGAATTAGATTTTTGTGAGGGTTTTGAATTATTGAGGAAGTTTTATTTAAGTTATCTGAATTTTTAGTTTTGTTGTCAGTATTTGTCGAGGTATTTGTTATGTCATATGAACTGACACTGAAAAGTTTTTCTTTTTTATGTATGTTAAATAAACAATTTAAAACTAATGTATTTTATTCTTTTTAAAAACAACTTTATTAAAAAAATTTTTTCAGGGTATATTTGGTAGTGTAAGATATTTTGCAAAAGATATTACTTACAAAAATTTCCGAATATTCTCGAAAGTTCCCGAGCATTGGAAACGATAAATAAACTAGTTTTTGAAATATTTAAAAGAAATCAGATTTTTTGATTTTTTTTATATTTTTTTCTTCCGTTAGTACTCGACGTACAGCAAAACCAATGACACTTCTTCGCAGAAACTTTTTATGCTCTTTAAGGTGGCGTTGTTAATTTTTTAAGCAGACGTTTTCTCTTTGTGGATCCTCCATCAACCTTTTTTTTTAAATACGGCCCTGATATTCAGATATCCTATTCTTAAAGCGCCCTTTTATTCTGAATTCCACGATGTAGCTATAGCACTTTATTGTTTAATGGTGGCTTAGCTTTTTTTTGCTCCCAATTACGATCATTTCAGGGTTTTAGTTGGATTAAATGATACATCTGAAGAAACATCTTATCATGTGAAGCTTTTTAGCAAACATAATTAATAGATAAAATAATTCATTATTATACAGCAGGGTTGGCACGAATTAATTCAAATAGCAGATGGCATTATCAGAACCGAAAGCGAGTAGCAATAAACATCTGATAATCGTGCAGCCCGAGGTGCAGCCTCTAAAACACAATAAACTGCACTGTGCGCGTGCGTTGGGGTCGGGGATAAAAAATTTCAGTTTTTGGTGATTTTCTCGAAATTTGTCTATCGGAATAATATTATTTATTTTTGATTATTAAAATAAGTTGACGAAAAAGAGGTTCGTTTTTACGAAAATCGTGAATATCTCGGAAACTGCTCAACTTTGCGGGCCCAAGAAATTATTAGCTTTTTTTTTTTCATAAAAAAACGGCGATCAACTGATATCAATATTAATATCGGCATATCAACCGCAAATGACCGATACATTAATGGTATCATATGGGCGGCACCGAGGGTGGCACTCCCTAGGTGCAGACGTTTTCAGGTCGCATCAACAGCAGTCTGTGTGCCTTAACGACAATCGTGTAATTATGGGATGACATAAAGCAGGATAATCGGTTAAACCTGGCATTGTTGGCGAATGTTATGAGCTGGAAATTGTCAAAGAATCGAGCAATGAATTTAATGAGAACTGCACCATTCTTGATTATATAGGCGTAAGTTTGTGTAGGCGTTTCGCTTGCGCATGCATGGTGGAGACGTGTTATGCAATCCAACATTGTTATAAAGGAATAGGAAACCAAAAATATACAAACTGATGATGACGGACAAAACAATCAAAATTGTCACAAAAAGGGAGAAACTTTTCCCCCATTTAACCTACGCTGTATCTCTCACTGTCACAAGATCCCAATGGTGAGCCACAAATTTGAACCACCCTGTACACTTCCAGAGATGACTTAATATTTTGGGAATGTTGCAAAAAGAAACAGTATCTACAGTTTAAACTATTCATTTCTTGGAAAGCTTGGAAATTACTAAAAATCATGTTGAAAATGCAAATTATAGTTCAGTTTCCATCTTGGACTGTCGTGAAAGGCCGAGTGAAAGGCTGAAGCAACAACAAGGCAGTAAATCTATTTATTTTCTATTGTTAAACTTATTCAATCCATCGAAATAGGTAGTAATTTCTTTTGAATAACATCCATCGATTGATTATTCAAAAAACGCCCCGATAGGCACGAGCAAGTTAAAACCCTACTTATCATGAGTGGCAGGTGTCTGTATAGTGTAATCTCATCCAAAATTGATCTCTTTATCACACTTATCTTGATCAATTCCGCCCATTGTTTTGTTGATATATAATTAGTAAATGAAATGGCAAATACGATTACACAGTTCTTTCAAGTTCACTCCTATGCTCCATTTGGTCTGTCTGTGTTGACACGTGTTTCATCATGGGTAATGGTAACTATTGCTTTTATTTTTGTCAAGTTCAAATTTGTGTAGGTATGTATTTTGTCAAGTAGTATGGTTTAAAAATGGACGATTTCTGTGTAAATCCTAAAGAATATTTCTAAAGTGATTGTTTCTATAATGGTTCCTAATGATTTTTCAGCTACTTTCCCAAAAGCTGTATCGGAATTCGAACATTACTAATAAGTTTTTAAAAATATTTCTAGTCAATTTTGCAAAAAGGTTTCTGGGAAAAGTTTCCAATGTGAATTAGGTATTAAGATGGTTTTGTTGTAGAACATTTTTTTCAAGATTTTTGAAAAAAATGGTTACGAAGAAGGCTTTTAAAAACTGCCACTTGGAAATAAAGAAAGGCGAAAAAGCTAAACTTAAGATGACTTATTTACCGTACAATTTGTTTCGGTTTCACGCGCCGTCGCCCATAATTTATGTTCTTTTGTAAGATTGTATGTTTTCATTTACCTCGCCATTTAAAGGTGATTTACATATACACGTCGACGTGAGAACCACACATCAATTCATTAAAATTTGGTACTCCATTCATGAAGAATTCTAATTACTTTTCAGAGACCGTTAATCTCGTTTTTTTTAATTGTCTTAAAAAAATTGGAAGTTGATGCATATGTTAACCAGTGTTTAACCTTTGACAGTATCGGCTAGTTTCGAATGAAGAAGTAGTAGTTTTGATAGTATTGTATGTATGAAGTCTGTGACCTTTATTGTTGTATGGGTCATAGACTTACCAAGAACATCTTATATGCCTTTCTTTTTTTAATTAGGAACTCATTCCAGCTTATTATCTTATCTCGAATATTCTCCCCCTCTTTTTATCGCCATTACATTCTGTAATTAGAATACTATCAAAGGAATGGTCTAATCATATCACTTCAGAGTTTATTCTGTAAATGATCAAAACTTGTCAAAGTTTGAGTAGAAGGCGCAATTGAATGAAATATAAAACGTGGTTATCTACAAACTGCGTATTTGCGTTACTAAATTACGGCGCATTTAAGTTACCCATTGCCAAATAAACTCTCTCTCTCTCTATGGCTCGTTAAGTTTATGTTATGATATTTACATACTAATATTTAATTGAGTGCTTTCCCGCTTTTACGTTTACAACAATTATGTAACTTTTATTTTGCTATTGGGGCAAAATGGCTGCGGTAACTATGCCACTAGTACGAATTGTTAATGGTAATTCCGTACCACTGCACGATAAGTGAGTTTTTCCACTAATTGTGGTAAAGGATGTGATAAATGTTACGTAATAAAACTTTACAACTCAAATTGTTGTGTTTTCAACATTTTTGTGTTTGCAGGGAATGCGTGACATGTTCATCCAATCCCAGCAGTTGGGTACAAGTAGTAGCAGCGGGG
Source organism: Photinus pyralis (assembly GCF_008802855.1). Lineage (NCBI taxonomy): Eukaryota > Metazoa > Arthropoda > Insecta > Coleoptera > Lampyridae > Photinus > Photinus pyralis. The sequence goes on from NW_022170511.1 coordinate 47,016,865, forward strand.
TGGTGCAAACAAAGAAGCGCAAGACAGAACATTATATTAGCGAACCTTTCGCACAGCAGCAAACCGCATATTCAGTAAACAGTTCGAGTCAAACAGATTTAAATCATGCTAGTCCTAATAATCAACAACCGTTCGTGCGGGCGTCAACTATTAAATTGTTAGATACGTACCAACGCTGCGGCCAGAAGGTAGTGCGTAGGGGGAGAAGTTTCTTTTTACTAACTTTCAATTTGCAGCGAAAAGCTTGGTCGCGGGAAGGTAATGGTGATAGCGGGGAGACTCTTATTAATACGAGTACTGGCAACGAAACCACCACGACGGCCCACAGTAAGGTTACTGCGGCCCCTGGGGCCAACCCGCAGCCTCAAGGTAAGAAATCGACTGTCCCAAATTGCTAATCTCCCAATGCAATGTCCGCAGGAGGCTCGGGTAGCGGGGCTGATGGAGACTATCAGCTAGTGCAGCATGAGGTGCTCTACTCAATGACAAATCAATATGAAGTGTTGGAATTTTTGGGACGAGGTACCTTTGGACAGGTTGTGAAGTGTTGGAAAAAGGGTACCAATGAAATTGTGGCTATTAAAATTTTGAAAAATCATCCATCTTATGCTAGACAGGTAAGCTATCTAATTGGCTATTGTGTGAGTTTTGTGGTAAGTCGTACGAAACATGTGAAAGGTAAAGAAAAATGAAAAGGGTATTTATTCCCTCTTGGTTGTATGAAGAACTGGCAAACAAAGTATCTGCAATCACAAAAGACTGTTCTGCATTCAATTGCAAAGGAGCTGTTGGATATTCACTCTTGTTCTAGTAGGTGATTTGACTGTTGTGGTTTTGTTCTCATTGAGTTTCCTTCTTCACCACTTTGGGGTAGGTAGTGGTGGTGTACATGTACTGAGTTATTATTGGAAATCCACTGAAAATGTAGCGTTGTCTAGAATGCATGTTGTATTGTATTCTATATACAGGGTGGTGCCTAGCGCAACGCAGCATAGGGATTTCAATGGTAATTTCTTTATAGTCAATTACTAGCTCCCCTAATTATTTTAGAGCAAAAAGTCTAAATAAGTTTTTTTTAGAGAAAAAAATACTGCATCTGTTCATACTTTTAGTTGTAATTTTCCATTTTTCAAAACCGTAAAAATCGACAAAATAAAAAATTACATTTTTATAAATCAGTGATGCTTTGGAATCTTTTAACAAACTACAAGCGCATCTGAGTTATCGTTATTTGACGTCGAACGATTTTCATATTTAATTCTGTTACAACTATCCGATGCAAGAAAAAGCGGCAATTGGGTAATGCTTTTTTAGAGAATGTATGCTGCATCTGCATCAGATACTATTTGTTTATCAGAGAGAATCAGAGTATCTACATAATGGAAGAAAAAAAAACTGATTTGAAGCAGATTTGTTCCTAAACTTATATTCGGATGTTCTGCTATGCAGCCAAAACGTTGATAGTATTGTCGTTTTCCTGATGGTTTTGACCTACATTTTGAGTGTTATTGCTCTTGCAGTCACTTAACTAATTTTTAATTATTAAACATAAATTTAATATACGTCAAAGGCAAATAATGAAACGTGATCGCTGTTTTTTTAGGTAATTCCAAGGCATATTTGATTTATTGTAAAATGAACCTTTTTATTTTGTCGATTTCTACGGTTTTGAAAAACGGAAAAATTATAAATAATAGTATGAACAGTGCAGTATTTTTTTCTCTAAAGAAAACGTATTTAGACTTTTGCTCTAAAATAATTAGGGGAGCTAGTAATTGACTATAAAGAAATTACCATTGAAATCACTATGCTGCGTCGCGCTAGGCACAACCCGGTATGTGAGGGTAAGGCAGGGTAGCCTTTAATCACCTAAGGATTTTTGTCGATTGAAGAAGATAGTTACTACTCTGACGTTTTGTAGTTAGAACCCCTTGGTTCAGTGCAGTGCTATAGTGCTTCCCATCGTCTGCTTCTTCGCAATTAAGTGGAGAGGTGCAAGGCCTAGCAGTGCCTTCATAGTGACTGCATGACAGTTGCGCATGGCCCCTGTAATACTATGTTGTTTGCTCAACTTTTACTAAGATCATTGGTGGTTTCTGCTTCTCAATCTGGACTTTATCCAGCGTATTGTTGTGGAGGGGAGGCCTTTGTTTCTAGCGGCCGCTGCGATGGCTTTATGCCAGATGTTATTGAAAGCACCCTCAATATTCGCAAACGCGGTTAAAGTCGCTCTTTTAACGTGTCGAAGTGGATGTTTTTTGTCAACTATACGGTTTTCGCTATAAATAGCGTTGCACGTTATCAACAGAAGCAAATGGCATGCCAATTTAAATCAAGATTTGGCGGATTTATATTCATTATTATTTAGTTACTTTTTGGGAGAATAAGTTGGCATATTCGGAATTTTTTTTACAATGTTGCCAAACGTTATTTGTAATATTTGTTGACATTTGACACTTTTGTTCGGTTTTTGCGTGTGAAAGTTTTCGGTTATTCTTGTGGTTGTTGTTATTATTCATCTTCACTCTTAGTGCAAAAAAATGTGTTCTGTTCAGAACAAAATTGCTGTTTGTGTACATTCTACCGTTATTTGCATTTGTACTCGCCACAATGCCGAAACATTTGACCAGTAAAGTGAAGGAACTCCTGACTCTTTAATTCAATATTTTGAACAGGAACGAGATAATGGGGGTTCCTTATTACCATTAGGTTCAGTTCGAGAGGTAAGAATGGTTTCAATTACTTCTGACTACTTCTACTAATTGTGATTACCTTCAGCGCATTGCGGCAGCATTACATTTAAACATTTCTACGGTCAGCAGAATTTCCCAAGCTTTTAAACAAAACGAATCTTTGATATCGCAGATCTCGTATTTGCATCTAAAAGTACTGGCGATTACCACGGACAAATGAATCTTGAAAACTTTTTACATTGGTTTGAAAAACAATTATTAGTAAATTTAGAAGAACCAAGTGTTATCGTATTGGACAGATTTTCAAGATTGGTTACACAATAAACTTGCACTTGCGATTGTAACCTCAGAAATGTGGAAAAATTCAATTAATCACACCGAAAAGTTAATAAAGGAACGGTATGAACGCGAAAAACAATTGGATATTGCAGAAATGGTCCCAATTATTATAAACTGGGTGAAAATGATAGTCGAGTGATTACGATTGACTGGACAATAAATAAAACTGCAATTACCTAAGTCACGAGAACTGTGTATTAAAATTTATTTTCTTTATGTTAACAAAATGGCATGTTACGTAGTCTGAAAAGTATCTTTCACCTTTTTACGATCATATCAGTTTATGTTGATTATCATTTTATGTAGTTGAATAAAATTTCTTGTGTTTTTTGTCTCGGTTGAACTTACTAGTCTCAAATTCCACTACAGCAAGAGTTGGTCAAATAACGTAAAATCAGTCAAGATTTCAAGCAAGCATTAACTTGATATTTATTTGCTGATGGCCTATGCAATGGTTTATAACTTCCGAAACATTTACATAATGCCGCAATGCCCACATTCCTCATCTTTCTGCTCACAACGGCAGCGATACGTTATAAACAAAATGCTAATAGTAGGTACTACACTTGTCACTTAGTGGACTGCACTTTCCTTGAACTCGTCACAGCACAGTAGGAATGGGTTTTATTGATGCACAGTAGGTTGGTTTCACACAGAGAGCCCACAAAATGATCTCTGAATTTTCTAGTTCCTCTGGAATCTGGATGGTAGAAACATAACCTAAAAGTGTTTCCTTAATAAAAGATTAATATATCAGCATACCTTAGAAATATTTGGCAATGTCGTGTATTGTTGATGTCATCAAATCAATGACGTGCAACGCTTTTTATAGCGAAAACCCTATATCTCTCTTTGTCACTGGGTTTACAAGACTGGTATTGTTTTTAAAGTTCTTTTAACACTGTAGTTCCACTTCAACCTTATTTTTTTTTACATAGGAATGCATTACTATTCTTTCTGAAATTAAATTATTCTTCAACAGATTAAAATCTATTCCCCAGTAGAAAGGTAATTTGAAGCTGTTAGAGTTTTAAGGTTAAGTGCCATTTGGTAAAAATGTTCTTGTCAAGCATAATATATTGTGAATTTCGATGATCGTCTTCTCTTAAGAATCTGGGAATTTTTTGTGTGAGAAAACTCAGATTTTATAGAAATTTCATTTTCTTACTGTGACCTTTTTCAAAAACAAAATAACCAGAAATAATAATATACGCTGTGTCCAATAGAAGGATATTTATGCTGGTTTCAACAGGACAGTGCACCCACACGCAACCCCCTAATCATGTGACAATACCTATTGGTGGAATTTTTCCATTTTTCAGGAAATTTGTCCGATAGATATTCTGTCATGATTAGGGCGTTGTACGTGGGTGCACCATCCTGTTGAAACCAACAGTTTCAAACTTTTGTTTTTGTGTGTGCTGTACATTGTTGTATCATAATAAAAATGCTACTCAATACTGTATGTACTTTTTTACGGGTTTCCGAGATCCCCATGGTAGACATCCTTATCTTGGACACAACGTATAGATACAGTATTGTCTACCTTTTTTATACAATAATTTTTGTGATATTTCCCATACACTGTTTAAAGTTAAATTGGTTTTTAATTGAATAAAATTAATTGTACAATTTTGCCTTTCAGGGTCAAATAGAAGTTAGCATATTGTCACGATTAAGTCAAGAAAATGCGGACGAATTTAATTTTGTACGGGCGTACGAATGCTTTCAGCACAAGAACCACACGTGTCTTGTGTTCGAGATGCTCGAACAGAACTTATACGACTTCCTGAAGCAAAACAAGTTTAGTCCACTACCGCTTAAATACATTCGACCGATTCTGCAACAAGTCCTTACTGCTTTGCTAAAACTAAAGGTGGGTCATCGAGTATTTATGTGTAACTATTGAAAGCGATCATTTTTTTTTACAGCAACTAGGCCTCATTCACGCAGATCTAAAACCTGAAAACATAATGTTAGTTGATCCGGTAAGGCAACCGTATCGTGTTAAAGTAATAGACTTTGGAAGCGCAAGTCACGTTAGTAAGGCAGTATGTAACACCTACTTGCAGTCTCGATACTATCGAGCGCCAGAGATTATTTTGGGACTGCCATTTTGCGAAGCGATAGATATGTGGTCTTTGGGTTGTGTTGTGGCCGAACTGTTTTTGGGCTGGCCTCTGTATCCGGGTTCTTCAGAGTACGATCAGATTCGATATATTAGTCAAACACAGGGGTTACCAACCGAACATATGTTGAATAATGCCTCAAAAACTACAAAATTTTTCTATCGAGATATGGACAGCACATATCCATTTTGGCGACTGAAAACACCCGAAGAACACGAGGCGGAAACGGGAATTAAATCTAAAGAAGCGAGGAAGTACATATTTAATTGTTTGGACGATATTGGGCAGGTGAACGTACCGACGGATTTAGAAGGAGGCCAGTTATTGGCAGAGAAAGTCGATAGGAAAGAGTTTATAGACTTGCTTAAACGAATGCTCACAATGGACCAAGAAAGGCGTACAACACCCGGAGAAGCGTTGAATCATCCATTTGTACGTTTAGCTCACTTAGTCGATTATGCTCACTGCAATAACGTTAAGGCAAGTGTTCAAATGATGGAGGTGTGTCGGCGAAACGATTATAATAACACCGGTGCTACTACTCATCATCAACCGGCGCAACAGGCACCATCTTTAGTAGCTAATTTCGTTCCTAGCTCCAATGGAAATGTCACATTTACTATTAATAATCAACTGACCAATCAAGTGCAGAGGTTAGTGCGTGAACGCTCAGGATATGATAACTTATATCAAATTTACAACGGGCGGTCTGTTGGGAGGCAATATACGACCAGTAGTCGAGCAGATCCATTTCAACATCAACTTGTCTCTAGCATACTTTGTCCTGCTGGTTATCAAGGAATGGGCGCTAGCCCTGCTAAACACGTCACTGTAGTGCAACAGCCTCCCCTACAGATACAACCTCCTATACTAAGCCAACCTGGTCAACAGCAGTATGTCCCAGTCAGTGTAGTTGAACCAAATGGTCGACAGATGTTGTTGACCAATGCGGTTCAAACGTCCTGGCCGGCAAACAGGCAGATGGCAATTGTACCATCCTGGCAACAATTACCACCACAGCACGCCTCGATCCAACAACCGATCCTATCGGATGCTGCCGATTGGGGCAGACCACTTCTGGTAGATTCTTCTGCCATTTTGCAAGAACAGCGTCCGGTATTTCCTGTGGACGTGGCGACCGAAGTTTACAATCCTGCAATCGTCGAGCATACAGCTCCTTGGACTTCCAGCAAACGAAGTTCAAAAAATCATCACATGCAACAGCCCAGTTCGCATCACGGGCACCACCATCTAATGGTCCCCACACATCGATCCCAACACGACAAAAAAGAACAGACTCAACTAAGTCCCGTGAAAAAACGCGTCAAAGAAAGTACACCACCTTCGGAACACATGAACGGATACAACAGTGGCAGAAGAAATCACAGTCCCACCAACGGTCACTGGCAGCATACTTACCAGTCGCATGGCAAACACTCAAACTCGTACAATCACCATCACGCAAACGGAAGTAATCGACAACATACCATAACAATAAACGACACGCCTTCGCCTACTGTTTCTGTGATTACCATCTCGGATAGCGAGGACGACACGACGCCGGCGGGAAAATCAAATCGACGTGGTCAATCGAATCAAAATAATACTGGCGCTTCTACTAAACATAGGAAGAATGTTATCAGCTGTGTTAATGTCGGAGATAGTGATAATGAAGATCAAAAGGTTGGATGCAAGGTAAGTGTCATGGTTATTTACGCTTACTCTAAGGGGGTAAACTATTTACTAATTATTGCCTATAACATTTTCATTTATAGGCATTTCTATAGGTATCTAAATCAAGTTTTGTGAGTTTTAGATATTTCCAAAATTTTTCCAGATTCCAGATTTGGAAAATATCACCACATGTTTTTCAAAAGTGGTGGCTCCTTTCATTTTCCAGGTTTATTTCTTGTTCTTGTTGGTAAAAATGTGACACAAACATTTTTATTTTTAACAGAGTTCGTTTTTCAAAAATCTTGGAAGCTAGCAGAGGCAGAGAAACAATTCCTTCTTTTGATTTGATTACATAACTCAATGCTAGCACTGTATTGCGTATTTTTAGGCGGCACACTGTACACACTTTAAACACTTGGAAGTATTGTGAGTTAACAGATGTCTACTAAAACTTGATTTGTCTCGTTTGTTGCATAATCGCAAGATTGAAAACGTGAGTTGTCTGTTGTTGTCATTAGGTCTTTCTTATTTAGTTTTATAACTATTTTCTTTATATTGTTTTCGTGTTTTTTTGTATTTGAATGGTTACTTTGCTGTTTGAGTCGGAGAGACGAATCCAACAAATCAAATATCATACACGGGGTTGCTTTCGCGCTAAAACCGTTTGAGATATAGACATGAAATTTGAAATTGTTTCATGTATTTTGTGGTTTTTTTGACACATGGTTTTTGAGTGCAACCACCATCTTGTTTTTTTTAATGGGTCCTGTGATACATTAGGGGATTTACGATAATTCAACCGGTTAAACCGGGTTGGTAGATTTTGCTATGGTTACAATTATTGCCACCAATTGTTTCTATGGTGATTTCTACCAATCCGGTTAAAGCGGTTGAATTATCGTAAATCCCCTTAAACATGTACCTGTTAAAATTGTTTGAGCGCGAGAGCTTTGGTTCCATCTTTAATAAGGACCCTGTAAATAGATTAATTGTATATTCTGAACGTTTCAAATGGCAGCCTTTATAAAATAGTTATAAAGTTACTGAAATTTTCATACCTGGCCGACCTGACTAACTCGAGGGCTCTATGAAAAAATAATAAAAAATCATTTCAACAGTGCTAAAGGGCGGATAATTAGCGCTTAATTGCTATGTGACGTTGATCAGGCTATTTAATGTAACTTTTCATTTTATAAATATTTCGGTTGTAATTCCTGGATTAATAACAAACACTGAAATAAAAGTTTCCGCCCTAAGGCGAGTAACTAGTGCATTTTCCATGAATGGATCAGTACTTTCCGAAAGATCATATAACGTACTATTTATGTGTACAAAGGAAAATAAGGTAAGGCATAAATATTCTTATAAATAAGAAACTTAGCATTGCGCAGTCTGCGCCGGTGCACACCTGCATGCGATAGGTTTGCCTGTACTAGAAGAATGTGTGGTTAAAATTTAAAAAATATATCAAGATCAAATATCAAGAAAGTTGACATTGCGCATTCGCATATTAATCATCAAGATTGTTCTTGGTTCATGTACCAGAGCTATAAGCTACCGAATTTAAAAACAACAAAATCTTGAAAACTGGAGGAGTAGTTAAGGCCTCGGAAAAATAATAAAAATGATTCCTTGAACTTTTGGACACATGTGGTATTTACTACTCAACCAGCGCAATGGCAAATACTTTGAGGCAAAAGTTGATTAGAATTTTTGAGAACTTCTGATGTAGCCCTCTCCTGTCTGTTATTTTGCATACCTTCCTGTTGCATTCTGCATAATTTTCACATCTGCATCATCCCCTTCTTAAGGGATCTTGATCTTAAATTTGTTCACTTCAGTTTGTATATCAATACCTTGATTTGTTCTTCAAAAGGGAGGTTTCCTGATTGACTTGAATATCTTTCGCCATCAATGTTTCATGCTGGTGGTAATATCTGTTTTGTAAAGAAAAATTCCACTATAGAAATTATTTGTGGAGATCGAACTGCTGCCAGAAAATATGGTGAAATGTAATATTTGAATTTCTCCTTTGCAGACAATGGGGCAAGTGTATCATCAAGAAATAAAACACGAGGTTGCACCGAATGTAAACTATTCTACTCAGTCTCAAAAGAAACGGTTGCTTGCCAAAGCACAATCAGAATGCATGCTAAATGTGCCCACAAAACAGGAACCGGGCATTGAATACCATCAGCACCATCGTTCGAATGAATATTTAATACCACAACAGCCTCATATTCACGCAAGCTCTCATTGTACATCCGCTTGTAAGGAACAAATTCAGGCGTACCATTACATAAATGCAGCTCCTATGAATCACATCAATAATCAAGATCAGCATGTGGTTTATGCTACAAATGACAAAAGAGTTTCTTGGGCACCACCAGCTGCACATGCCCCGAACTCATCGCATGGGAGTCAACGTCGCCACTCCGCCGTACCTGTTGTGAATCTTCGTGATTATAACATACCTAACCAAGCACATAAGGAGTACATACAACCACCCGCTGCACATTCGACTAGAGATAGTTTGGCTGTCGCTCGTGAACAACACTTATTGGCACCTGGCAAAAGTTGGGCACATCCTCAAACGATTCATCAAAGTTATAGGTACTCGAATTTAACGCCCGGTTCCGTTAATTTACCTCCCGACTTTGCAGACATAGCAACTCTCACCTTTCACCACAACCACTCGCCGGTGCACCTCGTTTATCACCGCAACATTCACTTGCCGCCGCCGCCGGCCAGCCTTTATATCATCAAACTGAGTTATATCGTCGGCCGGCCGTTTACGTAACAACCACTCAACCTGCATATCTTCCTGCCACGCACCAAGTAGCGCCTGCGGGGTAAGTATGCATCTTAACTCGGACTGTGACAAACATCAACACTATTTAAGGTACCCTGGTCAATATTTGACCGTTATGTGCGGATCGTTGCCATACATTATTAGTAATTCTCGCGACTGTTTCTATTAGTAGATAATGGAGGCATTGTGTAATTGTTTTTATTTTCCAACAGTCGTGCACTTCCTCCTCCTGCGCATCATTCTAGTGCTCGACCTGTTCTGGCAAGTCACACAACTCATCCATTACCCGCACATTTACAATTTCCTTCTCATCCGCAAGTCGCTGCTGCGCCGTACGGATTTGCTCCGCTCAGTCCAGCAAAGACCCATCAATATCAGTCAAGTTTCTGGTTTGCCGAATAAACAATTCTTGATGAAAGAAGATTATTAATTAGTTTTGTAAGTACTAATTTTTTATTATCCTCCGATAATATTGCATAACTTGAAATCCATTGTTATTAATGGTCGTATTTATTTTGTTATTGTAAGTAAAATGGCTTTTCGCCGGTTATGATTTGTTTCTTTTTTTTTTAATTTTAAAGGGTATTTATAATAATTGTCAAAGTTTTTTCTAGTTCTAGTCGTAGTTAATTTTTTTCAAATTAGTGGGTTGTTTTCTGCTTTTTTTGAGTTTAACGCGTAATTGAAATATTGATTATGCAGTATTGTCTACTATTAAACTTGAAACCATTGTATAAAGATCAAGTGCAATTTTTTAATAAGTAGAGTTTAGTTACTGCATTTCGTATTGTAATTATATACTCGAGTGGTTTAATTTAATTTGTTATTTGTTGGTGTCAGCACTGTAATAAGCGTACTACGTTAAGTGATATAATAAGTACTGGTATTTAATTTTTAAAAAAGGTAGTTTTTGTATCTTACTTTTTAAACTTTGTAAATATGAACTTTTATTGTAACTAACAAGTTATATACTTATTAATTTTATCTAAAGACGGAGAGGAAGCTAATGTGATACAATACTGAATGAACACGTGAACTGTTATATTTTAATCTTTTTATTTTTAAGGGAAACTTTGAATTTATTTTTACGGATTATGCATCTTAGCCAAATCTGGAATTTCGTGTAATTGACTTTTATTTGTATTCGTGTTGTAATGCTTTTATGTTAGCTATAGTTATTAATGTAGGTAAGTGTTTCTATGTCTAGTATGCATGTCTAAAATCAAAATGCATGCATCCTAGTTGTTTAATTTTTATAATCGCTTAATCTCGAATTAAGAAACATTTACTAACATCACACGCATTTTAACCACAATAATTCAAATTAATTGCATACAATTTTAGGATATAAAATTCACAAATTTTTCCGCTTTTACTTTTTACGGTACTTTCTCGCTAGCCGTATACCATGTTGTGTGTTGAATGTATTTATGAGGGTAGATGTATAGTGAAATATTTTAAGATCTGCCTAAAATTCTCGTAACTATTCACTAAATAGCACACGACAGACTTAGTTTAGGTGGCCGTGTTATAAAAAATTATTTAAATGTAGGTATATACATATATGGCCTTAAAAAATTGCTTTAATATTTTCGCGTGTAGTTAAAATGTCCTGTTTCTTTGAAAAATTTAGTCAATTTAGATCATATTTAAATAATCTCGCCATTTCGGGACGTTTCATTAAATCACAGGGTGGGACAGCACAGTGATGGTCTTTTCATGTGAATTTAGTGGGGGCTACGATTTGGAATTCAATTCGCATATCGGCCGTTTTGTTCCCTAGTTTGTAATTTTCATCTGTGTCAGTTCCACTATTATTTTGTGATAATTTACATTTAGAGGCACACTATTTATCTCTCTGCTTTTTTTTTGTTATTATTTATTTAGCTTTTTTAAGTTTACTTTAGGAAATACCAAGAGCTGTGAGATATACAACTTTGCGGGCGCACTTGTAGATAAACCCATCGCTGATTTTCTTTTTCCTGAGTTTATTTGTGCCGAATTCTATGCTCAAAACTCGTATTTTAGTATTTGCATATCGCTGATCGGTGCCACGAACGTGTCACTTTTATAATGAAAATATATTTAAAATGTTTCAATTTCAAAGAAACGGCTATTATAGTTACTTGAATTATTAGTACTGATTAATATAACTCGATGTGCCTCTTAGTTTGACTTAACCGTTGGTGTTTTGACGTTTGTCGATTTAGATAGCTGTATGTCATTCTTCAAACTTTTATTAACGTCAATGAAGTTACGGCAATAGTTGTGATATTTAAGATGATCATTTTAAATTGTATATATATTATATAAATATATGCCTAATAATAATAAAATGGTGGGTTTTATAAAATATGTCCGAACCCACCGAAGAGGGTTTAACATTCAAAGTAGATTGGTACAATGCCGAGAACTCTACAGAGTTTTATATTATTGGTAGTTGTACAAATAAAAATATTTTTGGATTGTGTAGATTAGATTGGTGATGTTTTTAGTATTTGCGTGTTAATATTATGAAAAAAGTTAATAGCGTAGTCTACCATACTTTGTACATATACGTCGTCTTACTACATCTCTAAGGTTCCTTTGTTCCTTTACGCTTTTAAACAGTCATAAGATTAATGGTTCGTGTGTTGGTGTGTTTGTATGCTTCGTAGGATTGTTTCTTTCAATTTTAGTAAATGCAATTTATTGCCTTAATCAGAACAATATGTAATGATAATAAAATTTTCTTGTAGTCGCACCAAAGATTTTAATTTGCAAGTTTAGGAAGCGAATGATGTCTCTTTAACTAATTAAAAAAAAAGCACAGGGTGTCCCATGAATTAACACTTCATTAGTGTTACTATAATAGACTGTTGCCAAATTAGGTATTATTGTTATTTTGGGCATCGAATCATTTTCATTGTAAGGTTGGCCTATATTTTTGTTTCAAAAATTCGCAGTATTACTGGTTTAACTTTTGTACATATTGCTTCTTTTACTTTCGTTTGGTGTTATAGTTTAATATTACGCTTGTGGAATATATCAAAACCTAGCACAATAAAAATAACCTAGTACCTCAATTATCCGACACTATATCTGTCGATCTCTCTAAAACGTACTACATTGATCGTGCTTAGATGCTTTTATTCATTTATATTATGCGTATACTAATTGGATGTTGGGTTGATTTATTCTAGTTACCATTTATGTATATTATTGCTTAACAAAACCTCACATTTATCTTATTTTTTTTGTTTGAATGTTAATTTTTATATGTATATCAACTATCTATGTGTAGCACAAACTATTTACATTTTTAATGACCTAAAGGCTGCACGACAGAAAATTTTAGATTTAGTGTGGGTTTATATATTTGTAAACTCGATATTTAGTAATTAATATTACTAGTGTGTACTCAAGACTGGTGTTTTTGATGTCAATAGCTATGTAGAGGTGTATACACCACTTTAACGGTGATAGGCTGTAGTAGCGATTTATAATAATTATTGCATAATGTTAATAATGTACTAACAATTTTTTATATGGAATGTCGGTATTTTAGTTGTGGTATTTGTATGTTATCAACTTTAATGGGTTTTCTGGTATATTTCTAACCTTTGATTGTATTGGATGTTTAAAATGGAAAATATCTGTTCTTTTGTATTAGTATGGCAAATCCTTTCCAAATCTAGTACGTAATGCCTACGAGAGTGGTTTAGTTTCCCGCAACATCTCGCCACTTACTTTGTAGGGTAGGAGATTAATAAAGTGATGACAATAAATTAGAATTATATTTTTGTTAATAACGATGTAGAATTGGCTTCCATTTCAAGAGTTTGTTTAGTTCCCTGATCCAATCTAGTCTTAAAATCGACTTCGATAATTGCCATACTGATACCTTCGTTAATTTGAGAAAATCCATTAGCTTACGATTGTCTAATCTATTGTAATCCATTTGGTGATTTTGTATATTTATTAACTTGTAGAGTACAAAACTATGGTTATAATAATACCTACTTATTAAAAATTACTAGAATTTTATCACAGCTGTTTTTTAATCTTACCACATTGAAATAGTATATAAAATTAGAACATGCGGTGTTTCTCGATGACATTTAAATTGTAATAGTAAGGGATAATTAGCATTGAGATTTGCCGCTTTAATAGTAAGAAATCTTTCGATTACATTGCACTACATACTAAGTGTTTCCCTGTTGCAAATTTAGACAATCCGAACACGTAAAACATTTTGTGTCTTTAAAAATGATGCGAATCAAAAGTTAATAGAAGGTCTGATGCTTGTATACTGCTAATGTGTTATATTTCGTGAAAGTTTCAACGTTACATATCAAGCGATACTTTCCACTAGTTAATAAATAATCAGACGAAGTTACGTTTACACAATGTTTCCGTTTAATCGTGTGGATATTTAGAAATAATCGAACATTAGCAGGGTACATAAATGTAGTGCATCTAATTCTAAAAAAAATTTTATTAACGTCCATGTATTCTGAATTCCCAGCATATAATTTGAATGTGACACGCCACAAAATTACTCTTAACTACTGTCTGGGCAATTCAGAACTTTACTCGTTAAACTTTTGACTGCACAATATACAGACTGTGTCGCATGACCTGCCATAACCAAATTAGTTGGACCAACTATTTAAAACAACACATTTCATACGATGCGATGATATTCACGCTGGGTGTTTTATTCACTATTATAAAATAATGACTGTTAATGTGATTTGGCCTCAAACCATTTGTAATTTATTGTAATATAGAATTATTGCATGTAAAATAGATTTATAATTGTAAAGCTTGCATAGAATTTGAGCTATTTTAGTAATGTTTTTCATTCTCTTAAATAAATAAAATGAATGTTGCCTTTTTGTCATAATATTGGTACCTATATGTAGTGAAAACTATACTGCTAATAGATAGACGTTGTGGGTCATTGTAGCCACTACATGTACTTTTGGTATCAAATAAATAGTCATTCTTCGATTAATTTTTATTTTCTCAGTCAACTGAATTAATTACTTTCTCATAGGTTTTTACCTCCTCTTCTTGCATGTTGTTTTCTTAATTACCCCCAGTATGTGGAAATTTAGTAGTTTTTATGATCTTGTCATTAATTAGTCTAGTTTGCTATTGAATTATATTGTTCAGTATTTTGACCATTTCTGATACTTTTCTAAAAAATTTGGTGGTTTATTTTCAAATTTTTGTTTCCCATTCCCAATATTTATGAGATAATAAATTTATTACCTTGATACTTTGAACTTTCACTATTTTAAGTATACACAATTTTCAAAATCTAATTTAATCCAGGTATTTTTGACACCATATTGTGATAAGTACTTCTTTGTTTTGTGTCTAGTGTCTTCGATGTATGTATTTTCTTGTCTATAGTCCATAAGGCGGTTGTAGTTGTAGTTAATCTGTGGTGGAATAAGTATCGGCCTATGAGCTCAGCCAAGGCAATTGCATTGAGAAGAAAATACAAGGGAATAAACAGATTTTTTTTATTACACTCGATTATCTAACTGGGAGAACCTTGTCTCGAACCACAGACAACATAGTATATGTTACCTGTGCTAGAACAGAGAACTATCAAATATTGCTGTGGGTGATTTCAGGAGTGGGCTTTAATCAAATTAGTCTCTATTAGAGGACTGTGTACAGGCTACAAAAACAAATTCTTTGTAGAAGATTCTAGATCTCCACTGCTTTTATATGGGCCATCATGATAATTTAAACAGCCGTTTCAAAATGGTATATTTATAAAATTCTTTATTTTGAAACAAACCAGCGGGATTTTAGGCATTTGCATGCACCAGACAGTCCACCGCAGGTACAAAGACAATTGTATCTGAATGGGTTTTCTGATTCAAAATATCCTCACGTGGGCACCGACAAGTACAAAACACGATCGTTACCAAGGGCTTAATCTTATTAGTACTTATTGTAGCCAGTATTTTCCTCAACAGCATGGATTCAAGACTAAGTATGTGATACTAAACCATGTTATACACTGTCCAACAAAAAAACCGAAAACATTTTCTCATTGCCACTTTTTGAGCTTTACAAGACACCGTTGAGAGATTTTCAAAGCAACATTTCGTTTCGGAGAAATCATCATCAACTTTATTTTTTTATATAGACCATAACAAAAGTACATATTGTATTTAGCATCATTTTTATTACAAATCCCACGATATACAGGGTGATTCCTATAGTACCTGCCACCGTTTGGGAGCGTATAGGGGGTGCCTAGGGGAGTATTTTGATATAGGACACTTGGGGCCGGAAATCTAAAATAAGGGCGCCAGAACCAAATTTATCTTCTGGAATTTCACGCCTGTATGTAGGCAACCCAACCGACCGACGTTTCGCGCGGAGCGATGCAGAGCGACCTAGCGCGAGGAAGCGACATGGGAGGGAAGGAGGGAAAACGACAGTCAAAAGCAATAACGTTTACAAGTGTTCAACGTGGCCACCGTTGTTCTCAATGCACTTCCTACATCTAGCCAACTATTATTATACTATTGCCATAGTTTTTATTCACTTGATACGCGTCGTTGCAGACGGGATTTCGTGGGTTTAAACAAAATTCTGATCAAGTGTCAGCCACACATCGCCGCCTGAGATCGCTCCGTGTGCACCGCCGCCGGTTGGGTTGCCTACCTACAGGCGCGAAATTCCAGAAGGTAAATTTGGCTCTGGCACCCTTATTTTAGATTTCCGACCCCAAGTGTCCTATATCAAAATACTCCCCTACGCACCACCTACACGCTCCCAAACGGTGGCAGGTACTATAGGAATCACCCTGTATGTCTCACACAAAAAACAAAAGTTGGAAACTTGGTTTCAACCTTATTATCCTTCATCTTTTCTATCTCTTATTTTGTCTCTTTTAGTCGCCTTTCTTACTTCACTCGTTTTATGCTCTAATGCTGGTCTAAACTTTTGATTAAGAAGTCTGATCGAAAAAGTACGAATTGATTTGGATTCTACGCACCCAAATTAATAAGAAGAAGTGTTTTCCCGAGAAATTGAGACACTGCTTTGTTTTGAGCCCCGAAAAAAAAATTCTCAGATCGACCCGGAAAAAAATTTTTCTTATAGAACGTGGCCTGTAGAATCCATAATTTCAAACAGTTCCAAGATTGGGCTACTAGTTCAAAAGTTACAGCCCTTTGAATTTTTTTCGAAATTGGTTTCTAGTCTATAACTTTTGATTGAGAAGTCTGATCGAAAAAGTACGAATTGTTTTGGATCTTCGCCACCAAAATTTAATAAGAAAAAGTGTTTTCCCGAGAAAATTTTTGGTAGTCGATTTTTGGTAAAAAAGGAAGGTTATACACTGCCTTTTATTGAGCCCCGAAATAAAAATTGTCTCAGATCGACCGGGAAAAAAGATTTTCTTATAGAATGTGGCCTGTAGAATCCATAATTTCAAACAGTTCCAAGATTGGGCTACTAGTTAAAAAGTTACAGCCCTTTGAATTTTCTTTCGAAATTGGTTTCTAGTCCATAACTTTTGATTGAGAAGTCTAATCGAAAAAGTACGAATTGTTTTGTATTCTACGCACCAAAATTAATAAGAAAAAGTGTTTTCCCGAGAAATTTTGGTGCAGTCGATTTTTGGTAAAAAAGGAAGGTTATACACTGCCTTTTTTTGAGCCCCGAAAAAAATTGTCTCAGATCGACCCGGAAAAAAAATTTTCTTATAGAATGTGGCCTGTAGAATCCATAATTTCAAACAGTTCCGAGATTGGGCTACTAGTTCAAAAGTTACAGCCCTTTGAATTTTTTTTCGAAATTGGTTTCTAGTCTATAACTTTGGATTGAGAAGTCTGATCGAAAAAGTACGAATTGTTTTGGATTCTACGCACCAAAATTAATAAGAAAAAGTGTTTTCCCGAGAAATTTTGGTGTAGTCGATTTTTGGTAAAAAAGGAAGGTCTTCTTTTGAGCCCCGAAAAAAAAATTGTCTCAGATCGACCCGGAAACAAAATTTTCTTATAGAACGTGGCCTGTAGAATCCATAATTGCAAACAGTTCCAAGATTGGGCTACTAGTCCAAGTTACAGCCCTTCGAATTTTTTTTCGAAATTGGTTTCTAGTGCTAATCTGTTTGTGGAAAATACGCAAGTTACCTCCCATCAGGAATGGCTGTTACTCCTACCTGGATTTATCTGAATAAACAATTTTCGATGATTTCGTAATTATTCTCCTTGTATTAAACAGAAATAAATAGGTAGTTGAAATGGACATGTTGTAAGGGCACACTGAATTTGAGCACCAATAGGGGGGAGAATTAATAATAAATTCTTTGGTAAGAAAGTGTATAATGTAAAGTGCATTATAATTATGAAGATATTATCAATAGCCCTAAAATGAATTAACATAACAAGCATACCGTGAATTTATTTTAAATACTAATGCATAATAATACTTCTAATAGTAAAATATTTACTTTTTGCCGAATATTACATACAATGTATTCAAAAATTGACAATATTGACATCAAAACTATCCTTAAATAATGAACCAGTCTTCCCCTTTTTACAACAAGGTCAATAACAATATAAAATTAATAACTAAATAAATATATGTACATAAATTAACTTAAACAAGTGAGATTATTATTTACAATAACACTAAAAAGTACAAACTTGAAAATTATATACATTACAAAATGTTATCAAAAATGCCTTAAAACAGTTTTGTTTACTTATATAAGAGAAAGAAGAGCTAATTCGCATCACCTATTGATAACGGGTCTGACGAAAGGGTTTCTGTCATAACAGGTACTCCTACCGGCTGCAATAGCTGCGATTGTTAGTAAAAGTGGCATCGACTACTGACCTACCTCTATAATTATTGCATTATCTAACGGATTATTGTATGTCACGCCGATGCTTCTCTGTTGTGAGCGTTGCAGCTGCTCTTCCTCCTCCCTAAAACACAAACTGTCAGCTTGGACGCTTGCAAAACGAGCGCCTACTTTCGTTTTTTAACCGAGCCAGAGTGAAAACGTCCGCCTTCGCCACGAATTCTATTCATGGCGTGCCGATGTCTGGACTCGTGCAAGTATTTCTGCAAAGAAGAGAGATAGAAAGAGTGCAAGCGGGGGGACGTGACCTACCGGTCGCTCTTTGGGAATTTTACCCTCTGCCTCCAACTTTGCTCGTGCTTGCCTTCTTTTCAAGATTCTGCGGTACTGTTTCGCGTTGACATACAGTGGCTCCTCCTCCAAGAATTCGGTGTTCGTCGGTAACGGCATTCTTTGGAACTGGTTCACGCTGCTGCCGCTTGTACTCGGAACCATCTAACCGAATTAGTGGCAGTGGGGTAGTTTGTCGAGGGGGGAAACCACTCGGGGGATATGTACATGTTCGGAACTCTCAGAATTATTTCGCAATAAGGGCATCATTAGGGATTATAGTGCAGTATAAATAGGTGTAAATGAAGTAGGTGCCATATAGAGAAAGAAGTATAGTGTACAAGAATTTGAAGAGGCAACAAGAAAACACTAGGTATGGAAGCATAGAAAATGAAGGAATAAAGAAGTGAGGGAATGCAAAACAGGCCTATAAAGGAAGTAGAAGTGTGGGTGACCTAACAAGACTATTAAGAGGGGAAAATGTAACAAGAGCCGAAATTGGAGGCTGTACTCCACTATACAGTCTACCGTCTTATATGGATGCAAGGCATGCACATTAGAGGAGTTATCTGGGACTAACATTCCAGGAACAAAAATCAGGTAATATGCAATACATGTACAGATTTGTAGTAAATGGTTTCCCTCTCGCGGTTTATTTAGATGGCTTACCATTACAATATTGCCGTTTGACATAGCTATTTGATTTGGTGTTGTTATCGTTGACTGTGGCACTACTGTGGTTGGTGACTGACTTGGTGTTGCACTTGCTGGGGTTTGGCTGGTCAATTGTACAAGATTTCCATTTATGTTTAATACTAAAATTTCGATTGGTAGATGAGGTGTTATAATGTTTTTATTGACTACCTGTTGGTTGACTTTGAGTTATATTCGTGTTGTCTATTGCAACAGGTTGATAAATAAAGGTTTGACCGTCTGCTGTCTGCACAATTTGTGCTTGTTGTGCAGGTTGTTGAAGTAGTATT
Source organism: Photinus pyralis (assembly GCF_008802855.1). Taxonomy (NCBI): domain Eukaryota; kingdom Metazoa; phylum Arthropoda; class Insecta; order Coleoptera; family Lampyridae; genus Photinus; species Photinus pyralis. The sequence continues at coordinate 47,036,658 of NW_022170511.1, forward strand.
TGTCCCTGGGGCACGACTTGGATTTGTTGTATGCCCTGAGCATTTTGCAGCTGGCCCGGTTGAGGTACGGTGTGAACCATTATTTGTTGCCCATTCGCGCCTTGAATTACTTGCCCCGTTGCGTTCATCTGCATCACCTGTACTTGCGGTGAAACATTCTGTACTGCCTGCATAACGACTTGGCCATCAGCCGTTGTCAATTGTTCCATTTGGTGCTGCAAAAGGCGCAAAAATAAGACTTTGACTTCCGAAAAATACACGAAAAAACTACATTCGCTTTGCGTAAATCGCGTACGAAATTAAATGAGCGATTTTCGTTTTCTACACGACTATGCGCCATTACAGTTGTAGGAAGTAAAACATTCGACTGAAACGTCATTGAATTTGTCAATATCACTGGAAATAGTTTACCAACGAATGGATTTAGCCAAAATACCCCGCGAACTATACAAAGAAGTTGTTTGATAATTTGTGAACTTACATTGGATATTTTCTACAACAGTTTCCCAATGATTGGTCGACAAATTGTAGACCAATGGTCGACACGCACTACGAATGAACCCGTTTGTGTATTGGTGGCGATGGCTACCACTCCCTGGCGAGTAGGCAACGGTCGATGCCGGGTTAGCGGATCGAGAGCCTCTTACGTTGCGCGCGGGAAATTCGTGACCAATTACAAAAATAGAAAAGGAAAGTTAATGAATCAGTTCTAATGACTTTTCTAGGATTTCCCCCTTTTTTCAAATAAACGGTAGAAATTGTCACCCTTAAAAACGCTTGCTAGGTACAACACATCTCTTATTCTCGACTTTATATTTTGATCAAATACTTACCACCATTGTTATTCATTGCTAATACAAAAAAAGGTAATAATAATATTTAAATAAATGATTGAATTACAACCCTGACCTTGCTATAAAATAAAGAAGATAATTATTATATCACATCAAAATATAGCCTTTGATGGTAAGGAAGAGTTCACACATCATTATTTTATATAGGTACCTACTTTGTTCATCACTATCGGATCTTATTAAAAGTAGATGGTAGATGCCCTTTTATTAGATTTTTGAAAATCTTTTTTAATTTATTTGTGTCTTGAATCTCAGCATCTTGGTTCATTGAACTGAAGAATCAGAAAAATAATGATTCTAAAGAAGATTGAGCAATAGTTAAAAAATTAAGATGATGAGCAGTGTACATGGGTCATGGACGGTGCAGAAAACTCCGAGTCAATACCAAAGCAATTTCGCAATGGTAATCTGAAAAAATTTTGAGAGATCGTTCAAGGTTCAAAGTGGAACTTCTTGAAGATTATGCCATGAGCTAAAGACAAGTCATTTCTTTGATGACTAAAGATACCTAGGTGCTAGGTCTGATATCAAGAAATCAAAGAATCCGATGTAGCCCAGATAAAAAGTCGATGCTGAAGAGAACGAGGAAGTACGAAGTCCGAAGCTTGGTGTCCAAGGGTTCGAAGCATCTTACGGAGTTAGATAAAGTGAGAAAGTCGACAACATGGACAAAACCGAGGAAGTAGTCAAAAATGTTAAAGGAACAGGCGGGGAGGGAGATCAAGTAGTATTGTCTCGAACCTTTGGTAACTCAGGTAAGGTGTATAGTTTACGGTTTAAACCAAAGATGGCATTTGTCGAGAAGGTGGTCATTTGTTTTTCAGTGTGAACGTAGCATAACCGGCGTTCCTTAATCAGTCACCGTTTTTTTCGAGGATGTAAAGGGTTCGTCATTTCCATAAGGTTTAAACTTAAATGAAATTTTGTGGGCGTCCCTATAAAATTGTAAATGAATCGTGTCATACTATTCTTTTACCAGTGAATACCTTTTCATTAAAAAGTAAGCCTTTTCAGCTTAATACACCTACACCCTAGCAAACAATGAAAACATCATCATTTGTAGTTAGCTGATATTGGAAAACACCTCATCCCTTGAAATGGCTTGGAGATTTAAAGCTTCCAAATACAAAAATGCAGCTCCAATTGTACCGAAACCCGAAACATATGTTCGAGATATATGTGTTGGTTCTTATCAAACTTATGGAAATACGATCACAGCATCTGCCAAATTTATGGCATTTAATTGGGACCATGCTGGATCAAGTCTCGCGGTACTGCCCATCGATGACTGCGGGAGAAAAAGTAAACTCATGCCGCTATTGCATGCACACTCGGACACAGTTACCGACATGCAATTTTCACCATTCCACGATGGCCTACTAGCGACTGGTTCACAAGACTGCTTAGTTAAAATATGGCACATTCCAGAGGCGGGACTACAAGAATCGCTCAGTAATTCTGAATGCACATTCTCTCACAAACAAAGACGGGTTGAAGGGGTTGGATTTCATCCGACCGCCGATTTCCTTCTCCATTCCACTTCGTATACCACGTTAACCTTGTGGGACTTGATATCGCAGCAAGACTTCTTTACCAACAGTGATCATACCGATATAATTCAATCTACCAGCTGGAAAAAGGACGGCAGTCTAATAGTCACCTCGTGTAAAGATAAGCAAGTTCGTATAATCGATCCTAGAGTAGAAACCTCCTGTGTGAAGTCGGCGAATAGTCACCAGAGTATTAAAGATTCGCGGGTGGTTTGGTTGGGGGACCATGACAAGATATTGACCACTGGTTTCGATGCATCCAGATTAAGGCAGGTTATTGTTCGCGATTTAAGAAACTTTTCCAACCCGGAGAAGACACTGGAACTGGATTGCTCGACTGGAATATTAATTCCTTTGTATGATCCTGACACTGGCATGCTATTTTTGGCAGGGAAAGGTAAAGTTTCCTGTTTTTATATTAGTATAAGTAACTTGTACTCATAGGTGATACTACAATTTCCTACATGGAAATATCGGATAAAGAGCCTTACCTAATAGAAGGTCTGCGTCACACTGGAGAGCAAACGAAAGGTGCCTGTTTAGTGCCAAAGCGTGCTTTGAACGTTATGCAAGGGGAAGTCAATCGAGTTCTGCAGCTAACCAGCGGATCGGTTATACCAATCACTTACCAAGTGCCACGAAAAACTTACAGGTGCTTTAGACGTGTCCGTATCGTGTTTATAACTCATTTTGCAGGGATTTTCACGCCGATTTATACCCGGACACGACAGGGTATGTTTCGGATCTTACCGCTGCCGCCTGGTTCCAGGGTAAAAACATTCCAGTTGCTAAAATTAGTTTAGATCCAGCTAAACGGCCTAATGGAGAGGCTCCTATTACGGTAAGTTGGTAGAAAGACACCTTTAGGTGTATCTTACATTTAAGTAAGGTGGAAAGTGTGAATGAATTTAGGGATTCGCATAAGACAGGTCAAGTTAGTGCCTGGTTTAGTATCTAGGAGGTAAGATCGAAACAATTTTTCTCAGAGAAAATACCATTTAGTTTTGCTGGCAGTTTCAAGTAGATTTTGTATTGTTACGAACAAAAAAAAAATGAAATCACTGTGTAACATTGTATTATTATCTTATCATTGTGTTGCATATGGGAGATGGCTATCTTTCAAACTAATTATTATATCTTGTATGTCAATGCATTTGTAAAGGTGTAATGTGGAGACCTGGTGGTGCTGGTGACCTTATGAATAAAAAGGGAAATATTAAATAAAAAAGATCTATATTTTTATGCAATTTGGAATTTTTGTAATATTATAAGATCGCTTGCTTGATTCCTGCTTTGCAAATAGGTTCACAAGGCTTAACAGGGCTTTTTTTCTCTCTTGAAAACTAAGTCATTTGTTAATGTTACTTTATGTTCTGTATTTTTCTATGGAGCAATACTGCTGTATTTAAAAGGTTACAGTATATAGCTTGAGTATGCTCCATATCCTTGAACCATCTGGTAGAAGGATCCTTGACTTGGTTGAGTTCATTCAACTTTTTGAATAGTGGTACTAATGGGCCAGTCATATTAGGTAAAAATACCTCTACCTGGAAATAATTCCTTAAAAGGTGAAACTTTGCATATGTATAGTAGTACTAGGAATCAGTAACAACATTTATCAAAAATCAACATATATTCATGCTATGCTACGGCCGCCATCTTGGAATCTTGAAATTTACAATCATATTGATGTGGAAATTTCATTGATTCTGCCTGAAGACACCCCGAAATTGATCACTACGACGAAAATAATAACCTTAATTACTCCACGGACGGATATGAAGACATACATAAATTTCATGATTTTTTAATTGTTTCACCTTTCAAGCTAATTCCTTTTCTATACAAAGAGGTTATGTTGAAATAGTATTTCGCCTTTGCTATACATTATTGTGTTAAAAAATCACAATTTGATGCTAATAATAAACAGCACTCTTTCTCCTTGCTAATAATAAAAAGAATAGGTAATCCTAAGTTGATATTAAACATTTAAGTTACAAACAAATTCATAGTTAGTGGTATAGAGCCATCTACTCCTTGCGTTGACATGGTTTTTAAAAATTATACAGTCGATCCATATGCACGCATTTCCAAAAAATTCCCTTTATAGTGAGTCATTAGTCTGGAACAATCATATATGATCCCACACATAAACGTCCAGTGGCGTTATATCTGGAGAGCTAGGGGTCTAACGCCGCGGACCTCTTCAAAATAGTTTGCCAAAGACATGTAAGCATCATGGGTACAATGAGCCGGCGCTCCGTCAAGTTACAACCAGTAGTTTTCCCCAAGTAATGTCTGCTAGAATGGTACATTGACATCTATGATTGTTAAAAATAAATTCCTAACGGTCATAATTTTAGAAAATCTAAAATAAAACGGAAAGCATAACAGATAGGTATAGCTAATGTAATAATCGAGTCCATGGTACAATAAGACAAGGTATGCCTATAACTAAACGCAGATGACGTTTTTATCCCAATGACGTCACAAGAATCACCGCCAAGTTTGAAAATGACATACACTTTATACTTGAATTAGAAGTGCCATTGCAATTACTCAATTAATTTGGTTGAGTAATAATACTGAATGCATTTAGATATAAATATAAGGCAACAGAGAAGCTAAACGTACCACATACTTTATTTCAGAAATTTAATTAGCCTTTTAAGTTTTTTTAATTACCGCTAGAGGTCTCGTCCTTTTGAAAACGCTAATATAATGTTTCCTTTTTTTACTTACATGTTTTATTGTAACTTTAAATATTTGTATTGATAACATGCAATAATTAATACTTTGTAAGTTTAATGTGAGAAACTTGACGCAGTTGACATGGATTGAACAAATCTTATCACATCCGTAAAGGGGATACATTTTTATTAACTGGTAGGACTACACAAACCCCATTACTTTATTGAACGGTGGAGCCAAGTTATTCCAATGACGCCACGTATAGGCATACCTTGTCTTATTGTACCATGATTGAGTCATAGGTACCAGGCTAAAAAAAACAGTTAAACATTTTGAAAACCTTCAATGAAGAGTATAGGAAAATGTGGTATCAAACGACGTAGATTTTTATGTAGATCTCGAAAATGCAATAAAATACAGGGAGTGCTATTTCAAATAAGAAAGTTGCTAGCCACATACGGTAAAACCGGAAGTGAAACAATTATGATATTTTTTTGCAATATAATATCATGAAAAACTAAAGGTGAGCCTTGCGTCACTAGTTTATGAACCAATTTCCAACTATTTCAAATTGTTCCCATCTGCTTTTCGCTCATGTGTTGACATGTGATAGAGAATAACTCGTTTTAAATTTGTTCACAAACTAGTGACGCAGGACTCATTATTCATGAATTCAACTGTATATGGTATATTCATTACTGCATTGATCCTGGTTCCATTCTGTTCATTTATTTAAATTTTTAACGTGGCTTATCATTGGAAATATGCCAATTTTTTATAGTAAATAGATTGTGATTAATGATTAGTATCAATTTTGCTTCAACCCTATCCACAATTTATCTTATTTGGAGTGTACCAATGGAACGTCAACACTTGTATGTACGGGGGTGGGACGTCTGCGATTAGCAAGTTTGAAAAAATAGAACAGATAGATTCTAAGAGTGCAGATAGGCTGGGGCCAGATTAACGTTTTTCTGTAAATTACAAGCAAAAATCTCGGTTTTCCATAAGTAGTCTTATTGTAAGGGCTGTGATTTTTGTGGTACATCAAGTACTTCGGTTTCCTTTTTTGATTTTGCTTAGAAGGTACACAACATGCCCTTTAAATGCACACTAAAGTATAGGCCTTCTCCGTTTTAGAAATTGTAAATTTTTAAGGAAACTCACTTTTACCTAACAAGTAGTCTGTTGTGACTTGTGAGTAATATCTTTAGATATGTGTGTATGATTTATCCGTTGATTTACATATGGTACCGAGTACTATTTAACATAACATCCCTTCACTCAATAGGTGCATAGAGGTCCATTAAGCAAATTAAAAGAAGCAATGGAAAACTCTCAGAACAGCATTGAAACGCAACACCATTCCAAAGTAACACAGCCAAAAGTAACTAGCGCAATAGTCAAAAACGACTTTGTGCCTATTAAGGCAAAGATTAGTAACTTAGAAAAGGACAATTTTAAAGAGAACTCTTCCAAACACAAGCCAATGCCTAGTGACAAAGCGAAAAGCGACAGCGCACATATTTCCGACAATAAGATTAGCGAGTATAATAAAATTAATAGCAACGAGTTCAGTACAGCAGAAAAATCGGAATTAGAAAATGGGATTCACATTGTCCCACCGAAACCAATGCCAAGGACCTCGAGAACTGGATCGATTTGTGAAGTTATAGAAGACAGTAGCACAACACCGAAACCTGTGGCGCGACCAAGGACAAATAGCTGTGCTCCGATTATAACTGCTGTTAATCCTAATTTACCCATCGTTGGAGGTTACAAGGTGCAGCTTTCTCTTTCTGTTTAGTAGACATCCATTTTTGTCCAGCATGTTTAGTGATGTACAAATTTTTATGTTTAGCTTAGCTTTGTGTGTACGTGTGCTACTATTTACAGTGATGGCGTAATGTAATTGCAAATTTCTGTTGCAGCCTCGTCTAGGTCCAAAACCATTCACACCTCCTAAACTAAACGAAAGCGAGAGCTTCGACAAAGTGTTCTGTGTTCCACCAGTACCGAGTGGTAAGGCTCAAAATGGTGTTCACGAAAATGACATATCAAATTCTGAAATTAGAGAAGATGTTGAAGGTACGACGCAGGCGTGTGAAGACAATTTGCATAAACTAGAATTAAGCGCAGAAGATGAAAATGGTGGCGAGGCAGAGGTGAAAACGCCTACAACTGCAGAACGAAGAAAATTATTTGAACCCAAGCACGAGGAAGAGGAGCTCAAAGTTGAAGACAATCACGAGGAAGACTCCTCCAGAGAGACACCTAGAACACCCACCACTGCAGAACGACGAAAAATGTTCGAGACACGCAATGACTCCAAAGAGAATGACCCCGAAGATAATTTTGACGGAAATGATCTAGGCGGTAATTTTGAAAGAGCGTCTGCTCAAAGAACCAGCATCGCGGAGCGGCGGAAGATGTACGAGAATCGCTCGCTGTCGGTAAAGGAGACGAACAGTGACAAAATGGCGGCCTCTCCGATATTATTAAGGCGTAAGGGTTCATTTAAAAATCAGAAGGACGATGAGTCTGAAGAAAATCGGAAAAATTCGCAGATTGTTAAGCAGCAATCTTTGGATCCTCAGATGGGGAAGAAGGTTGAACCGCTTGCTGTCCCTGCACCAACACCGAAACGTACATCTACCGTCTTTGGTTAGTTTTTTGCTTTGAAATTCATACCTTAATTAGTTTCTTCCACTGACCTTTGCTTGGTTCCAATTGATTGACAGCCAAAAAAATATTATTGTTTAATCCGGTATTAAGACATTTGATTGGTTTTATATTGCAGTAGGCAGCCAATCAAATGTCAAAATTTTTGTTTAAACTCGGATTTGGCAAATAATGTAGAATTTTGATTATAAAATTCGCTTTCCTGCAACCGGTCGTAAGTATCATACTTAGTGGACCAAAGGTGATTTTAAAATAGGATAACGAATAGAATACGGAGACCATCTTATAGAGAAAAAGAGAAACCGAAAGGGGGTAAGTCTGACGTGTTTCGAGAGTGGCCAATTTTAAATTAAAGTACAACGTTTCCTTCCTTTTTGCTAATACAATCGATAACTTTGTAAGGAGCTGACCGATTTGGCTGAAATTTTGTACCAATGTTCTCTCTAATGGAAAGCTAAGAAGATTTTGCAAACAAATGGGAAATGCCCTTTTTTGCTATAAAACTTGTATTTATTGAATAAGGTATGAGCAACAAAATTTTGATTGATAGAAGCCCGTGGACATTTTAGGTCCTGTCTAATATCAATCAATCAAATTATACTTAGACATCGTCTCCAATATTCTATTCTTTATATTATATTTTTAATTATCTCAGTTGCATTCTTGATTTAATTCCACCCAGTGGTGTTCAGGGTCAACATTAACTGATTTTGTTAACAGGGCGAGTTTCCAAATTTCGTCTCCTGAAAGGAACACCGGCGCACAAGTCTCAACATATCGAAAACATAAGGAACGTTAGCAGGCAGATTCCAGGAGAATGTGATGGATTTCAAGGTAGAGAACTATACTCAAGCTTGGTATTTTACATCTAGTTTTAGCTAACCCCGAGCGGGTTGCCGTGCCGTTAAGTGGACCCGGTGGTAAAATTGCGATATTCGAGTTGAGCAAAAGAGGCAAGTTGCCAGATGGCGTTATACCGGCTTTAGTACACGGCAGCAACGTCATGGATTTCTATTGGGATCCGTTTGACAACAGTCGCCTGGCGGTGGCTTGCGATGATGGCATGATTAAACTGTGGCGTATCGCGGAGAGCGGTTTAAGTGAACCTATTAATACACCTGAAGAGGAGTTTAGTGCGCATTCGGATAAAATTTATTTTATTAAGTTTCATCCTTTGGCGCAAAATGTATTAGCGTCAGGGTCGTACGATATGACGGTTAGGATTTGGAATTTGAGCAATACAAGTGAAAACATTGTGCTTGAGGGACATACCGAGCATATTTTTAGTTTTGCGTGGTCGCCTTGCGGGGTTTATTGTGCCACGGTCAGCAAAGATGGTAAAATTAGAATTTATAATCCAAGAAAGGGTACTTCGCCTATTTACACTGGAAAGGGACCCGTGGGTAGTAGAGGTGCGCGTGTTGTGTGGGCTCTTGAAGGCAGTTGTATTGTTGTGACCGGATTTGATAAAGTGTCTGAAAGGCAAATAATGGTTTATAAGGCAAATGACCTAAGTGCTCCACTTAACACAGTTGGGTTGGACGTTTCTCCCGCCATTCTGATGCCTTTTTACGATGAAGACAGTTCTACCCTGTTCCTAACTGGTAAAGGTGATTCTACAATCTACGCGTACGAAGTCACGGAAGAAGCGCCATATATTTGCCCATTAAGCCACCATCGATGCAGTACACTACATCAGGGATTGTCATTTTTACCAAAGAACGAATGTGACGTGAGTAACGTTGAATTCGCCAAAGCTTTGAGGTTGACAAATAACACAATCGAACCCCTATCTTTCACTGTTCCTCGCATTAAGGTAATTGTTTTTCCACGCTACCACAATGTCTAATTATGGTCAATGTAGATGGAGCTATTCCAAGATGATCTTTTCCCACCAACAATAGTGACTTGGAAACCCACACTTAGTAGTTCAGAGTGGTTTGCGGGGCGGAATAAGGAACCTTTAAGAGTTAGTTTGAAACCCGAAGGCATGGATTTATGTAAGTTAATTTTTCAAGTCCTATTAAATGATTTACAAATTTTTTGTAGTGTCAGATGTGCAAGCGTCTGCATCCGATAAAACAAATAAGTCATCAGAAAGCTTCACGGCGCCTGCTATCGGTCGTTTAGGATGGGGGCCGGACTTGACTGGGCAAGTTAAAACAAAACAGGATGAGGTTGGTATTATTATTATTATTATTTAAATAGTGTAGCTGCGTCACTTCTTACTTAAAATAATTCTCCATGAGTGGGATGGTTTAATTAACTGTGATCGCAGTTGTGTTTTAACATAGGGGCTGCTTTCCACAGTTGACCTTGAAGGTATGTAGTGTAAAATTTTAATCGTGCAGATTTAAAAGATGGAAAGTTCTGTATCATTATCGGAAGCTTTGTTACAGATGGCTCAAGGTAGCTGTTGGGCTGCCTGTTACAATGTTTTTGTATAGATATATATAGATATAGGTTTGCTTCTTAGCGGTCCGGACCTACTTCTGCGGTTTTAAACTACTATTAGTTTAGGGGAATTATCCTAGAGGTCTGGAATTTTTTGCAATAGATAGCCTATACCTTGAAGGTATGCCAGACGGCCTTCAAATTTTGCTGTCATAAGAGGGGCTACCCCCTTTTTTCTTCATGGTACTCCAATGAAAGGTCTCGATGAAAGGAATTAGTTTCTACAAACCATACTCCCCCTCGACTCATTATCATGATCGGTTAGAATTCCATATCCCTCGAGTGGATTGTCGGAGGAGGGATTCGTCTAAACTAGTGGTGATTGTGAAAACTTAATTATGAATATATTTTGATTTCTATTGTAAGCTTGAGTGACTATTCCATTGTGTCGTTAATTAGTTAATTATTTGACGTGGCTGTACTCTCCAACTGTTTTAGTTTACATTTCAACACAGTAGATCAAAATTTTCTCTGTTTAGATTCAGAAGTCCGTAAGTAGCCGTCTTGAAGTTAATATGACATTGGAACAGGACAATATGGAAGGAGTGGACGAGAAAGAGTGGGATGAGTGAACTAATCAGGCCTTAGAATAATTTTTAAATTGGCAACAAAATTCCAAGTTTTTGTGTTTTTAATTACTCATAATTGAGGTGTAAAGGGCCATTTTCAATTAAGCATAATATCATTTGCATCTAGTCCTTTGATAAAGTGCTTTAGTTAAATATTGTTTGTACATGATATTTGCTGTGTTCGTTACATGTAGGTTTTATATTTATTGCATATTGTATTTATATTGATATTCTTTTTTATGTACAACATTTATTTATTACTTTTCTGTTTTTTTGGAGATGATGTGATCAGTACTGGTCATTACTTTCAGTTGAAAGCACAGTATAAATGCTTATCATTCGGCTTTCCTGCTTACTCCAAAATGAGCATGAATAGATTGATGAAGAACATTATTATTAGTAGAAATCATTTTTTCTAAAATGTGCACGACTTATGAATTGTTCCATACTACCTTAGTCGCAGTTATTGGACTTGTTAAATAAAACGCTGACGTTTTTCCTGGCGAACTAGTTTTTAATTGTGTTTTCTAAGGCGATTGATTTCGTGTTAAGAGCCATCATCAGACCAAGCTGTGATTTGTATAATAATACATTTATAACGGTACGCCGTGAATGTGACGCTTGAGGGTATACCGTATTAATAAATGTAACTTCAATGTAACATATTACGCAAATTACAGCTAGGCATGATGATGGGTTATTACCTGAAATAGATCACCACAGAAAATACGAATAAAAACTAGATTTCCAGAAAAAACGTCTGCGTTTTATTTAACAATTTCCCCAATTGAAATGCTAGTCAAAGATTCTTGAGTCAATATTTATTGTGTTGCAACCAATCTTTAGATATAATTTAAATGGTAAAATTATATTAGTGAACTAAGAACAAATAAAACTGCCTGCTTCCTCTAGCTAGAATAATGTTCTTTGTCATTAATCTATGTCTATTCCCCTACTTCTGTGATAAAAAATTTGCTTCACAAAAAAGACTGTCCCGACAGCATCATCAGTTTTAAGGAACCATAGAGGTAAAAGAAATTGCTTCCTGTAATTTAATATCTACTCATTTTTGACTTGGAGAAGTGTAACTTGCTCAAGAATAAGTTATTTTCATCTGTGATTGTGACAGTTTTTATTGGAATTTTTGTGTAATTTTCATGACATTTTAGATATTTTTGTAGGCATTTGTAATTAAAAATGTAAGTCACAAACTATTGTAAACGTTGATCTCAAGTGAAGTCTTGCTCATTTTCGTAAAACTGCTAATTTTTATATTTCATGTATACAACAAAGTTATATTATTAAAGCTTGCCAATGCGATGGTAATGGAACATACACTTAGCTTTCAACATATTTGTATTACATCTGTGGGTATGTATTGTTTATTTTTTTGGTTATAGTATGAGTAAAATGTAAGTGTAAAACTATCGCTGATGTGTGACAATGTAGGTTTAATATTTTATTGTATACTCATAATTGCTATGTATTGCCATAATATTACATATTTGTAGCTGATTACACAGACTTAGAATTTCTTTTCTTTGTTTCAGTGACTTATCAGATAAGCAATTAGGAATTTGACATTAATTTAGCCTAAGCATGCCTATAGGGGTCAAAGATTAAAAGTATAAGAACCTCAAGAGTGATAAAAATAGCAAAATTTTATTGTTACAAGGACTACAATGTTTTAGTAACCCACTTTACAGAGGATACCACATCTTAAATAATTCAAAATGGCGCCACATCCGGAAATACAGGAAGTACCTATTTTTAATGGTAACCCCTATTGTTTATTGCAATTTTGGACTCTACATGAAATTCCAGTTCCTGCTACCCACATGATTCTTAAGTTACTTTTATCTCTCCCATTATAGAAAATGTAAGAAAAATATGGTGTGAGAAAAACTTCTCGTAAAAATTTACAAAAAGACTGACCCACACTCCTCTACTTTCTTACTTGACATCAAAAATTGACTGCTGGTCCCCACAAATGCAGGAAGATAAGTGTGGCAACCAATTTATCCTCCCTGTGGAGTGGGAATGCATCATATAGTTTTACTTAGTAGTGATTAATTTCAGAAAATCCCCAGGATAGAATTTTATCCAGGAAAACAGCTAAAAAAAAACTGCTACAAGCTGGTAATCTTTAATTAAAAATTAAGGTAGAAGAATGGATTTTTATTTTGAGCTTGTAAATATAAAATAATTAAATACATAACATATTTAATAAAATATAAAATGTAATACATTACAAAAAAGTTATTAATTTTGACTGCCAACACGATCCCGGGGTATTATTCGTAATTCTGAACCATGCTTCAAAAAAACGTTTCCTGAAATAAAAAAACCTAATTCACAGATGAAATTGCAATAATCAAAACTCACCTGCTGTCTGCTGTGGATTAATTCCTACGCCATCATCCGTGATAATTGCAGATGTGGCAGGCGGTACTCTAAACTCTTCGGCTGCAAATTTTAATACTGCAGTGAAGGGTGTCGCTTCGGGTACGCTCAGCCTGGAGACGAAAATCATTTACTCACACAACAATATCAGACATGAGTTGATTCCAAAGTTTCACATTCAGCCCCTTTTTCGCTTCCGCTATACGTAAATCAATATATCTTCCTAAATCTAAATGATCGCGATATAAAAACTTTACAACTTTCACTAAATCTTCATACATTAAATTAGGACATATTGACGTTTCGGGATCACCCATCCACTTCATTTCGGAATTATGCGGTATATAATTCATCATACAGCCGATGTATATAATAAAATCGAATAATTTAATTAAAAATTCGTTGTACCTAAGACAAACTTTTGATAACCTTTGTCTATCAACGTACCGAAACAGGCTTAACCAAAACTGTTTGCTTAATACACTACGATCTTCCATTTTCATGTACAAGTTTTCTAAAATGATATTTGTAACGGGCGCTTCATTTTCAATATTTACAGTTAAAATTGTTACGAGTAACGGCAGGGTCGATTGTAATTTATAGCTTAAAAACATATTCGAAATAACTCCTTTAACATTCTCTATTCGTCCACATTCGCACTCCTGCAGCCAATTCGTTAAGAGAAGACGACACTGAAGGAATTGAATGTCAATATTATCTTTGTTGGCGATTGTGTAATCGATAATTTGGGTGTGGGAGGCTGACATGAGTATTAATCTACTGATCACCTTTTCAAACCGTTCTCGTGGAAACAAGGACGTGTACATACGGATCGCGTTATCTAAAGTTTGTATCGGAATGTTTTTTTGAAAAAATTTCGTCAACAGATTATCACAGGCTTTTAAAAAGAAATCTACACTGTAAACTTTAGTTCGTGATTTCTGTTTCCACCATGCGTTTAACACTGAGAAAAATGTGTTCGTACACTGCTTCAATTGAAGATTACGCACACTATCTTCAATCAATTTTCCTAGCTTAAAGCCATTTTTTAACTCTTCAATGCTCACACTATTTAACCATGTGTTCGTCTCGTACATATTAACGTATTTATCGAATGAGGCGAAAAGATTTGTTATGTCTGTCGATATACTTTCGTAAGTCGTCATTTCTCGATCGTTACAGTTGGGCGCATCTGCTAACAAAAGGTAGAATTATACAAGCATAAATAAGGTGATTGTTCGGTACTCGATTTATGGAAGCAAGGGCAAGTGAAACTAAACCAATTCAATTTAGATTTGCTAGCAAATACTTACACTTTATAAGGGAGCTTAGGATCCGATGTAAGAGTAATTTTGAATGTTACTTTAGACCTGAAAGTAGGAGAATTTTAAGAAACATATGGAAGAAGTGTAGTTACTTACGCCATATTGCGTGTTACGGTTTGTTTTCGTTAGAGGATTTTAAAGGGAGGTGAAATAGAAAATTCCTTAGAAAATGCACCTAGTTTTTCAAAGAGTATCTTTTTGATAAGAAAATTTGAAAAGACACTTTGACATCTGACATAAAATGAGCAGATTCCGCATTTCCAACCTACCAATGAATAAAGAACACCACATTGTCGCCAACTTGCGGGCATTAAAGTTGCTAAAAAAAAATTTAAATGTTATTGTACAGGGTGGCGCAATAGAACGTTGATATTTGGAAAAAATTTAAAAATGAATTTATAGGGAGTAAATCAAGTTTGTTTTTTTAAAAATATTATTTAACCCTACCCTCTCTACGACGGCACTCCTCGTGAGCGAAGATGAGTGACGACTTTTCTCACTAATGCTGGTGTATTCACTGCCATTTCACTACAGATATTCTTTTTGAGCTGATCAATGTTTCTCGTATTGTTGCTGTAGACTTTGTGGAAATGTATTGTTGCATTATGCATTGAGCTCAAGCTTTTATCGTACTATTTGAACTCATTGGTCTTAAAGTCACTAAGTTGGTGTAGTGGTATACCTGAAAAGCAATAACACCAACCTACACAAAATGTCCCATGTCAAATAAAATACACTAAACAAGAGCAAGGTTCTCTTTTAATTGCCGTAATGTTATGTTAAGTACACTTGGCAATAAAAAATTACAACAGCAATGGCAACAGCAAGATGTCTAATCTCCACTTTTAATCCTCGCAACGTAAATTTACTAGTTACGTACTTGCCTAACACAACAATTTCCCAAAGGTTATTCCATCACTGCATAAAGTCACATAGAAATACTAGTTTTAGGTTAGGATTCTGGAACACTTCCAATAATCGTAAGTTCGCAAGTCTTTTTTACTGACCACTTTATAGCTCATTTTGTAGACTTGCAAGTAACAAAGTATAATAACTTTCATACGACGAACCTGCTCAACAAAGACGATTATTACCAAACCTTGGGGGTTAGTCGAAACGCTTCGACGGCCGAAATAAAAAAGGCTTACTACAAACTCGCCAAGCAGTTCCATCCAGATGTGAACAAGGATCCGGGTGCTGCAAAGAAGTTTCAAGCCGTTTCCGAAGCTTACGAGGTACTGTACCTAATGTGTTTTGCCAAGTGTACTTAGATTGTTGATAGATATTGGGCGATGACACTAAACGAAAACAATATGATACGTGGGGCTCAACTGCCGAGCAGATGGGTAATATGGGAGGTGCGGGACGAAACGCTCAAGGTTTTAGTCAACAGTGGAATTATCAATCTTCGATCGATCCGGAGGAGTTGTTCCGTAAAATCTTTGGAGAGTCCGGTTTCCAGCGTGGTTCGTTTGATGATTTTGCTGAGTCCAGTTTTGGATTTGGCGGTGCAAAAGAGGTGAGGGGTGATTGTGAGTGGAGTTAGATGTAAAGGGGGTACTTTGCAGGCTGTGATTCGTTTGACCTTTACGCAAGCTGCACGAGGCACGACGAAGGATATCAATATTAATGTTGTGGACACGTGCAACAAGTGTAACGGGTCACGGTGTGAACCTGGTACTAAAGCTGTTCGTTGTACATACTGTAATGGAACTGGGTTTGAATCCATTTCGAGAGGGCCCTTTATTATGAGCTCTACATGTCGATATTGTCAAGGTACTCGAATGCACATCAAGTTTAAGTGCACCGAGTGTGAGGGCAAAGGGTCGACAGTCCAGAGGAAGACGGTTACTGTTCCTGTTCCGGCAGGTAACTGGTTTGACTTTGGCCGTCACATTTTACAAATCCATTTAAGGGATCGATGACGGGCAAACGATTAGGATGACTGTTGGGAAGGATGAACTGTTTGTAACTTTCAAAGTGGAAAAATCTAAGTATTTTAAGCGAGACGGCCACGATGTGCACACTGAAGCTGATATATCGGTATCCCAGGCGCTGTTAGGCGGTACAATACGGATACAGGGCTTATACGAAGATCACACTATACAAGTTGGTGACACCGACCTACGTAAATTGCTAATTTGTCATTTTGGTCTGTAGGTAATGCCAGGAACTTCTTCACATACCAGAATTAGACTAAGTAGCAAAGGAATGAAGAAACCAAACGGTTACGGTTATGGAGACCATTATGTGAATTTCAAAATTATTGTTCCCAAAAATTTGAGTAGTAACCAAAAGGCGTTAGTAACCGCGTATGCAGAATTGGAACAGGATACTCCTGGTCAGATATATGGAATGACATATAAGAACGACGGTAAGAAGTAAATGTAAATATGCTTTTTCTTTCATTTATTTGAATTGAGTGTGAGGGTTGCTTGTATTTATAGTTCTACTAGAAGTCTACCTAGTTTATGAAGATAGCAAGAAGGGATGATTTTCACTTCTAATCGTGCTTCTCTTTTATGGGCCCACTTCAACAATCCCTAAACTTATTGAATTTTGTTTAATTTAGGCTACTCAGTAGCTACGATCTATTTCCTAAAATTCCAAAGAATTCTATTACAAAGTTTTGTTTAACACCAGAGATAAATGTTGAGCCCAAATAGAAAAATCTGAACATGAGAATTCTATCTGGGTCAAGCAATCGATTCTAATAAATACAGAATTAATTGATTGACAATGACAAAAATATTATTCCGAAACACATACGCAATCATCAAGGAAGATGGGCACAAGCCCGTTACATTTACCCTTGGATTTGTTTAGATATGAACTTCTTTGGCAGGTATTGTGTCAAGGTGTCAAAATTTTAATCTCAGTTGCCAAGTCTATGAGTTTTAAGTTAATAAAAATTGCAATTGATTTATGAATCGTTATTGTCTGGGTCATTTGGTGAAGCGACCATTTTGTTTAGCATTTCTGAGATTAAGCAGTTTTAAGTAATAACTAATTTATTTGGTTGTTTTTTAGAAAAGGAGGAAAGCAAAAAACAGTAATTTATTAAATTTGATGGTGAAATGAAGAACACAGAATTCACTTGTTTTCAAGCCCCTATATTTCCCACCTAATGGAACTGATTATGAACATTGTGATTAAGTGGTGCAAATGTTAGTAGGTGTAGTGTTTGATTACATTGTCTACCATTTACGATTTACATACTGTCAGTATTAATTGTTCTGCTTCTGAACAAGTGCGTTGAACATTATACTTACTAAATATTCTGCAATTGTTTACTGTTACGCATGTTGTGTATATTTGTTCTAAACGCACTTTTTCTTTAGCAGGTAAAGGTGACGAAATACCTTTAAATAAAGAGGCAGATGTGACCAAAGAAGAAAAAGAAAAGGAAAATAGAAGTATATTATCCAGAATAAAAACGGCAATATTTGGTTAAGAAGTAGACAATTTTCTTAAAGTGTGTTTATTATTTATCAACAATACAATAAAAATAAATAGTTAACAAAGTTGTTTATAAATATTCTAAAATCTTTTACAGGCAACAAACAATCTATTGCTGAAGATCAGGATACTTTAGAAGCGATACGTCTAGCATTATCAGGTAAGATCACATTGTGCTCGTATTGTAGGGATAACATTTTTGTATTTAGATCGAAAAATGACAACAGATCCAAATGTTGGTGAGAACGTTAAAATGGCGCAAGTTCACGTGAAACCTGAGGTTAACGAAGATGATACTTATCCTAAAGAAAAAGAAGCGGAACGTAAACAAAATTAAGAATGACTAGTAGTACACTGTTTTGTCACATTAAAAATTTTCGATATGTAAAATGATGTTAAAAATATACACGGTTGTGCGCTATTATGTTTCAAAACCTAAGGCACATTTTAAGTATTTGTCAACAATCCTAATTTTAATCCTAAGTCTACAACGCCTCTAGTGGCAGATGTTTGAATGATTGAAACGATTGTGGCGGCTAGTACAACTGCAACTTCTAAATACAAAGCATAAAATACCCTTACTAGACCTGACGTTTTCGCGACGCCACCAGCAGGTGTAAAATCTAATGGGAACAACAAACTATCTACAACACTTCTTTGCCTAGCAAATCCAAATAATATTGCACCTAATGTATAATAAAATAGTATCGATACTAAAGGAAACCATTTTATTAACCCATTCAGCCATTTACACGATTCGTTTGATTCGCTGTAATGTTTGACAAGAACTTGTAATTTTCCAGCCGCTAGATTTCCCATGTTCAAAATGAGGAGGAAGTGTAGAGGAATTCCAATCGCGGCAAATAGAACCGCTGCACCACGTCCCAACGGCGTACGAGGTACTGGGGCTCCAAAACCTGAAATATTAAATGATATATTGTCACATTACGCTCGACGATTTTACCCAATGTGGTTAACAGGGACACGGCGAATAAAATGCAACCTGGGTACGTCCATATAAAACCGGCACCCCCCTCGCCGAAGCCGGAACTAACCGCATTTAGGAGCAGACCTTCATAACGCGCCATAAATTTTTGCACTGTTTGAGGCCACACTTCGGTGTGTTGAGAAACTTGGCGAAGTTCTGTCGCCAGATCGATTGAGAGTTCCTTTTGGACGGATTGTAAGTCTTCTGTTTGCTGTTCTTCCCTAGGACCTGTAAATGTAAGCATGCGTGACTGATTATTGGCGCACATGAACCGCGATTTCGTTGCGTTACCTTTTGCAGGGATTTTTTGGCCATGTATAAAACTAGAAAACCTTTTGTACGCTCTGGAGAGAGACTCGTCCATAATGCTCCGGGAGCCTATAGGACTGTTGAGAGCGTTCAGCTCTTTTGCTATTTCTAGACCTAGCAGTTAACTATAGAAAGATTTGGAACTAGAAATCTCTGAAAAGGCGCAAGAGAGCCTTCATATACCACATATTTTCTCTTATTCTTTGTGCAATGGATTTAACATTAGGTAGATATAGTTGTACAAGCCTAGCTGTAGCCAGAATGAAATAGCAGGAGTGGTGGGTATTTTTCTAGGGCGGGTTAAGAAGTTTTTCATAAAAACTTCCCATGTAATTTTTGTAAAGGAATCATCAACCGTAATTTCCAGTGGGGGGAAGACCGCACGTTCTAGGTGGGGCTCAACCACCCCCTGGCTACGGACCTGTAGTTGTAGTACGTACCTATCTACTTTGTATGCATGCACTGCACACTATTTAGGGTGGGCCAAAAGGGGACTGATCGACGACCCACCGCTTGGTGTAAGGTGAGCGTGAGCTGTCATACAATGACCGGCTAAAATATGAAACAAAGGGTCGTAACTTTTGATCTAGTGGGCCAATCTTCAAACTGTTGGTAATTGTGGATTCTACAGACCAAAATCTATAAGAAAATGTTTTTTCCGACTTAAAATATAGGCAAGTGTATAGCCTTTGCATTTTCACCGAAAATAGACTATCCCAAAAATGTTCGGAGAAACACTTTCCTATTAATTTAGCTTCGTAGATTCCAAAACGTGTCGTATTTTAACGATTGGACATCTAAATCAAAAGTTATAGGCAAAAAATCAAAGGGCCATAACTTTTGATCCTCGAATTCCTGATCTTTCGCAGTTATCATAATTATGTTAGTATAGCAGTGTCGCAGGTGCATAGACGTATGCCTACCATCATATGTCTATAGGCAGATGATGCAGTTTCACAGTATAGGTTCATTAATAATGTCCGTAATCGTCACTACACGTAAAGTACCTACTTTTCATTTAGAGCTTAATTGCCTTGGCCCATCTATCACAAGGAACCCTGTCCTAACTTTTTTCAAATTGCTAACAACTCTTTCTCTTTAATGTACAGTGAACATGTGAGAGAATAGATAAAGAAATTGGTTCGCAAACTAGAGACGTGTAATGGTCATGATACAAACGACTGAATGATGAAAGTATGCAATATGTTTCATATTTTAAGTGTGATAAGTGACGCTCTTCTCATTGAATAAAGAAGTACAAAAACGATGTTATCAATTCTCAATGAAGTCATTTATTACACTTCTTTAATTATTCATTAACCTTTGGCATAAAAAACTCTTATCCGTCTAATAAATTAATCTTCATTGTACGTTGAGCAGCATTTTTCCCACAACTACAAAGAAGTTCTATTGACATTTCCTGGCGTATTGAATTGCGGCATCCTAAATAAATCGATAATTCAATTATAATTGACTGACTTGTATGCTATTAATTATTGGAATTGGATTACTTATCGTTGAATTCAATAGCATGATATATTTTGTACGATGCAAATCGGCATGTTTTTTTTTGCAAATCACTCGTGCTAACGAATGACATATTGTGATTGACTCATATATAGTCTAGATTTCCTTTCGCTACCGAAACCGTGTTTAATGAGGAGGATAGGTAAGTAGGTACCTATAGAGTCACAAGACAAGGTTTTGACGTATAGAATCCAAAACGAGCAGAATTTCAAGAATTAGACTAGGTAGTATCAAAACTTATCCCCTTTTCTTTTTCTTTGGAGATAAATCTGTTAAGTCTTGCTATTTTACCAAAAATCGACACAAATTAGAATCACCGGAAAAGGAACTTTTCTTATAGATTTTGGGCTGGAAAATCAATCTAAAACAACCACAATTTTCACATTTGGCCACTACCTCAAAAGAGATACGTACCCCATTACCTTTTTTTTTTTGTTTAAAACGGTTTTTTTGCCCATAACTTTTGATGCAGTCCTGCCATCGTGAAATTTCTTGATGGTTTGAAGTTTACAGGGCAAACAGGCAAAATGTATTAGAAATGCTGTTTCTTGGTTGATTTTCTTCAGTGAATACATCAGTGTTTTTCTGAGAGCTTTATTTAACGTTTTTGTGAAAGTGAATAATAGATAGGTTTTCGAAAATTTGTACGTAAGAGTTACTCAGAAGGCTGAATCGATGTAAAACATTTTCAAAATGGTGCCACTTCCGTAGTAACATGGTTATTTTAAATGTCAGCCCTTATTATGTTGATCGCATTTTTGAATTCTACGTGAAATTTCAGTTCTTTTGAAGTACCTATAGTCCTCACTTATATCTCGGGATTGAGTATAATCCTCACTTACGTCTCGAGATTACGTATAATCCCGACTTATATCTCGGGATTACGTATAATCCCGACTTATATCTCGGGATTAAGTATAATCCCGACTTATATCTCGGGATTAAGTATAATCCTCACTTATATCTCGGGATCAAGTATAATCCTCACTGATATCTCGAGATTAAGTATAATCCTCACTTATATCTCGGGATCAAGTATAATCCCGACTTATATCTCGGGATTACATAATTTTAACTACCTTGTCCGTTCTACGCTTTCGTACATTATAGAAGAAAAGTGGGCGATAGTGGTAGTTTTTTAGGATTTTATGGAGGCAACTAATATTTAAACCCAAATCAGTTTCAGCGTCTCTCAACGAAATAGTGGAGTACGCCGTGAAATATCCAAGGACATTAACAATATTAGCCTCATGTTCAATAATGGGTTTTGCTCTAGGTCAGGTATATCAAATACGCGGCATGTCGTCCTGTATATCTTAACGTTAATAAAATCAATAAAAACCTTATTTTTTACTGTTTTTAAATAGTAGGCCATGGATTCGTTGAGATTTTGTTTTGTTTATTGTAACCATGGTAGTTAAGGCAGCCGATACCAATCAATAAAAATGGCTGATGGTAGAAACATCTAATTTCAAAACGAGTTTCAAAATTTTGAAAAATATGATATAGGTAAAATCTTGGTTTAAACTTTAAATAACCAAATGTTGTGCCTTATTGTATTGGTAATGAAGAGATAGCAGTGATAAATAGTGAAATTGAATTTTTCTGGAACGTTTAGCCATATAGGTAAATGCCACAAACTTTTATTTTAACATTTATTTCTTGCAATTATAGGTAGGTACAATCCTTACGAAATATAAACTCAAAAAATATAAAAAGATACAAAATGAACAGCCTTAGATTCTATGATTATGGTTAGGTATTACCACAGACAACATATACTATGTCTGTGGTATTACAGAACCCAATCTCACCATAATTTGCTTGATTAACTCGGGCTTCGCCCTCATTAATCAAACTGAAAATTCATGAAAAAAGTATCACTTTCAAAACTAGATCTACAAATAACTATTTCGTATAGATTTTGGCCTGTAAAATCTAAAACAATCAGAATTTTGATGATTGGACTACTACGTCAAGTATACACCATTTTCGTATTTTGTTTAAAACGGGTTATTGTCCATAACTTTTGATGTAGTCGTCCAATTGTGAAAATTCTTGATGTTTTGGATTCTACAGGACAAAATCTACAAGAAAAAGTTTCTCGGTTGATAATTTTTTTGACAGAAAATATACGCAAGTGTAAGTATTTATAGGGTGGTCGTGCTATTTTACCGAAAATCGACAAATTTCAGTTTCCTTATAGGTATATTTTGTTCTGCATAATCCAAAACGACCGGAATTGGACTACGTCAGCAGAATTGTTCAATTCTTTAATTTCAGTTTAAGTATAACTTTAGGTCGACCGATTTGTGTTCACTTTTTGTAAGAAAACTTACCTAACTGTATGGTAAAAGGGTAGGTACCCATCTTTTCGCGAATTATAAAACAAAGCAAAATTCGAATTACTTTCATGAACTGGAACTATTTAGGTAGACAATAGAAACATCATTGTGGATTAATGGAAGCTGTACTTGAAAGACAGCGTTGGGGTCACCTGACAGTATTTAAATATTATAGTGAAGCGCCTAATTTTCAAAGCGCAAAAAGCTTCATTAGCTTTCGCTATGATGGACGTACACGGTGCGTTGAATAAATATAGGCTCACTTACCTAAATCGTTTAGTTAATTCTGATACTACAATAAATATGGAAATGAGGCAAACGAGACTATGAATAAAATATATTTTTAATAACCCGAATAGGTATATATTTCCTGCCTATTATTGTTTTCGTATACTTGTATTGTTGTATGTTATTCTCATGCTCATGGTGTGTTAGTGATTAACAAATTTGCATTAAATAGCTTTAATTTTATTGTAAGATTAAGTATTCTCATAAGTATATGTTTGTTTAACAAGACCCAATACACTTGTTCGCGATAGAACCGCACATAAACAGCTTTTCTGGTCCTTGGTTTGGATTTCCGAGGTAAAAATTACCCAAAGTAACAATGCGTGAAGGTCACACACAGGGTGTACAAATTATACAAATCTGTAGGCAAATAACTCAAATCACTTCAGATTCGCACATTAGAGAATCGCCAGTGCATTGTTCGTAGTGTATGCTTAGGATTTTTGAATAAAGAAGTGGGAAAGATCATTTCGTGCTTTCGACCAAAATCGAATTAGTTTGTTTGAGTTATTGGTAACCAAAAGCAAGGAAAACGTTTTGACCATGACTGAAATATAATCGACTGACATACATTTCCTTCATCGTTTGTAGGACATGTGCTTTAATTATTTATAGATACCACCCCGACATGCGCGCCGTTTTCACCCATTACCCATTGTTTATATATTTTTGCTATATAAACACAATAGGTACGTCATGCCCTTATATAACAGTTACAATAATTAGCACTAATTAGTCTTAAAAGCCGGCGATTTCAAAATTACGGGGGTGCGCATTTTCATTACAGAAAGATAATAAAGTGGTGCTTGGAATTCGAAACAAAAAAACTGTGCAACACTTTTATCTACAACGAGAAAGCTCTTACCTTCAGTGTGATAAAAAGCGGCAGCCCCTAAAAGGGCCCAATTAAGTAAAATAAGCGTTAATCCGATTTGCGAAAAAATCCACTGGCTTAATGTTTTTCCCCAGCAGCACAATTTACTTTTAAACGAACAGCTACCCGAAGGATCGCACTTAATATCTGCCGAAAATTTTGGTAACAAGCGCAGTCTATAAGGAAGTAATTGCGAAGTTTGCACTCCAATGGAATGAAACCGATTTTTATAATTTCGTTCCGATTCTAATGTTATATGGTCAACATCGATGTAATTATCGCCACTTCCGGTTCGCATTTTGTCACAATTTCTACGGTTGAGTACAATGCAATCGAGAGTAGATGGTAATCTATTGCGTCGCGGAGACTTTTCCGATGGTGGTTGCTGACTGTCACTTTTGCCGCAATCTTCATGTGAAGAGTTAGTGCAGTCTTCTTCGGCGTCGCTCTGATCGTACGTTATTTTGTTTCCGTACTTTGAATTGATGATTGTGACGCAACCGTCCGATACTGGTTCGTACATTTTCGTCTCTACAATCTGTAATTATTAATAATTATAGATCGGTCAAATGATTCTAAATAAATAAGTAGGTAAACCTTCAATTCGCTCTGGTAGGCGAACCTCGAGGTCTTCGATCCGATCGCAATCCTCTGTGGATGAACCCGGGTCTTCCAAAGCGGCGCCCGGCGTTTCTGACGATTTACTCCTGAAATAAACAACACACCCTTAGGATTTTATTATTGAAAATGTAAGTACACCCACACTCGCATTCGTGACGCACAAATGTAAAGACACGAATTTCGAGACAGATACAAAAACCAAATTTGTATCGTATATATTACTTAGCAACAGGGATTAAAGACAAAGCAGTATTCCTTAATTACGATAACCCCAACAGGTGACCTCGTTATGTCCAAAACAACCCTTAAAGCGCGATTAATTTCTTTTACTGAAAGCGTCATTGAAAGTATGGATTAGTTTTGACCTACGCCTACTACCTACTTACAATTAATAAAATATAACAACACAACACTCCCTTCTCAAAATACACCCTTTAGGTGAACATTGTACATAGCATTTGTCTTTTTAATCAATAAGGATAACTACCCTTGTACCAAAAAGCAACACGAATCCTCAAAAATCTAGACGCAACTTAGATATTGAGTCGCGTTTAGTTACTCAAAAGCTGAGGAGCATTGAAAACCAAATGGTACTACCTGTACCATTGCAGCGGTCTATTTCCATATTCTTAAAGGGAGCGATATTTTTCAGAAGACTGTTTTCGTACTACCTTCTACTAATTTCTTTTGTGCCCATAATTCTTCTTTCAATATCTGTTTGATCCATACAGGAGTTATGAAACATCATTCCTAAGCATACATAGTATTTGCATGGTGTAACACTTTTGGGAAAAGGTAATCAATTACTATATAGGCAATGACTCCCACAAAAAGACGCCCAAGATTATTTTTTTGAGATAGGGCATCTTCCTTTCCACACGATCGCAGTTCTAAATTCCATAGTCTTTTCTCGAAAATGATGGTGTGAACACTAAGTATTGTTGAGAGAAAATTTAGCACCGGGATGCCTATGAGAAATGAAAGAAAAAACTGTGAAATACACGCATAGTTTAACGTGTACACCCTCTTCATTTTAGCGTTGCGACTCATTGGTGGTTAGTTTTTCCAATCCTAAAATCCCGCAGGATCCCGATACTTACAAGATTCACTCAGCAAAGTCGTTGTGGGGATATTGCAATCTCGGTATTGCATTCCCTATAGCTAGACTAAAGTTATAAGCCAAAAAACGACTTTGGGTGTAAAATTTGAAAAATTGGAGGACTGAGTAGGTTGCGAGTGAGGTGACTCAATGAAAGGGATATACATATAGTAGACCTGTGAATTGAAAGCCTGTAGAAGATCCTAAAACAATAAAAATATAATAAACTAGCAGACTCCGTGAATTTCGAACCGCTTTTGGGAAATCACGTTTTCTTGGATGGGACATACTCTCGATTTCGTTGGATGCGCCGCCTCACTTCGCAATCGCATACCTAACAAATGTGTATAACCTTCCTGTTTTACCAAAAATCGACTGCACCAAAATTTCTCGGGAAAACACTTTTTCTTATTAATTTTGGTGCGTAGAATTCTCAATTCGTACTTTTTCGATCAGAGTTCTCAATCAAAAGTTATAGACTAGAAACCAATTTCGAAAGAAAATTCAAAGGGCTGTAACTTTTGAACTAGTAGCCCAATCTTGGAACTGTTTGAAATTATGGATTCTACAGCTCACGTTCTATAAGAAATTTTTTTTCCGGGTCGATCTGAGACAATTTTTTTTGAGGCCCGAAAAAAAAGGCAGTGTATAACCTTCCTTTTTTACAAAAAATCGACTACACCAAAATTTCTCGGGAAAACACTTTTTCTTATTAATTTTGGTGCGTAGAATCCAAAACAATTCGTACTTTTTCGATCAGACTTCTCAATCAAAAGTTATAGACTAGAAACCAATTTCGAAAGAAAATTCAAAGGGCTGTAACTTTTGAACTAGTAGCCCAATCTTGGAACTGTTTGAAATTATGGATTCTACAGGCCACATTCTATAAGAAAATTTTTTTTCCGGGTCGATCTGAGACAATTTTTTTTCGGGGCTCAAAAAAAGGCAGTGTATAACCTTCCTTTTTTACCAAAAATCGACTACACCAAAATTTCTCGGGAAAACACTTTTTCTTATTAATTTGGTGCGTAGAATCCAAATCAATTCGTACTTTTTCGATCAGACTTCTCAATCAAAAGTTATAGACTAGAAACCAATTTCGAAAGAAAATTCAAAGGGCTGTAACTTTTGAACTAGTAGCCCAATCTTGGAACTGTTTGAAATTATGGATTCTACAGGCCACATTCTATAAGAAAATTTTTTTTCCGGGTCGATCTGAGACAATTTTTTTTTCGGGCCTCAAAAAAAGGCAGTGTATAACCTTCCTTTTTTACCAAAAATCGACTGCACCAAAATTTCTCGGGAAAACACTTTTTCTTATTAATTTTGGTGCTTAGAATCCAAAACAATTCGTACTTTTTGGATCAGAGTTCTCAATCAAAAGTTATAGACTAGAAACCAATTTAGAAAGAAAATTCAAAGGGCTGTAACTTTTGAACTAGTAGCCCAATCTTGGAACTGTTTGAAACTATGGATTCTACAGCTCACGTTCTATAAGAAATTTTTTTTCCGGGTCGATCTGAGACAATTTTTTTTGAGGCCCGAAAAAAAAGGCAGTGTATAACCTTCCTTTTTTACCAAAAATCGACTGCACCAAAATTTCTCGGGAAAACACTTTTTCTTATTAATTTTGGTGCGTAAAATCCAAAACAATTCGTACTTTTTCAATCAGACTTCTCAATCAAAAGTTATAGACTAGAAACCAATTTAGAAAGAAAATTCAAAGGGCTGTAACTTTTGAACTAGTAGCCCAATCTTGGAACTGTTTAAAATTATGGATCCTACAGGTCACATTTTATAAGAAAATTTTCAATCATGACGTTTTTTTTTACTAAACTACCAACTCTTTTGTAGTTTATGTTCAACCAATATAGGTGTATAGGTTGCCTTTTCTTTCCTCCAAGTATGATCGACCACAGAATGAACTGATGCCTGCAAAAGGGCAAGACCAGCTAGTTCTTCGGCAGATTGAATTCCCAAAGCTGCAAATTTGATTGGCAGTGTTGCAATTTCCCAATTTTCAGGGTTCATTTTTACATTAGTGATTGCTTGAACAGAAATCCTTAATAGGTGATCGAATGCTCGCAGTAAATCAATATTTTCTCGCTAGAAATGTGCCATTTTCCTGACATAAATAAATAGCTATTGTTTAAAGTTACTTTCATTGCACTATATTTTATCGGTTAACGCATAAATAAGATTCACGAACTTTTTCTTGGGAAATATCTAATAAAACATATTATTACTAAGCCATAATTTTCGTAATGCAATACCTGTGATTAGATATAACAATATTTCTAATCTGCTGATATTGAGATATACCAACGCTAATAGTGAATTTCTGCTTTCCGCGAAAATCCGGTAAAATATTTATTTTTCGTTGGAGTTTCAGCTGCAACGTTGGAATCTCTTTGAGGGGTAGAAGTTTGCAGTAGACACACACCACAGCAACGTAACTTATTACATCCAATACCAAAGACATTCTAAAAGCAACATTTGGTTAAAACTACGCCAAGCATGAGGCAAATCTGTGAAATAATAAATTTCATTGGAGGAAGAACTATAGCCCGTAAAGTGCGTTAATACGCAAATTTAATAAACGATCTTCAAAATTAAAACAGTATGCCTGCGTGCAGTCGTAAAGGTACCAGTAGGTCCGATAGCTGATTTCGATAATTAGTATTCGCCTATACTATCAAAGGTACAACACCTTTAATATGCTCTCATACTAAATACAGGGTGTACTGTAACACTCCCCCGGCAACTAAAAAACGAAGTCTCTGGAAGAAAAACATAAAACGAGAACTCTTGACCATATTTATTTATCTTATTTATTTTATTCTGCCTTTATTAATTTCTTACAAGGCGTAAACAGTTACAAAAAGGGCATGTAATGAAAAACAAATTATAGCTGCGAAATTACCTCCCCATGGATGGACGCAGGAATTCCATGAGACTTACTGAAAGGCTGTTGGAAATACTATAACTAATACATTTTGCTACGCTCGAAGTTTATGAAAAAAAAATATTTGCGGCAGAGCAAAGCAATGGACTACTTTCCCTGTATTTTATCGCACGTTCGAAATCTACATAAAAATCTACGTCGTATGATACCAATTTCCCCATACCCAGCATCAAAAGTTTTCAAGTTATTCAAAATTTCTCAAAATTTTTGATATTTGACTGCTTTTTGAGCCCTGCACCTATGACTCCGTTGACTTGAATTTTAAAAAGTTTTACAAAATCAACAGTACTGACTTGATGCTGCATGATAATGATTTAAATTTTGATCGCCCTTCTACAGGGCCTTTAAAAACTAATGGTCAACTTTAATAACTTCAAACTTTGAAAAGTTCATTTTTCAAATGGAATATGCTTTATTTTTTAGCACTATGAAATGTCCAAAATAATTCTACATCGATCAATTATTACATTCCCTATACCAGTTATCGAAGGCAGTAGGATAATGACACCTCGCTATTTGATATACGCGTATAGTATGAAAAGATTAGTGTTCTGTTCATGCTGAAAACGGCGTTGAAGGGTAGAATAAAACGGTTCGTGCGATCATTTTAAATAACCTTATTGAAAGACACCAACGGGGGAGTTTTGTCAGCATTCAGGGTGGGCCTGTACCTAGTTCCAAAACTAATTTCGCATACTAGACGAAAAGCAATGGTTCGAACGTCTGCTCCGTACTTATACAATAATTTGTGACTAATTTACAACACATACATGCCAGTACTGCGAGACAGGAGTAAGTTAATTTAGTGTGCAATTATTGTATTGACTTTTGGAAGGGTACAAATAGGTAAATACGTTCAAAATGAAACCGCTGAAAAGGATAAATGAACACTGACATTTGTTTTAATTTCTCTCTTGCAGGTCTGGTGTTTTCCATTTGTAATGAAACCGCTGATAGGTGCGCTTATTTATGCGATTAAGATGAAGGTGAATTTTAAGTAACCTTTTGCTGGCATTCTCATGTTCTTCTTGATCATTATCAACGTAGCGTAAGATGGAAGCTAGCAGTCTCTATGCAGAGCAATCGTTGGGCCTCCTCCTCTCTATAGAGAGTTTATACTATGATTTTGTTTTGTAATCAAATCAAATGCATATACAAAAATCTGTGTTTGTCCGGAGTATTGGAACGTGCATAGGTATGGCTTTCTCTTTGCATGAACAAGACATATAATAATAATAGGATGGCAGTCAATTTATATAAAAGTTCAGATTGAGAGCTTTTTATTCCAGTTTGTTTGTCCGGAATGTGATATACTTCCTGCGACATATGACATCACATAAATAGTTAATACCAGTCAAAGAACTATTTTTTTTGTAAAAGTGTTAGAGAAACAGACCGATGTAATAAAATAATCTAGGGAGGAGTCAGGATAGTAAATAATTCTAAAAGGTATCTAAGCACCAACTAAACTAAATATAAATACTTAAGGTGGCGTTTACAAAAAGTGCAAAAGTTTTCCAATGTAAACGCCACCTGAACAAAGCTTTTAATATTGAGAACTGGTGAAAGTCTGACAAAGCGAAATCACGAGGGTGAAAAATCAATTGGAATCGCAAACCCACAAAGTGCTGGAACACAAGGTATCACAAACGCACGGATGCATTGTCGTGGTGATATAAGATTTTTTCTTTGTCCTGGCAGATATCCGAAAATATTCCAAAAGGTCCCGCTTTGTAATTATAAATGTTCAGGTCAAAACCTAATTTTACTGTAGTTTTCTTGGACTTTAGTAGCGCCCGAGCACTTTTTGTTCCGGTGTCAGCAAACAACACCCATCACACGCTGCGTTTTTCACATGCAATGCATGATGTACCCTTTCTGTCGAAACCCCCACGCTATTAGCGACTCTGCAAATTCATTTAAATCGATTTTTTTCTGGAACTACTGATCGGATTTGAAAAATAAAAATAGTGCTGGAAACATAATGAACATTCCTTCTCATTCACCCCGTTCTTGGGGCTGAAGTTATGTAAATAGTATTATTTAATTTAGATTTTAGATTTTAGACGTTCTTGACAAAACTGTCGTTAAAATTGGCATCGACTGTTTTCAGTAGGCCACCCTGTATCCAATCTTACAAACCATAAGATTACCATTTTCAAACTGGCAATTAACTTCAGAGGATTTGAAATCTTTCAAATCTTCTTTACATGTACAAATGTCCACAATTGCCATAGTCAAACAGGAAGAACCGTGGGTCGTTTTTCTGCTTCAGAATCTTTGACCATTTTTAAGTCAGTTGCATATAAATAGTAGAGAGCAAAAATGGCATTAACCAATTTTTAAGTTGGTTTCATACATTGTAAATAATATATGGGATGTAAAACGAAAGTGCGCATTTAGCGTGTAAATCGTACATTTCCTGGAGTGGCATGTTATTTCCAGTGAAGTGATAAGCCATCCACGTAATCACCATTCACATGACTATATAATTACAATCTGGACAATTGTCCATATGCCGGTTCAAAGACCCTCGATGACACTCTGTCACATCGGGGCGTACTTGAATTAGTAATACCATGGCGTTGATGAACTAAATGATGGATAGTATGACCTTGTATTGTTATTTATATATCGATTTTGCTAAGTACATAAATTATCTTACTATTATTCATCATAGAACATTCATCAATTATCTTTGATAAGCCCTTGCCTGCGATTAAATTAAATTAGCTCTAGGGACATTTTTTAAATTTATCCTAGTGTCTGCACAAAAATGAAGCTAATAAAAGAATAAAAGTTCCACAGATTTGAATGAGCTTTATAGCAAATGAAATTCCATCTGCGCGCTGTTTACTGGTAACACAATATTTAAAGTATAAGTATTTGAGCACTAATTTTTTAGCAAAAACGTTACAAAGTGCCCGATTTATATAGTCTTATCGTGCTATATCCTCAAAACATGAAACAACCTGATCATAGACTTTGTCAATGGAACCTCATGTCTCAACACATAATCTGAACTCTGCTGCTGCTACATGCTGCACGCATGGCGATTTCTAAAATGAAAAACCGCACAAACGTTTTACTTATTCGAGTATAATCATTAAAACAAGGAATTTTCTAAAAACAATTTTAGTTAAAGATAGTTTTCACCACTGCAACTCGATCGAAGAGAAGTAAGACTCCTTTCAATGAAATTTTGTTTTGCGAAAAATTGTTAAAACTAATCGTATAATTTTATTGAGGTTACAACGTCAACGAAGACAGTCCTGCAAGTAAAAGGCTTGAACGACCTCTCATTTCGATCACGATATGTTAGAAAATCGACAAAAGATGGCAATTATTTTTCACCAGGCCATGAAACGCGAGTGTCCCTCCAATCAAAAGTGGGCTTATAATAAGGGCTGTCTGTAATAAAAACGGACAATAACGCCATTTTTGTAAGAAAGTTCGAGGTGGGCTGGATTTTCATTGCAAATATATCGACCTTAACGGATTAATGTTATTCTTAACATCAGAAAAGTTATAAAAGGAGATGTGTTTTCAATATAATAATCTGAAGCAACAACCAATTTTTTGATCATAATTAATAATGAACAGCTGGATATATGGGAAATTGAATCTGTTACGTAAAGCAAAAAAAATTTTGTACTCGGTGGATCAACGTGTTTTGTCTTGCATTTAAGGGATTAAAGTGTCAGTTTTTTCTCGCTGGAATTGAAAAGCAATGAAGGGCTAAAAGTGACAGTAGGTAGTAGGTAGATAATGAAATATAGACCACAATTTAATAATTAATGGTTACCTTCAAATGTGCGTTCTGGTTCGTGTACCATGTTTTATAGTCGTTATATCGATTTCGATAGGAATGTATTCTTGAATATATGGGAGGTAGTAATTAATTGCCTCATAGCTTTGTTTATAACAAAGCTCATAGTTTCGTCTTCATCGTTTCAAGTATACATTTTTGGCACAGATGTTTTGTAGAAGAATTTACAGTATTGTAACAATTGTAGCATTTACGACACTACAATCAAACAAAATTTGAAATTTGGACATAACATTGAAACTTGAAATAGCGTATAGGTACAGTTTGCTTGATTTTAACTGTCACAGCGGAAAAGAAATTTGCAAAATTTTATTACATATTCTGAAACTATGTGATATATCGTTAGAAACAGAATTTTATACAGTTTCAGAATATGTAGATTTTATAAAATTTGAATTATTTTCTGCACCTAATATTTTGATTTTCAATTGTCTTTTTGGTCATAACAGAATACAAAAATAAATGTAGAACAATTTTTCTTCTATAAAATTTTGTCATATCTCTAATACGCTGTGACAGCTCAAATCAAACAGACTGTATATCACAGGCCCAAAAAGCGTCTCAATCCCAACTTCGTTTTGGGCAATAACCTGCACTTTAGTCCCTTGGCAGAAAGAGTACCCTCATCAAAAAAGCTCTTGCAGTTTTCTTCAAACGTCAGTAGAAACAGGTCATTTCATGACATAAAAGTTTGACATTTTAGACGTCATGTCCGTTGGCATTGGCAGCGTATAAAAGAGTCCTGGTTGCCATAGACAAACTGCCAATGGCCACGAGGACTTTTAGAGAGTGAGAATCTTCTCTGAAAGGAACAAGTAAGTACAACTTGCAAGCAAGACAAAATTACAGAGGGAGGGATAAAATTAAGTGGAGAAAGGTATATAGCGTGACCTCTGCAAAATAAAGAACTAAAGTAATAGCAACTCTACCATAGAACTAACTTACATCTAAACTAAACGGAATTACAGAGGAAATACATAGATGGCGTAAGAATATTGAAATGAGAGTAAGATGCGAAAAAAATGTTACTTAAATGGAATTTAAATAAACAAACACGTTACAGAACAATGTAATTATGAAGAATTCACTCTATTTACACTTGTAGGGCATTTTTAGAAGGTATATAGGATTGTTGATTAGCTATAATTGATGTATATACCTATTTGAGCTCTTATAATACGCATTCGAAAACGTTTCTGAACGATCCATTAGTAACAATTTATGACGAACAGTTTTACATATAAAATTGAGAATGTAGCGACACATTATTTGCCTTTACAATTAGATTCACAGGCGGGAATAAATTTACGTATGTAGTTGAATTACAAAGCCTTGAAGTCTTTCCTTTTGAACGACAAAATCGTCTTTCTAGCAAAACATTTTTCTTTTGTGTCAAGTGATCAGTAGGTAAGTAAATTTTTTTTGTCTGTCAATAATCCATTCATAGAAAGAAAATTATCGAACCTTTCCTGTATTGTTCAATAGTTTATTTGTTTTTACCGAACTCATCAAATTTGCTTGCATGAAAATGTCGAATATTGGTTGCTAAATTCTCGAAGTAAAATTTGACATCGTTGAAAATTTTGTTGTTGAAGATCTAAGAATTGTTGGAAGTGATTAGCAACCATCTCGAACGTCTTAAATTACATTGAAGTATGCCATTCGGAGACTTTTAGTAAAATAGCTGGTCTCGTTTTGTACCGCACATACTTATGCGACGATCACTCATTTTTGATCGCTATGTTTTTAAAAATCCAATAATAATGCTTTTAAACATTTTTAGTTAAGATATTATATCATAGATACTTAATACTCGAGCTGTTCTATTCTTGTGAATGGTTAACTAGAAGCTTATTGTCAGACTAATACACTGAACCACCACATCTTTTCCATACACAAACCGATAAAATCTATTCAAACTATAACAAACAGCTAAGTACTCTAAGAGTACAGCTGAGATTTTTCGATTTTTCATATTCATCATATTTTTAGGATCTTTTTAAACTTCATCGCGTTCTTGCAATTCCTCAGGATTTCTTCAAATTTTTTTGATCCACCAGTATTTTACGATTCTTTGGTTCCATCCATTTTTTCATATCGTTCCATTTGTTCAAATCCTCAATTTTTGTTGTATTGTATATCAAAGTGTCGGAATAGTTTGGATGCTTGGTGTCTTTAAGAGGCGGAGGTAGCTTACTGGTGGCCTTCATTTCCGTTTTTCTTCCGACTGAATGAAGGTACTTATACTCTGCGTTCTAGATAAGGATGTATATCATGGGGATCTCCGAAATCATAGAAGATACGACAATGGTCAAATTAGAAAAAAGTTGTGCAATTAAATTAATGTTGTGAAGAAAACAAAATTCCGATTACTTTATGCCAGGCAAACCGATATTTGCCAATTTCCTTTTTATTTTTTTCATTTATTTCAACTGATATAAAAAATAAAAATAACTTCTCATTGCCACGATTTGAGCTTTACAAAACACCGTTGAGAGATTTTCAATACAACGTTTCGTTCCTTAGAAACCATCATCAAATTTATTTTTTTATACGGCCCGCAAAAAAAATACATACTGTATTGAGCAGCATTTTTTATTACGAATACAACGATGTACAGCACCAAAAAAAAGAAAAGTTGGAAACGCGGGTGGTTTCAACAGGTTGGTGCCCCCCCGAAAATGGAACGTATGATCGAATATCTTTGCGTGAGTAATCTTTTGTCTAGTTAATGCTCCCATAAGTCTTAAATTTAATTTTTTATAAAAATTGATAAAAAATATAAAAGTAAACCTAAGATTAAAGTTAAATTAATTTGGAAATTGGAATAAAACTCCTGTTAGGATATTTAGGAGTACGTCTAGAACGGAGCGTAAATTTACAACTAATGATCACAATTGCTCTTGAACATCACTTTACAGTCAAAGATTCAAATTCTTTAACCTACAGGGGTCTGATTCGTAATCTTCAAATTGTTTTACTTCTTCCAAGATTGTTCGGTCAACATCGATAATGCAAAAAACAGTTCCACCTTCAATATAGGCAGGAATAATTGCGTACATTCTTTGGTAGTACAGACAAAATGCGTCAAAAATTATCGTTGCAGAAAAGGAAAGGAAAATTACAACAAAGCTATTGAAGTATGATTCACACGCAACGTATGACTTATACTAAAATGCAACAAACATTCCGTGAATACTCATTGATAAGTGATGAAACGTTGGATATGATAGTACTTTTTCTTCTGGCGATTGCACAAATTGATAAAGGTGCAGTAAAACTGACGATAACATCTCGAATATAAGCCTGAGAAACAGGAAGGCTTGAACCTGTACTAACCCCGCATGCAACATGAAACTGATCATTGTGTCACTGTTGGCCATTCAAGTAAGTCCTACCGTTTTTACTGCGAACTAATCTTTTTTTCCATTTTAAGGTCGTTTCCTGCAGATGGCTACTACCCTGCAGAAGGGCAGAAGTCCAGCGCATTTTGAAAGAGGCCGTGGAAGATGTTGTAAGGAGTTTCGACTTACATAGGATAAATGAGTTGAATCGTACGTGTAGCAGTGGTATTGTAGCCCAACTGCAAGATGTACAGGAAGCTGTTGAACATACGAGTCGTAATGGCGACGTCGATGAGTGTATTCTACCATTAGTTGCGCGCGTTGAGGAAGCACTCAATTTGCATGGAGTTAATATAGCAAGCAGGTGCCAAGCTGGCAATATCAAGTCCATTTTTAGAGATGCAGTCTCGCACACTCAGAGGTGCATAAACAGACCTTTGGCTTCGTGCGAATACATAAGGAAGTGCGTCGCTGCTGATAATGGCGAGAGGAAGAAGCATATTGTACGGATTGTTAAGGAATATACGGGATGTGTCTTGGGCGAATGCAGAGCAATTCAAAGAGATATTCAGCGTATCGTTTGGGAAATTCGAGCCTGTGCTCTTGAGACTACTTCGGACGCCTCCACGCCTTCTAGTTGGGATGACACAGGAGTCCCGTATGAGCCAAATTCCTCTAACTCCACGTCGGATGATTTGGAGGAGACAGAAGTTACGTCTGATGAGGATGACACACCTTCTACGTAGGTACACTTAAATCGCAGCTATGAATCAGACTATAAAATGTATATTATCAGCAGACAATAAAACCTCATACAATTACTATAAACATAGGGTTATATTTTATGTCAGGAATGGTAAAACACTAAATCTCCCCACGTATCCAAAATTTAATGACAAATTAAAGTTGACAGGTAGTTTTTGATGAAAAACACGACATGTTTCGAAACGAACCTCGTTCCATAAAACATAAAATTTTTTATCATTACATGAGTGTTAGCTAAAAAACATTAAAATTAGAACTTAACTCAATCATGAGTGAAACTTACCAAGAGGAAAAAAGTGATGTAAAAAATTAATTAAGTTTAAAGATGACACATTTAAATTTCAAACATTTTTCAGGTTGTTGTGTCTGAAGGACAACAAACAATCCTTTTTATAACATAATTAAATTAAAAGGGAGGCCCCAAAGCGGACCACAGCTCAACAGGAAGAAACGTCTAACAACGTGGTTAGACGTTTCTTCCTGTTAAGCTGTGGTTACATAGACTCGAGTTAAACGACTACAAAAATTTCTTCTATTTATGGCGCGTAGGTATGAAGTGAACCCCTCATTTATAACATTTTGCAAATGTAGAGTCCTGGAGGCCCGTATAAATACTTTTTGGTTCTACAGTTATTGATAAACCTTAGAAATAGTTCCGACATAAGTAGGCAATAAAAAATGAATTTTGAAGAAATGGGGAGGAGGGGGGGGGCTTCACACAGTCACGTATTGCGCCAAATGTGAATTTTTTAGAATTCTAAAGTTCCTAAGTCATTAAAATAGGGTTAATCGGTAATAAGTCGAATCTGCTAAAGACATCAACCGAATATGTAGGTATCTAAAATATTTATTGAGTTTCTTTTGCTTGCACTGCTGTCAAGTTTGTGTGTAAAGTGGATTGCATAACTGTCGGGCATATCAATGCATGCACTACTTGTAATTTAAAAATTGAACCATTGAATAAGTAATTATAGTTAATTCAATGATTGAACAAAAGAAATTTGTATCTTTAAGTTAAAATTTATGCACTGTTTATTATTTCCATCCGTATGTCTCTCTGTTTTATTTTAGTATTTTAAAGAGAGTAGTGTTGCTCTAAACTTTTGGTAGTGGACACCTCAAATAGGCATTGCAAAGAATTATGTGAACTTTATACACAAATATACCCCACCAAATTTGCAATTCTTACCTAACGAAGGCGAATATAATGGCTTTACGCCGCCGTTAGAAATACCAGGAAACGTCATTCACGTATAACTCACGCCACATCAACTAGCGGTAGAAAGTGCATGAAACTTACTACAAAGAACTTACCCTTCGTAACTTTTTCCAAAAACGTAATTTGTTGTCGAGCCGAAACGGAGAATGATAGGAGCGTCGCGGCGCACCCCGCCGTGGCGTGCAGGGTGGGCGTATGTACTACAAAGACTACAGTTAAAAATCCTGAAATGCTATATACTTCGATAATCATTACTAATTAAAGATGCAAACGCCGTTAGTACTTTAAAATATTCTTTTCAATTAAGATTTTTCAATGACCAAGATGAAGCTCAGCGTTGTCACAGATATTTTCTTTACGTATATCTGTGGCGTTGTACAACCTTCATCTGGAGTGGTTGATCAGTAGCGCTACGACTTTCTGAAACTATTGAATGGTGTGGTGTAATGTTGTCGAAAACAGCATATGTCTTATTCATTACGATTACACTGAACACGATTTGCAAGAATCATCGGGACAATTATTGGAAAAGATTGTTTTAGGATTAAACTATGTATAAAAAAATTGGGAACGCTCTTGTACTCCCCCAGTTTGAAAGACAAAGCATCCCTTTTTTTACTTGTTTATTTAATTAATCAATTACTATGAAACCTACGGTGATCGGGTTTGTCATATGGTTTTGTTATCAAAAGAAGTTACTAAATACGGATTTTCAAAAAAATCTGATGAATTTCACTTGGTAATAGCAAACTGTTAATTTTAGAGATCAATTTTCCACATTTTTCCATAAGAAACAATAACAATTGAAAATAAGCCTTCCGTACCAACTGTATCTTATAGAAAATTTTATTTTAAACAAGTTCATGTCTATTCATTCTTTCCCTCAGAGCAATAGTTAACGAGATATTCGAAGTCAAATGCGAAACAACACGACATTTTCTCATTTTTTCTTCGTTTTTTGTTAATAACAATATGTTCCGGGAGTTTCCGGCCATGGGGGACTATGATTTTCCGATTCAGCGGATTTTTTTTACATAAGATACACTTGGTTTCGTTGAGTGAAATTACAACATCCAGTTTATACTACTTTTAAAGCTAATTTGACTGGACTATACGTAGGTATGTATATCTATACATTTTGTGCTACAACATAAAACATTTATACAAAATAAAAAGAAATTTCAAGGATTCTGAAACTAGTTCAACTATTGATAATAGTATTGTTTAGTATGATGTTATTGAATGTTATATTTTTTTAAATGAGCATCTCATTTTAGCTTAAAAAATCATAATTACTACTATCACAGCTGTAAACTATTACATCTGTGCTATTAAGTGCAAGGCGAATTAAACATTACCCAAAAATTGTTTTGCGATTTTGTTCTTTACGCTGAAAACGATTTTAATTTTGAAATAATTTAAAAAGAGAATGGCAAAATGTAATGCTTCCTAAATTAATTGAATTTCATAAAAAAATGTATTCTTCCTGAATTACGTGGCGGCCTCATGCTGGAAAAATGAATTAAAATGCAATTGATGTTGATCATTATTTTTTGACATCGTAACCCACTACATTACATTGATTTTCTCATTTAAGCTTAATTTTATCGAGATGTTTTATGAACATGACATCACGGCATAATAATTATTAACGCACTAATCGAATTCACTTATGTACTTTGTTGTCA
Organism: Photinus pyralis; assembly: GCF_008802855.1. Lineage (NCBI taxonomy): Eukaryota > Metazoa > Arthropoda > Insecta > Coleoptera > Lampyridae > Photinus > Photinus pyralis. Next base: position 47,076,506 of record NW_022170511.1, read on the forward strand.
TTAATACAACAAATGGTAAATAGTCTTTAAACGTATTAGGACAACTCACAGAACCTAGGGATTAGGGATACTTTAATTACCTACATATTTAGTATGTACCAAACTTGATCCAGGGACTATCAGGGAGTGAGAATCTAAAGACTTTTTGAATTATTAATCCAATTTAGAGAATTTCCTTTCATGTTTGAAGCAAAAGGCAACAATGATTAAAAAATTTGCGGAAAAAAGGAGTAAAAGCACTATCGTCCAAATTACAAACAGTTTTTAAACAAAAATTCAATTCCTAACAGAACAAACTTGCATACTTCAAACCGTTTATGTTCAGCCATAGTGTAATAATAGAACTTACTATACACTATGGTTCAGCGTACAAACCACAAAATTAACACTTGTACAAAATTCTTAAGGTTGGCCGTTCCGGAAAGAATTGATTTGGTCAATAAATCGAATTTATGTGTAAATTGTTTAAGTCGTAGGCCTCAGTTAAATGGTTGCTATTTCGGTCATTGCAAAAAATGCACGGTGAAGTATTTTAGACGTTCATCAGAAGCAAAATCTACTACACATGCGCAACAGTCTTCGGTTACTTTCAAATGTGTGCTTTCATCAACAGATTGGAACTAATAGATACAAATGAAATTGTCACGACTGCAAAGCACTTTTAGACCCAGTCTAACTTCATTAATTCAGATTTTAGTCAAAGACTTGGATTACCACTTAACCCCATTAATATTACAATTTCAGGGGCTTTTAAGGTGGAATCCAGAATTCATTCCATTTGTAAAACTCAAAATTGCTCAAAAAATACTTAATTTACCTCTTACCTCTTGACCATAGTTGTTACGGAAATATGTGATGTTGTTCCTGAATATCCTGTAGATCTACGGTCTCTTTCAATGCCTACATGTCATAAATTGGCAGATCCTCAATTTCATAATACAAACCAGTTGATATAGTGATAGGTTCGAATTTATTTTGGGAATCATTATGTATAGATCAAATCCGTCTCAAACCTTCAGGTCCGTTTCTTCATAAGACTATGTATGGATGGATAGTGGGTGAACCACTTATAAAAAGTGCTTCTTCGAATAGTTGAAACTCTTCTCAAATTCATATACAAAATTTAACTATACAAAGTCAGCTTTCTCGCGTCTGTGAAATAGAGGAGTGTGCTGATTTAGTTTATTCTCCAGAGGCCACATGATGGTGTATTAAAGGCACAAAACGCATAATTCTCTCCAGCATTATTTTCGATATATTTAATTTTATTGTTACATTTTATTTTTATTTTTTGTTGTTGAAAACGAATAAACATTATTATTATTTCACAAATATTTGGTTTAATAGTATCATTTAATGGCATTTTTCATTGGACAGACTACAATTGTGCCAGGTGGGATAAACATGACATCATCTTCACTAAAACCATATGTTGCTAACAGAATCTCTGAAGTTAGGAGCAAAACCGTACCAGAAAATTGGCCTCATGTGAATTCGACACCAAACCCTGCAGATCTATTGTCGCGTGGTTAATATAAGTTACATAGGCTATTTAATAATGGAGAACTTTCAGAGGCACTGAATAATCTTCGAAAAATGTTGCATGATCACTAAAGTATACATACTTTACAGAGCGTGTAGTAATTTCCAAGGTAATTTCTCATATACAGACGTTCAGTGTACTGTACAGTACCAAAATATTGCGATTCTTGTTAAATTTTAGAGACTCGTTTTCTCTATTTACAACACCATCAGAAAGCTGAGAAAAAATCATAATTTTTCGGTTTTATTGGCCATAATTTTGTTATTTGTAGAGCTACAAGAAACTTTAAAAGGGAAAATTAATATGCATAAAATTTTGCACAACTTTACCCATTTGTACTGTTACGGTTTACGAGATCCCCATGGTGAAAATGAAAAAAAGCACACCCTGTATAAGAATGTTTTTTTTATTTCTGTAAGACAAACATTTTGGGGACAAATTTGCGCCCCCTAAAATCTGCTGCCCTAGGCTCCAGCATACTCAGCCTGCTGGTTAATCCGCCACTGACAAAAGGGTAGTATTAATTATTGTCTTTCGCCTTTTCTATATGTGTTGGTGGTAGACTCAAACTTTCTCCGTGGTCATACGGAAAACCACACCGTATGTTGCTTTCTGGATCTCGCTTCTTCACGATGTATCAGAAATACATTCAATTTCAGGCCGAAGCATTGCTACATAATTGCATTACATGTTTTAAGGCAAAACCTTCCTTTGAAACTCTGTGATTGGAAATCTGCCAAACGAACGGTTTCTCAATTTTCTACTTCGTATCAAAATTACAAAATATATCCTTGCGTCTTAAGCTAGGTTAATACCTAAGCAATCAAAGATTAAAGAGGTGTATGTCATTCGAGTTTTAAATAAAGGGCCAATCGCGGATAAATTAACTTGTCACTTTGGATGCAAATATTGCGTGTTATAACAATTTCCACAGCCGAATTTCATGCATTTGTAACGGAAAAGTTATATAACTTGCAAATCATATCTACTTTCTATCAAAATATACTTCCTTCAATCTTGGTGGTGAATTACTTGCCTTTCCTATTATATCGAATGTCATAAAACCCATATAAGGTACACAATAAACTGCAAAGAACTTATTTGCAGCAAAATTACAACCTAAGTATGCGTAGACCGGAACGTCAGAGAGGTTACACTGAAAATTAGAATGCAGAGTGCAGGAAGAAAAAAAATCCCGCAAATCGGGCTTGAGCTTCATGAGATATGTGTACATCAAAATCTGCATTACAAAATGACATTTGCATTACTTTGTCGCCAGAAGTCAATTTTACAAAGAAAATGATTTAGATGAATGTTGCTAGCGAGTCTTGTGGGTAAGCTCTCCATTATTTCTGAGTTATTATAATCGTTTACGAATTAATTTAAGTGGTAAAAAAGTTGATTAGGTCATCAGTTTATAATGATATTCGATTCATTGATGACTGGATCAAGATAATGTCTTTAATCCGTTTTCAATTAAACACGAGAGCCCCCATCCTGCAAAATGCATAATAAAACAGTACCAAATTCTTCTTAAAAGTGTTCTAGTAAGCACCAGGCTATACAATAAAGAACCCGGCCAACGTAAAATTAAGATTTATTAAATTATGATGAAAACCAAAAAAGTTATTTCAAAAGACCCTTCATTTTATGATTCGGTTTCACGTTTAGCAACACTGTATCAATTTCTCCAAGGCATCTGTAAGAAAATTAAGATTCTCTAAAAATTAGAGGGCATCTAGCATACCTACATTTAAAGCTATTTATGTGAAAAAATGTAGGACAATTTCCAATAATGTAGTTCAAAATTGGAGAACGGACAGATGAACGATTAATAAAGGAGTAGTTATTTTTCCTAAATTTGATTTGTAAGTGACTGCTTTGAAATTAAACAGCATTGAAATATTATTCGTTTTTAAAGCTGTAATAAAATGGTAGTTCTGAATAAAACACCCAGGTGTTATTGGACCTTTAAAAAAGTGATTCAACTGTAAGGACAAGAATGTCCAATTTATGTAGAATTATTGTTAAATGTAAATTTTAGTTGACTTACGATTGGTTTTCGTGATGTGAATGTGATCTTATGGCTATTGGAAAATGGGGTCGATAATCCTTCTCAAATTGGAATCTGCGGAAGGGGCGATATCTTCAGCAAAAATGCTAGTACAAACCAAGTTCGCGTGCTCCTTTTAACAAACGTATCGCAAGTTAGGGAGAAGTTAGAGAATGAAAATTCATTGGTTTACAACTAATAAAAACCACAAAGAAAATTCTCCTTTACTATTTTATTTTAAACGCACGACACTGGCATGCCATTAATGTCAACACGTTTACTCTCAGAATTTAAATGATATCGAACGTGACGTCAGTGCATTTGAGAGTTCTCTTCTGATAGAAAATTGTACTTCTGATATAGACGATATATTTGGAATTCTAAACTAGATATTTATACCCTTAGGGAGAACTCGATGCGGTATGCATATAAGTACTTCTTGTGTATACCAAGATAATTGACACAGGTGGCTCGGCTTACTTTAATACGTCAGCTTAAGCTTCTTTTAAAAGAGAAAATTAGATGTCTATTATATCTTCCGCATGAAAAGAAACTTTTTTAAAAATTTAAGCGATGGAATTGATTTTCTATTAGGGTAAATAATTGGAAAGTCAATATTTTGACTTGTGCGAGCTAAGCACGTAAAACAGTCTGTAAGTAATTTACACTTTCTCACGTTATATCAAGTGTGACACAAAATTCCTTGAATTATTACTTTTCCATTTGTTTAATACAGGGTTTTCATTCCAAAACGAACCACCGACTTATAATTATGGCATATAATTGCGATAAAAATACGCCCAGTAAATCTATGCTTTAATGCAAGGTTTACCTTCGTTTAGCATTTACCCCCGTATCACTAGCTACCCCCACCTTAAAATTGTAATATGTACTCCTTTATCGAGTGCTACATCATTTTAAAGACCATAAAATTCCCTTTACAAAATACCCTCAAAATCAAATCGGGATTGTGGCTATGAATTAATCGAGGTGCTCCGCCAACTTTCTGTAAATTTTACAATTCCAATGGTAATAGACCAATAGTCGGGTGCTGTTTTGCGAAAATCCAAATTCAAGAAGCATTTCATGTAACAATTGAGTTAAAACCGTTATCCCCTAATCCGACCCCGTTGAATCCGAAAATGCCGTCTGCTAACTAGAAATTCCGGCCGGAAGTAAGTGAGATGGGGTCCAAAATAGAGTGTTTTTTCGGCTTTTGGTTATCTGTATGCGTTTAAATGCTCAAAAACATTTTGAACAGGTATTTAGGATATTTATTTAGGAGATTAAATTGACATTAATATTTTCTTTATTCATCATGCTCACCCGTCTGATTTATGTTCTCAATTTAAAATGGAATTAAGTCGATTAATACTCCCCCATTAATATTCGAGCAATAAGCTTGGTGATTGTTTCAAATTCTACCCAATCAGACGATTTTTTAAGTGACAATTCAACTCATGTATAAAAAATCGCATAAGCCGCAGCTCAATTGTCACTTTGACAGCGGCGAAAGTTACCTGCAACTTTTCCAGGGACAAATGCACTAGTGGTTTTTTCACTTATTCATTTTCGGACCAATTATCGCATTATCCTTTCCCATATGACTAGTTTGACGTCTGTCAATAATTGATTAATTTGGTGAATTTCTTGTTCGTTAAATTGTCCTGCCGAATTACACTCGAGGTTTGTATTTAAACTGAGTAAATTTGGGTTGTTGCAATTCAAATCTGTTTCCTTTTAGCAATTGAACTCGAAAAACTGTCAACCTAAAAATGCTCCACCTGCGGTGTCGCATTTTTATTAGTTGACAGTTTTTCTCGTCTAATTGCTAGGCAACAGATTTTCATTACCTAAACAACCCAAATTTACTCGGTAAAATACAAACCTCTTGTGCAATTATATGTGATTAAAAGCTAGGTAGCTTTTTATCAGCGATAAAAATGCTTGCAGGAATGCGTAAAATATACTGGTTGTGAAATTTACTGCTTTGTATTAATCTGTCTAAAATACACTCGATCTTGGATTTAAATCAGGATAATTTTATTTTTAATTCACTCAAATTTTGTTGCCTCCTGGAAAAATCTCTCGATCAAAAGCAAAAGATAAAATCGCTCCAGCTAAAGCTGTCGCTTTTAATCTCTAGTTTTTTCCGTTGCAACAAAACTTTCGTGTAGAAATAAAATTGTCCGATTAAAAATTAAGCTCTTGTGTATTTACCCCCGAAAAATATAGCGCGCTGTTGCTAAAAAAAGGTTTGTCAATTATTATTTTTAGTTAGTTACGAATTGCTTTTCAATTAGGATATTAATTTTCGATATATAATTCTCTGTACTTGTGCGTTATGACATTGAATAACGAATTTCACTCAACGGTTTTAGTTTGACTCCATATTGTAGAGTTCAATGAAATGAATATAAAATATGGTATAACAATATTATTATTGTTATTATTATGCCGTTATTCGTGTGGGTATACACTTACAGTTGTCATTAAAAAATGTTACAAACCAAATACAAAAGGTACTTTTAGAAACTGACTAATAAAAGATAATAACATAGTCAAATTTTACGTATTTATATATAGCGTAATCGTGTACGTTAAATTGATTTTCAGCCAATGATAAGTTACGCTTGGCATAACAAATTGCTTCGAGAATGAGTATGCAGGATATAGAAATTGAACAACTGGGCACATGTCTTATTAAACCATTTTTCATTTTTTTAAAGAAATTGCATACTTTTACTACTTATAAAAAAATAAGAACTCCTCAAGAAGGGCGATATTTTAGAGAAATATTTCAAGTAATGACAATAATGATAACCAAGGTTTTAAATTATACATGTCAGCTGACTAAATGTAACAGCTTATTGGCAAAATGTTAGTGTTTTTTGCCCAAAGACTTAACCCCAGTTGCACCAACAAATTTAAGCCTTGATGCTTAAAGTTAAGTCAAACTTAAAATCTATGGCAACGATTATTAAGATAAGATTACGTTATGCCTAACTTTAAGGGATAATTAATTTTGACGGTACAATTGCAATAGAATAGGTGGATCAGTTTGGCACAGCAGCGCTGGTTTCTGTTGCCGAACGACACTTGAAAAAAGTCCGTAAAGAAGTTCTGAAATACCTATGGGGAAATATCTGAAATCTTTCTAAATAACCCCTAAGACAATCCTCGTACATTATACGCGCTATAGATGCAAAAAAATCTTCGATTGCATAATGGGAAAAGGTAAGGGTGACCAACCAAATTTGAAATTATGGTCTTGACGGACTGACAGACATTACGATCTCATAACGTAAAAGTAACGATACAGAAAAAGATGTAGCAAAAATAAAGGGTTCGCTGTGTTTACATGTATCATAGAGAGCAACTATACTTTTTCATACCCCGACCCATTTAACTTTGTCCACCAAACTTTACTGTCGTTTGCCACTTTTGCATTTTTATTGAATGTTACGTCTATAAATTCAAAAGTTGTCCAATGGACTAGACATTTTAAAAATTGCGAGTGTAGTTTTAGTAAATGAGAAGTGGGCGATGATAGAAGCGAATGTACTCGTAAGATCAGCATTCAAGTAACTGAACAGTGAACAAGTTTTGCTCTATTGTTCAAAATAAAATAGATACGGCTAACACTAGATTAGTGACCAAAGGTTCTAGTTGACCTAAAGTATTGAAAAAAAACTGGCGTATCACCGAAAAACGTAAAATATCAATTTCGTTTTCATTTTCCCTAGCTTTTATGGGCACTTTTTTTCGGAAAATCTGAATCTCTGAGATACAGGCTACTACTTTCTTATTTCTTATGGGCGCCACATATGATTTTTACGGAATGAGAGAATAAAAAACGAAAAATAATGAGTCACACTCTATACCTTTACATAAATTTACAAGAAAAGTTTCAAAATCAAAAGTTTTACATTCACTTCTCAACAAAAAAATCCACGGGTAACTAGATCTTGCTGAATCAACATGGCTATGATGGCGATGCATTCAAAAGAATTTCTTTTTTTGTCTTCTATCTCATTTCGTAAAAGTTCAATATGGTGTCCATAAGAAAAAAGAAAGTAGTTGCCTCTAACTTCTACGTCTAGCGTGCTGTCAAAATTCTTATAACATTCAGATTCTTCGCGAAAAAGTGTTCCAAAGATGCTAACGGGAACCATCCATCTCCGACCGTTTAATCTTGGGAAAATGAAAACCAGCGAGATTTGCCATTTTCAGTTTTTCGGTGATATTTCAGTTATTTTTTAAAAATTTCAAAAGCGTTTTTTTAGTCACAAAAAGGGACACTTTGCCCCCATTTAACCTACACTGTCTCTCTTACCGCTGCGAAGATACCAATGGCGAGTCACGCATTTGAACCACCCTGTACAAATTTCAGTCAAAACTGCAATTAGCCACTAATTGCAATTCATGTAAATAGCCGAAATTAACATTGGCTTTTGTGATTATTATGATCGTACACTGCTGAGTAAGTTCGAGGTTGTTTGCTTTGATTGGCGTAGATTTTTATTTATGCAATTGGCCCTTTCCATTAAAGTGGCAGCTTTTATCGATAACTTAAGTTAACTTCAATAATGTTGATATAGGTATCAAACGTTCCTGCAGTGTTAAATGACCGAAGGTTAATACGTTTAACCCCTCCTTATACATGTACAAAACCACTAAACACGTGAATATTGCTCGCAGGGTGGATATTGTAACCCTTACCTCTCTCATCGGTGTTTGCAGAACAACTTTTATTGGCTCTTACCAGTCGTGCTCCACTAATATATATTAATTAACAGCAAATCGATAGAGTCCATGCGGATTGTTAATTTGAAATGAAACAAATGAAAGTATTGATCAAATAATGCGGCCATCTCGCACCAGACCGGCGTAAAAGGCGCATTTTGCCTGACTTAGTATATAACCGCTAGATTGCGCAATATACCGAACATGCTCTTGTTTTGAATGTAAATATTGTGAATAATGTCGATAAGTGGCCTAATTACTGGGATGTCTGTATTTTGGTGCTGTAGGTTAGTGATGGTGGCAATAATGGTCCAGGTTTAGCGCGCGAGAAATGTGAAAGGGAAACTGGAAACGTTTCAGGTTATAAGATGGTCGAAAGTGTAGTGAAAGGATGCGATGTATGAGCAGGACTATTTACGGTAAAATTAAGCGACTGTTTTTGTTGTATGTAACGATTGGCGTCCTTATTGTGATAATAATCTTTTTTCTAAACCGTCGGCCGTTTTTATTCAGTTTTAGTTCGGTAAATAACGCTAAATTGTACAAATATCGCAAATCCTATCCTGGAAGCTACCTAGAGGACTACAAGCCCAACAATGAAAGTTACTGCAATTTTATGTACAACTTACCCGACGAATTTTCCTACGAAGAAGAGCATCTGGAGTACGGTCCAGAGCTGGGTGTTAATGGCTCATACAAAGTCTTGTACAACGTCATTAGAGCTAAACAGAACTTGAGCGATGTTGCGGCAGTGACCTATGTCACTCACATAACACCTGACTTTGTGAGTTATATTACTGAAGTCGTTCGATATTGGGAGGGTCCTGTTAGTATTGCCGCTTTCGTGCCAGATTCTGACGCAGATATTTTAACGAAACAGCTAATCCAATTATGCCAATGCCTACCGTCGATGTCGAAGGTTTCGGTGCACTACGTATTTCCCAAACTCTATGCGCCTTACGTTGGAAAATTCCTGAACGCTGCGAGTCCGACGGACCTATGCGTCATTACTGACACAAGCAATTTAATAACGTTCCGAAATAGAAAAGGGCTGATCTACCCCGTTAATGTCTCGAGGAATGTCGCTCGAAATGCTGCAACAACGACACTCGTTCTGGTATCTGACGTCGAACTTATACCCAGCAAGCATCTCGCATCGAGATTTCTGGAGATGATCCTAAAGTTTGCGAAAATGAGTAATTTCCACTTCAGGCACCACGTCTTTGTGATTCCCGTGTTCGAAGTCGATAATTACGAGAGCGTTCCTAGAAGCAAGAAGGATTTAATTCAGCTTGTTAGACGAGAGAAGGCTGTGTACTTTCATCGACATATCTGCTCCCACTGTCAGAAGTTTCCTGGTTTGGAACAATGGCTTTCGCAGGATTCTGGAAAAGCAGTTAAGGTACTTATCTGTACACTTCCGATGCACGTCATTCGCTTTAATATATGCGAAACCATATCTCTCCATCTAATTATTAATTAACACCATATCGCTGGTTTGAACTAATAATCTACATTCAGATTTGCTATTAAGGGAACTAAATCTAAATATTCTCAAAGTGTGACGTGCATTGGTAGTTGTCTTTTTTGTCGAAGAGCAATAATAAGTGTACCTAAATGAATTATACCGACTTCAATGGTAAAATAATACATTACTGTAAGAGCAAAGCATACAATAATTGTCACGACTGATATTTTAATCTAATGATAAGGGTTGAATATCAATAATTCAACACATCTTTTATTCTACACCTACAGTGTTACGTTGTTGCCACTGCAATGTCTAGATAAATTCCAAAAATTTGGGCTTGGTCTAATATTACAAATGTCAAATATATTTCACTTAAAAGTTGTTGCTTGAACATCATTTTATTATAGTATATTTATACCAAGGGATTAAAATGTGTGTTTTAATTCCGAGGGTGCAGTTTGTAGCCCAATATGTAGTTGCAGCACGAAAGAAGGGGGGGGGGTTGAACCTTCCCTCTTGACATAAAATTTGAGTTTATTTATGAAATCCTTTGGCAAAATAATTAACTTTCATTTCTGATTTCATGGTTAACAGACAATAAATCTTCCAAGTGATATTAACACAAATATATTGATAAAACAAAATATCAATCCACAATCTACTTCGCTTATAATTTTTTCCTTGTTTTTGTCTGGATTTGATCTACTCCTAATTTATTTTTACATTTTCCTATTAGAAGCTCCTATTTTAATATAATAAATTCGAATCCATTTAAGTACATGGACAATAAATAAACCAGTACGGAATTTTTATGGAAATTGCTTCAAAAAGATTTATATCCCTGTTAAATAAATACAATTCACATAATTGCTGATTTTTTTTAAATAAACGTTTAATGAAAATAATAGAATAAGAACAAATTACCTACATATAAGAACGGGGTTTTAAAACATAATAAATTTCATCAAAAGAATTACAAAAAAAAGGTAAAGTTCCTAAAATACATTCGGCATTGCCTTTTTGAATTTCTATACTTATTCGTTGGTAAATAAAGTGGGATGAGCGGGACTGTTTTTTGTTTTTTGTTTTTTGCCTGAGTCTTTTACCAATTGCCGCTGTCATCATTTTGCTGATTGTTTTTATACGCAATCTCTACAAATTGGCGCAGAGTAATCACCCCAAATTCTAATTAGGTACTAGGTATCTTACATAGCCAGGAAAATTTCGCCACTTTATATTCTTCTTTAGTAATAGAAATCACTGTAATGCTGTCAAATGCTTCCTAATAACTCAAATCAGTAATGTTCGAAAAGAAAAGCTTCGTTTTTCATAGCTTTCTGCGCGAATATATCCTACTTTAACGAAAAACGTCTAACCGCGATTATAATTGTTTTTTTTCTTAAATTAAACTGTCACCTGCTAAGGTAATTATTACATGAAATATAATATATACCTAATGAGTTAGTAAGTCTGAGTTAATTAACTTTTTTTTATCGTACGCACACACACCGAAAAAGTGTTTATAAATAGTCTCGTTTAAACATAATATTTCTGAGCTGAGTCTCATAATTTATTCGCGCTTTTCCGAAACCTGGGTTCTAACTTAAAATTCAAGCGGTATGGCCGAATCCCAAATTAGAATATGAATTTTACTAAATATTTTACACACCCTTTCCTTCAGAGTGAGCAACAATGATTGAAGCGTGCGTCATCACCGCTTGTTCCTATTAATATCAAAACTACCTTCTTTGTATGGAGTTGTATACGAAAATGACGTTCTGCGCTGTCACAGTGACGTGCGTCTATTCGTATTTCGTATCTTGTATCAAATCAGCATATGCTATGAGCGGCACATTGCCAATTTAGCTGAAGCGGCACGCTTCAATCTTTGTTGCTCACTCTGTACATACTCGTACTGTTTGTTTGTTTAATTAATGTTATATTGACTTGTTCCATACAAATGTTATTTGGCGAAGGAATTAAATAAAAATGAATGAATGTATATTAATTTTATTCGCGATCACCGACAATGATATATCTCGCGCACTTTCACAAAAAAGAAACTAAGTATGTTTTTACCAGTGGGGTTAAAGCTTCCCTAACTCAAAATTGATATATGCTTCACTTCTTGGCATCTATTATATCGGGGTCTCAACCTTAATCTCGAAATAAAATTTTTACTCGGAATTCTACGGTGAATATCTCCGTTCAGTACCGAGTCAACAGAAAATCTCCCGGCATGAGCCCCCCCCCCCCTCGTTAATTTGTTATTAATTAAAGAAAGCCTACAAAATGATTTCTTATTAACAAAATCGGACATGGTTAATTGGTTTGATTACATAATTCCAGCCCTACGCATTAAACAAGAGCCAGGGTAATCAATTATTTTCAATCATTAAGAAGAAGAATCATGACCAACGCATTCATTATACATTGCAGTTTCCACGATGCTGTATACCGAATTCGCAGTTGTAATGAAATACCCCGAATTAAGATAACTGAATATGATCCGAATTCTGGACATCTAGGCTACAGACATTCGGAATCCATTAATAAAACAATGCTCTACAAAAATTAAACGATGCATTCCACCGTTGTTTTAGTTTAGGCGCCCTCCTTTCGCCACCTGTCTCATAGTAAAGAGTTAGGGGCGAGGTTAGGGTTTCTGAGATGCATAACTGTTTTCATATAACATAAAAATTCAAATATTGAGGAGTCATGCAAAATAATCACATTTGGCACATATGCAAAAGAAGATATGGAAAAAATACCACTGCAAACAAATTCAATAAATACATTACGCCCCACATCCCTCCCCCCCCCCCCCCCGGCCCATAGTACACAACAATCATAGTAACTGAATTTTAAAGTCACCTTCCTGTGCATTGTTAAAATATAAAATACCTGTAAAAACTCTAACCACGAACACAACATCTCATAGATACTCTAAATTATATAAACACCCAGTATATTTATCTCAAATGAATGTCACCCACACATATGGAAAGTTCCATTCTTACGCTGTTACGAATCAGAAACTACAATATGCCCCAAATTGTATTAAATACACTGTAGGTACAAATCTTCAACCTTCTCCTACCAAGTAATACAATCCATTCGGTAGTCAACATATGCCAGCTACGGGAAAATGCCAAAACATTAATTCAATTGCACAACTTGCAATCCCTAATAACGTACTTGAATTTAGGTGAGCTCCAAAATTACTATAATGAAAACGTCTCGTACGCGCAAACTACAGCATATAATAAATCTACTCCTGTAAATACGGCCCTTACCCTAACTAGTCATATTTACGCAATTATTGCGCAATTTTAAAACAAAGGGTCTGCTAATTCAAATTTATAAACGCACACATCCTCTTAAATCAACAAGCAAGTAAAACAGAACAATTACATCCTATGCTAATTACTGTAATTATAAAAGAAAAAATAAACGATACATTTCCCTATATTTGCGAATCAAACACATACACACTGCATGCCACAATTATTCTACTGCCTCAGCGAAAAACTTCGCCACGTTCTTTTTCTCGCTAGAGCTGAAAAGTATGACGCGGATTGCCTTACGAACCTTCGCCTTTGTGCAATTTGAATTGCTAATACTCGCGGTAAAACATTTCCGCTAAATACAGGGCGTTAACCTCTAACCCCCTAGTATGCTTAGCCCCCAAATTTGAATGTAGCGAATATTCTACAAATCCCGATTGACATCGAGGCGCCATGAATGTGATGCGCCTGTGTTATGTTATCAATTGTAAGTGATAAATAATAATTACTGTTAAAAATTTATTGTTAGTTAATTGTTAATAAATAATACACTCGTGTCAAGCGTCGGGTTGTGAAATTATGTTTAAGTGGACAATTATTGAAAGTAGTGACCAAAAAAATGGAACAGCTTCTGCTGCAGTTAATGCAAGAAATGGAAACCGGTCAAGATAAAATCGAAGCTAGTCTACAATTGATGGAAGCTAAAATTGAAGCCGATCAAGATTATTCAAGACGCTACCAAGTTGGAATGGCCGCTGTAGTGTTCTACATGCAGGATGGTCACGAGAGAGCCTTTTTGGTTATGTTATCAAACCTGTTACTTGTTCACCAATGTCATTAGGGAAACTAAATACATTGTTTTAGTGCGCAGGAGTTAAATATTATGCTCATTTTTGCTTCACACGTTTATATTTCTGACTGTTTACATTATACATTACTGGTGAAATCTAATAAACATGTATATATTTTAGCATTAAAAGTATTGTTTTCAAGACACCGAATACCTACCTTAAATTTGGTTAGTATTTAGCTAAGAAGTGTCATTAATTACGTGTCAGATACCAAATATTAATCATGCTAAAAGTTGACTGATGCTGATAAAGGCCTTTTAGAATATTCACAACTTGCCTTAATTTATTATTCGCAATCACTGGTGGGTATGCAAATATGTGGGGTAAAGTGCAAATTAAATCTTCTATTGGAGACATATAATAGCTAATATGCATAAAATAATTACTAACTTCTAATGGCAGACAACGGAAATAGTCAATTTAGTAGACGGGGGAGGCTTGTAATTTATAAAATTATTATATTGCTTCCCAGTTGCATTGATGTTCTGGTTTACTATGAAATAGTGAATGCAAGTATCTGCTATCATGTAAAACATTACATGAATATTGATGAAGTCGAACATGGAGTTAATTTTTGAAACGCAATGAATTACGTATTTGTACTCTGCTTGCGAATTTTATTTACGCAGAAGAAAATGAAGAATTAAGCACACACTTTTGTTTTCAGATTTTCAGCGCAACGAAGAGAATCTACCCCTATCACAGATGGGAGCCCGTTTACATTGGAACTAAAGACGAGCCACTCTACAGTGAAACCCTCTCATGGGAAGGAAAACAAGATAAGATGACACAAGTAAGCTCATCTACTGCCATAGGCAAAAGTCTAGAGTCACCAATAAAATAAAATAACAAAATAAAGCTCGCAACTTAAAACAAGCAGTTGATACTGATTAAAAGCTTCTGTGTGATCGATACATCTTGGACTAGATTTTCTTGCTCCCAAATAACGTTGTTAAAATGAAATTATTAAACGAAAATCCCGGTAATGCTGCCATGAGCGGCCATAAAACTTCCATTTTATCTGGTTGTAAAAGTATACGTATAAGGTAAATATTTACTAACACAAACTCAAGGAGCAGACGAAACCGATTAGGGATTTTATGGACCACATAAAATATTTACCTACAATCTCTACTAAGATAACTTTCTATATGAATTTATTTTTATAGGTTTTTATCAGTACTTATTGAAACGTGAAAGGTTTTTAGAGATAAATGTTTCCATATAGATGGAAATGATGGGGCTGCTTAGTTTACAATTCAGTGGGTGGCGTCAGGGCCGCATTGTTGGAGAGTCCAGGAGTTGAGAGAGGAATATTTTACACTAACTGTAAAAAAAATTCTTTTGTATTCAATATTCCTTGAACTTGCTGAGCAAACAAAGATTTTTAAAGACAAATTTATTTCTTACCCACAAAGTTGGTATTTAGTTGCTTGTTTAGCTATCGGTAACGGCTAACAAAGCAAAACGTCTGTAAGATTAACGAGAAATAGAAGAAAGACTCTCTCAATAAAAGAATAGAATCGATCCGTTATCTCATTAGACGTCCTGCCAAATATATTGATAGGGTTATAATGTATTAAAAAAGATATTACTTGATTCGTATGAAGCACTTTATGTTGTGCAACAATAATCATTACATTGGTATATATGGAAATACATTATTTGGAATTATAAAAAATAAAATGCCGTATGCACCTCAGGCATTAATCTATATTTAACCATCGGGCGACCTATAATCCCTCGGGCTCAATCGCGTTCGATATAAATAAATCCATAAAGAGCGTCTAAAAAAGCGGCCGAGCACCTTGGATTTGTGCAAAGTTTCAACAGGATAGGTTCAAGCGTTTGGCAGAGACAGAGAAGAGAAGCGTAACCCCACGGGATCATTGTATTTGACCCATTTTCATTAGGCTTATTACTTGTGGCATATAGGTCAACTAGTTTACAGTTATCTTGTTCAAGGACAGACGGACACCATCGACTCCCCTATAAAGCTTGCATCGCTTTGCTCTGCCGATTAATAAATATCGCCTTAATGCCCTAAGATGGCGGGACTTCCAGTTAGATCGGGAGTCGACATCACTTTTATTATATTGTTGTTATTGAGTTTGTTATATTAAAAAATTAAGTTTCTGTTATTGTTGTAATTGGACGAATATATTTGAGCCTGGTGGTTTTAATAGTTTAAAGAAAATATAGAAAATACAAATTTAAATAATAAATCAATTTATTTGGATATGATTTTAGTTTGTTATAAGCGTTAATTTGTTGTTTTGGCTCAAAGAAATAGTTTTCACCACTATAAAATAAAAAGCACCCATCGGCATAGGGTGGATTTCAAGTGGAAGATATTGTTAAACAAATCGATGCGTATCTGAGGGTTGCAATATTGCACTGCCCGAGTTTTAAGACAAAGTAGCGATGAATTACGTAAATTACGTTTTATTAAAACGCTACAGCTAATTAAGTTGGATTGAAATGTTAAATTAATTGAAAATGTCAGCAAATTAATAATTTCGTAAAATTTAATCATAGTAGAAGGTGGTTTTGAGGGGTTTAGAATTGGAAATCAGATTTTAGTATATCAAAGAGCCATAATTCATATTGCTACTTAATTACGATCTGTTATAAGCTTTAATTGGTACTTTTATATGTTTTGGCGATAATATATATGGATGGTTTTAATCTCTTAAGGCCAGGGCCAATCTTTCCACTTCTCTATAAATTTATTTGGCAAATAAGTACTTTGACAACGATTGGATAACAATGGTATCCATGGAATTTATTCGGAGAATAAAGTTATTGAGAGGTGAAAAGACGGAGCCTAAAACTAATAAGCGGATATTGGAGTATGGTAGATTTTAAAATGAGTTTAGTTTAATTAGAAATGTTAATGCAAATCGATGCCTTGAAACTTGAAACTATTAAAAAAATTCGGAGGCGCCTTACATTTTTCCCGTCATATCCTGCACTACTATATATAGTAAATTGGTGATGGAAAGCACCAAAATTAGTACTATTTTCTAAAAACTGAGAGTACAAAATGTTTCGTTGGAGAATTTTTTAAGAGATGAATCCAAAATCGGTGTCCGACTTTTATTGCAAATTGAATGGATTCCTCCGACAGTTTGTTTCTTAGTGAATGGTCGCGTTAAATATTTTTTTGGAGGAATTTTTCCATTATGGTTTTTTTAGAAACAAGCTGTAAGGTAGGTACTACGTAGTTATGCGATGAAAGCTCGATAAACACCTTCGCTGAGTATTAAATTAAAATTATAATTAATAAGTTATAATCAAGTTAAAGCAGAAACCGTACGTCTGATTAGGTAAATTCCTCAAACATCTCCTACCCAACTTCAAATGCAGACAAAAAGTAACATTA
Source organism: Photinus pyralis (assembly GCF_008802855.1). Taxonomy (NCBI): domain Eukaryota; kingdom Metazoa; phylum Arthropoda; class Insecta; order Coleoptera; family Lampyridae; genus Photinus; species Photinus pyralis. The sequence goes on from NW_022170511.1 coordinate 47,093,842, forward strand.
TAGTCTGCAGGTAGGCTTAATTCAAGTTAACAATAATTGATGTATAAATGTAACTAACGTAACTTTCTCTAAAGAAGTAATTAATTTACTCTCTCGTGATCCAAAAACTTGGTTTCTAATTAATTTGATTTGCCTTTATATTTACTTTTTGATATTGGGTTTTCTTTATATATTAGAGAGGAATTTGTACGGAACTCAAATTACTTACTTACACAAAGATTTGTATGAAAAGACAAAGCCATTTTTAGAGGTAGGTACGTAGTAAAGTTGTGCACCATGTACTTACAATCGTCTACTGATTGCACAAAGTCGGATAAATGTAATAGCCACAGTTTTAGTAACGCTTGAATTAGGCTTAAAATTAGTTTTTTCAATTACTTCCACTTCTTCCTTTCAATCTTACGTTACTGATATACTACAGAAACTTGAGACTGCCATTAATTCAAATTAGTCTAACAAAAGCTTTTCCACACCAAGAATTACGAGTATATAAAAAAGGAATCAAAAGGGATAGGATTCGTGTGGAGGATTATTCCCGCACTGAAACTTGTATTTCAAAAGCGCCGTCGGTTGTAAATAGTTCATTATCTTCAGTGAGGCATCATTTTTTTTCTGCACCCAGACCTTTAAAATTGGTAAATCATCATAGAAGATCGTTAAGGCATAAGTTAACTAATTTTTGGATGGGTTTTCATGGAAAATCCGATTTCTGTACTGCAAATCTGAGCGATTTCTAGTTGAGATAAATAAAATTTGCCAACCACTTTCTTTGCTCAAAATGTAGGTAAACATATTTCGACCCACAAACGAATTAATGTCAGTTCTCGACGGAAATAGCACTGTCAATAAATTTTTCTGCACTTAAGTTGTCACTAATGTTTACGTTGTTCAGACTGACATCATTATACTTATACCGCCATTCTACATGTGGGTCATCAGTTACATCTATTGTATACTTTGCAGCCTGTAGTGTCCTCGAAAAATAATTTGTGCTCTAGTTAAGTTTCGCGAAAGCGCTTTATATTTTCACAGAAAAAAAAGCGCTACACGGTTTCCGTTTTAGCAGATCTTTTTTTGACAGAAAGCTGAAGATATGTTTTATTTATACCATTGTCCGGCGTCCATTCAGTTACTCCCTCACAATACAGGAAGTTTATGTGAACGCGTCTGATTGCACAACACATATTGTTTTATACTTTTTGTATTCCTTAGCCTTCAATGTTTCTCGCAAATAAACACCCAACATAGTTCTTTATTATTACAATTTTCTGAAGATTATCATAGTAGGTAATTGTAAAATATTCTATTAATGGTCAATCAGAGGTATCTGGGAGGGAGAATTCACTTTCGTACATCTACTTCAAAGGCGTGAAACGTCTACATACAGTGTGTTTTTTTTAAAGATGGGCCATACGACAATGTAAAGGCGTTGAGTTAGTTAAAATGAGCCATAGGCCAAATTTATTCAAATGAGATGAAAACGTATAATATTACAATCGGTGCTCGAATTGTTTTCCACCGGCAACCAAACAATATCCGGTACTCGGCACTGAATACCTCGCATTATCACACAGCTACTGTGCCCACTCCTGTACAAATTGTACTACATGAACACCTTTTCGAGCGGCGGAATACATGTTGCTGCTTCGTTGATGCAGTTTGAAGAAATCAGATCGAGAACTGTCAGTGAAATAACTAAGCGCAAGGCCAAGATTTGAGAACAATTGGCGCAATGTAAATTTCCCTATGGCCCATTTTAAATAACTCAACGCCTTTACATTGCGTTATGCTAGATGTGTACTTTCTATAGCCCATCTTTAAAAAAAACACTCCGTATACTGTCTGGGAACTCTATAATGAGAATCTAAAGATCAATTTCCAGAATTGTCCCGCATAAGCCAATCATTCAGCGGAACTGGAGGTCATGGAATCAAATCTTCGCATGGCCATATCAAAGATGCCTACGAGGCAAAGCTGTCCTACAAAAGAAAGAAAAACCTCAAATCAAGGGCCCTGGTGGCACGAGGGAGTCACTCGGGCAGAGACTAGGAAGCTTTTTAATAAAACAAAAACACGGGGGAATGCAGTTCACACCGCACTACACTAAGGAAGGCAAAAGGAGACTCATGGAACAGGCACTTCGAGGAAATTGAACAAATTCCAGAAGATGGCAGACTTCAAAGAGTTTCATAGAAAGGAACAGAGGGTAGAACCAGTTCCTTGGAGAAAATTGAGGGGAGCAGAGATCGCAAAGTGGATCCAAATACCCCCGCTAAAATCACGCGGGCGAATCAATTATTCTGGACCCACTTCTCTGGGGGAACAGGGGAGATTGGGTTTTGACTCGGCAGATAGTGAACCTAACTGATATAAAAAAAAACTGTTTTTACATGGGCACTTTCGGTTGAAGCAGATAGGATAATTTAAATTAAAAACGTGAAAACCAAGTTGTTTGTAACTAGAAAGGCAGCACCATTCACCCTCTATAAAAAAATTTAAAAGGGGCTGCATTTTAACAATTAATAAACACTAATCGTTACTTGATATTAATCCGTGCGATTAGTTAACCAGGCTAGACCTGAGTTCTCACAAGAAACACCGACAATAATAATAATAATAATAGAGATTTATTGCCCAACAGAACAGACATTCCAATTACAGGACAATACATAATAGTTAACGCGCAATTATTTAGTGTAATAAGAAAAAAGAAAAAGAAAGAAACACAACAAAAAACTCAAAAATCTTAACATAACTAAACAACAACAAAATAATTAAATTCATATTTCAAAAAAAAAAAAAATTAATTGTAGACAAACTGCAAGTTACATTCTATGCATGAAAAATAAAGAGGGCAAGTGTAACGTGACAACAATTATAATCACAAACTTATGCAGGGTCATTCTTGATGAGCGTCAGTTGGAAAGATATGCGGAGAACCTTTGAAAATGAAACTAAACTGATAAGTCCCTTAACACGTTGAATTGAAGTAAAATATTTTCAAGATGGTGCCACTTGCGCAAATACCAGAAGTAGTCCTCAACTTCGTTATTTTAAATAGGGACCATCTATTTTTTCTACATTTTTGATTCTAGGTACGTCGAATTTGGAGTACAACGATACCCCATATTAACCCTTTGCTCCAAAATTCAAGTTTTTATGTCAAAAATTGAATTTGCAGGATTTATTTTAAAAATTTATTATTCGAAAACGGTAAGAGATATTGCAAAACAGTTTTCACGGCTTTATCAAGGAAAGATCGAATTTTCTTATGGGAAGCGTAACCGTCTAAAAAAGTGAGACTACGTTACGTCACTTTTTAAAAGCTCTAAACTTTAAAATTTTTAAATTTCCGTAACTCCATTTTTTCAAATGGCACCCTTCCCTTTTTCCGAGACCTTTAATTTGATACACAAATGTCAAGGGCTGCTTCAAACGGTTTCCGAGATATTCCATGTTTTGGTTTACTTCTTGTAGCAAATTGTTAAAGATATTAAGTCGTTTTTGCTTTTATTAAATTTTCGCTTTTTGAACAGTTTTGAACATTTATTTCCCGTCAATAATGGCTCGTTTAGGTTACACAAATGCAGTTTTTTTGAATTTATTAGTAATTACACGGTGAATGAAATCGAATAGCGGCCAGGACCTGCCGTCTTGCTTCCGAAAGATACCCTGACAAGGTGCGACCCCCGGGATACAATTCGCAAATTACTACAACATTATAGGAACGGTATGTTTCAAACAAAAATACAAAAAAGGAAGCCTGTTGAACTCTGAAGAACAAGAAATAACTGTACTGGCTTATTTTGCTGCAAATCCAACTACATATTCAAAGAGAAATTGACATATCAGACACGAGGGCACAAAGAATACTCAAAAAGCATAAATGGCACCCATATTTGTTTAAGAAAATGCATTGCCTTTACGATGGCGATCATGAATGCAGAATTCAATTTTCTGAGTGGATGTTAGTAAAACTTCAAGAACAAATTGGATTTTTAAGTGATGTGATTTGGTCTGATAGGGCAAGATTCACTAAAAATGGTATGTTGTGCAATCGTAATTCTCATTTTATAGAAATCCGAAAGTAACACCTGAAGTGTACCATCAAATAACATGGTCGTTTATTGATTTTTGTGCCACAAAAGGAAATCGAATATTGTATTTTACCAACAAGATGGGGTGCCAGGTCATAATGCTGGGGTAATTTTGTATTTGAAAGGATTGGAGAGAACCTTTAATGGTAACTGGATCGGGTATTTAGGTCCTTATGCATGGCCCGCGCGTTCACCCGATCTTACGCCCCTAGACTTTTTTCTTTGGGGAACTATCAAAGATATGGTTTATGCTACAGCACCAAGAACAAAAGCTGATATGGAGAGACGAGTTAGAGATGCATTCAATTCATTAACACCTTTTATTTTGAACGATTCGTGATTGTGTGGTTTTGTCTTCTCATATCACTCTTCATATTATGAAATTACAATAAAGGGTCAACTATGGGGTATCGTTGTACTCCAAATTCGACGTAGAATCCGAAAATGTAGAAAAAATAAGGCGTCCTTATTTAAAATAACAAAGCTGATGGATACTTCCGGTATTTGCGGAAGTGGTGGCCTCTTGAAAATATTTTAGTTCAATTCATCATGTGCCAAAACCCGTACGAGACTTATCACAGTTTAGTTTCGTTTTCAAAGGTTCTCAATATCTCTCGTCAATAATGACCATGTATAGTGGATGTTGGCAAACCCTTTTATGATAAATGTATGTATGATCCCTTATATAGGGATATATATAGGTGATCCTTTTTAGCACCGACAATCAAAGAAGGTTTGACGAGCTGATGTAAAAATGTCACCCTTGTAATAGATGTGTGCTAAGCAGGAAGCGATTTTTATTTGATTGATGGATACCATCTTTACAACATTTAAGGCGGAAATGCTAAATATAGGTAATATAAATATAAAAATGAAGACTTTATCAAAGTTGATGCCGTTGTAGCACCCATTGTCGGTGCTGCAAAAATTAAAACTATGTTCCGTTTGAGAAGAGAAGGGGAAATGCCTCGGAGTTGTGTTTGTGTTAATTAAATTAAACTTCAATCACAAAAAAACTAAGTGATTCCTTTGACCATTTGCTTATATTACCAAAATGTGCGAGGTTTATGGCGCTAAAACAAACGAACTTTTAAATAACGTGAACCTAAATTTGACTTTGATGTTATCTGTTCGACCGAAACGTTTGTAGGTAGTGATATCGGAGACTAGGAAATAACTCTTGGATTAAATTAAAAATTAATGCCAGTCAGTACTTCATCATTGTGAATGTTTATATACCGCCAAATACAGCACATATTTACGAAAAGCTCTTTCATGCATTGGAGAAGGTATTGTAACGGAGTCTCATGTCATTTCGGAGATTATATTCAAATCAATAAAGTTGTTAATATAAATAATTGCACTCTTGATCTTATTATTGTACCTAGAACGCTAACGTGTGACGTTATACAGGACATTCTCTCTTTAGTGAAGGTTGACAGCTATCACCCACACCTAATGTCTTGGTTGCAAGTTCCTAGCAAAGTTAAATCAATAAATTTCCGACGGAAAATAATACCACAGATTTAAATATACTAATTTAAATCTGTGATAATGCATAATACCGTCCTGCAATTTTAAAAAGGCTAGTTATTTTGGCCAACATCGACTGGGAAGTCCTTTATTCTTGTGTTGATGTCAATATTGCTTGTAAATATTTGTACGAGAATGTGTATTCCACCTTAGACCAATTTGTCCTAAACCGGAAACAAAAACCAATTAAAGTATCCTCCTTGATTTAATGGTGATATATTGCGCCAATTAAGTATTAAAGAAAGATCCAGAGCGCTATGCCTACATAAATGCGCAATATGGGTGTAAATCATAACCTCATTAATGGTGTCTCATCATATTTGACCAATAGAAAACATCAGATGTGTGGTTGTAAATGGGTACACCTCATTTGAATATGTGTCACCAAGCAGTGTTCCCCAAGGATCCAATTTGGGGCCACTTTTTACATGAAATGAACAACACTTGTTATGAATATAGACTTCAGAATTATTCTGTAGAGAGAGAGTGTGTGAAATTAAGGACTTGGGTGTCACTTAGACAAAAAATTGACTTATATTATACTCATATTATACAATTATGTATAGACAGTATTAAAGTCCTGGGTTATATAACTAGAAGTTGCAAATTGTTTAAATTTACTGATGTATTGCTGAAATTATATAGTGCCCAGAGTTGGACTGGGTCACTGGGTCACTGGGTCAACTGGGTCACCTGGGTCACTAAATTAAACTGGGTCACTGGGTCGCTGGGTCACGTCATACTCTTTTCAGGTAGACCCAGTTTGACCCAGTGACCCAGTTTGACCCAGTGACCCAGTTTGACCCAGTGACCCAGTTTGACCCAGTGACCCAACTTGACCCAGTGACCCAACTTGACCCAGTGACCCAGTTTGACCCAGTGACCCAGTTTGACCCAGCGACCCAATTTCACCCGGAGACCCAATTCGACCCAGTAACTAGTTTGATCGAATAACGCAGTTAAGTCAGTCCCCTCGGTTCAAGTGTACAGATTATGAAATAAATGAAATGCTGGTTTGTTGAAAATAATACTCGATTGCTTGACAACTGCCATTTCTGTGATGTTTGCTTTAATACTGCCGTAAAAAACTTTCCATGTCCCGAATTGTATTAGAATAATGTTATTTCTAAACAGTTCCCTCCTTCGTTTCTTTGCTTCAGGGCTTACCAGTTTGCTTACAGGTGTTCATTCACATTTAATTTTTTTCTACTAGTTAGCTTAATCCAAATAAATCTTTTCTCTAAATACTTTCATTGACTACTTGACTACAAACTATAAACAAATGCATTTGATTTTTTTAGGTATCAGTTCTCTTGAATGAAATTGGGCTACGTGCTTGTTGGCGAATATTATTGAGGAAGTTTTTTTTAAAATTAAAAGTTACTTGAAATTGTTTTGGATGATACCTAACAATAATTTAATTACTGGGCCACCGGGTCAAGACCGGTCACTGAGTAAAGCTGGGTCAAGATGGGTCACTGGGTCAAGCTGGGCTACAGGGTCAAACTGGGTCAAACTGGGTCACCGGGTCAAGCTGGGTCACCGGGTCAAGCTGGGTCACCAGGTCAAGCTGGGTCACCGGGTCAAGCTGGGTCACCGGGTCAAACTGGGTCAAGCTGGGTCACCGGGTCAAGCTGGGTCACCGGGTCAACTGGGTCACCGGGTCACTGGGTCAGTAAACTAACTGGGTCACCGGGTCACTGGGTCACTGTATGCTTGACCCATTAATAAATAAATAAATTCCCATCCGAAGCAAACAAAAAACCACATTTCTATTTTCCTGGTCTAAAAAACGGTAAGCGGCCAATGTGCAAATGAATTTCATTTCAACGATGCTTATTTTGATAGCATCTACTAGTACTGATATTTGAAAGGAATCAAAAATTTGGAGAAACGTTGCAACCTTTTATTTTAAAATCATGAACGAACTTATTATTGATCCGTTACCGAATTGACAAAAAGTGTTGAATGCCGAATCTGCAATTTGTATATTATAGTGTTACAAACGCAATTAGAAAAGATTAGCACATTCAAGTCGACATTACAACTTTTAGGGCTTTGCTTGCCATCTCGCATTTAAATTTGGAAAGATGTAAATTCTTAGATTGCTCCGCGACGTTAGTTGCATTCCCTTATCTACTTATTCAGGCAAATTTAGGACAACTCCGTTAGAAATTAAACGTTTCCGCTGGGAGAGAATTCGCACGTTGTCGTTTAAATGAAACTCTTTGTATGGTTCTTTGATCAAAAGTCAAATTACCGACTAATTTTGTAATATTTGATGTTATTACCCGTTATTTCAACTGATTTTAATTTATACGGTTTCGGGCAGAAACTTCCATACTATATCTCTGACTTTTTAATAAGAACGAAGGAGAATTAACTTGTGGTATAAGTTTATAAAAAACAAATAATCCTTACAAGGGAATTTATCTTCTTTCACGCAGGATGTATGCCTCTGCTTGTATAACGTTCAAAGTCACAGCACAAAACTTTTTAATCCGATATACTTTGCAAGTCTCTTCTCAGAGCGTTTTGCAAAGTTCATTTAGAAGTTGCCTAATTTGATGAACTAAATGGAATAGATTCGTTTCAAGTCGTTTATGGAACGGTAGTGGGAATGATGGTAGCTGCGGTTCGAACGTTTTAATAACATTAGCACTTGTTTCAGATGCTGGAGATGTGCCTTATGGGTTATCGTTTTCTGATACTGGACGGCGCGTTCTTGGTCCATTGGCCCGGAATTAAAAGGAAATCTCCGCAATCGAAAAGCGTAAGCAAGTGGAGATATCCGCATCAATTATGGAACTCAAGACAATACACTGCAATTGTTAAAAGGTTATCAAAAAAGTATCCTAAGAATCCTAAATGTAAAATGTAACAAATTTGTATAACTTTATACTGTAACGGGTAATTGTTATGTTAAGTAATGTTACTGTTGTTGATTATTATATTTGGCAATAATTCTGGAAGGTAAGATGTAGTGATATCATAAGTGTGTATCGTCGTTATTATCAAGCTAAAGATATGTTATAATTTTTGATAGATATATTTAGCACTTATTAATAAAGTACATTTACGGACTTGTATAAGTTTCTTATTCATTTTTACATACAGGACTTCCCTTGGAAAAGGAACCACAGATTGTAACATGTAATTTTGATAAAAAATTAAAAAAAGCAATAAGACGTCCATTTAGATAGATAGGGGGAAGTTTAATGAAAGGTTTTTCACTCTGCACCCTCAGCTACCCGACCTTAAAAGTTTAATATGCGTCAACATCACCAATGCAAAATTAATGATTTTGATTGCAAAAAATTTATTACATTCAAAAGTGTTTCTTTGTAATTTGTCTGCATTCTGTGCCTTAATTCTTGAAATATTGTCAGGTCGAGTCTTGTACACTACCGTTTTCAATCAAGCAGTCAAGTCGGAAGATTGTGGTAGCAATTATGGCACCCCTCCGCCAATCCGTTTACCAGGACACTACCTAACAGTCAGAGTACTGACGAAGCCCCAACTTGTTGGAAGTGCAAATTTTCCTCGGCTAGCAGCATGTTCCCATTGTAGTCCACTTGAGCCTCCAAAGATTGTGTGATCAGAGGGCTTCATCATTTCTGCCCATAGAGTCTGATATAATACCTAATTCCCTTGTTAAAGTTCCGATAAAGTTTGAAATACACATAAAAGGTTTCGATAAATTTCAGAACATTTCAGAGAGATTTCAAGGGAATTAAAGCAAAACTTCGGGTTAATATTTCAAAAACCTAAGCAACCCGAGCAGTTTTTGAGGGAGTTTCAAGATATTTTTCAACAACATTCCGAGAAGATTTCAAAACCATACTGAGAAAATTACAAGAGCATATCGAGCACACCTTAAAACGCGCCAGATACCGGGTGTTCATCTATAGAGTGATTGCTAAAACAGTACAACGGGTAAATACCAGGCGGAAAACGGGTGCTTCGTTACAAGACATATGTAGAATAAGTTATATACGAACACGCTCTTAAAGAGGATTTTTACAAGAATAAGAGCGTAATGTTGACTTATTTACTATTTTCATTTTTACATCGTTATAAAATCGACGTAAAAACATTCCAACATGGAACTGGAAACAACCTAAAAATGGACTTTAGATAATCCCATGTACTGTTTCTGTTTCATTTAATCAGATTTTTCGTTTTGTGTAATGGGGGACATTCTTATGTAAACGCAAATGATACTCAATCACTCTTGTCAAACAGCTTCAGGCAGTATTTATAAGTGTTCTGAGTAAAATGTTTAACTAAAGAGGAGGTACAACGAGAATGATACATAATAGAAAGTAAAACTTTGGTCGAAAAAGTTTCGTTATGGTCAATCCATAATGTAAGCAAAACCAAATAGATGAAATGTCAGTTGAACCACAATAAAACTTTCCATTCTATAGAAGAGAAGACGACGCAACGTGTTTACATTGTAAAAGGTTAAAAGCTATATAGAAATAAGAAAAAAGTAGGACTCAAAGATCTGAAAGTGGGACACTTTTTTGAAAATGAGTTAAAAGCTATGTCGCTGTGACAATCTAGCTGAAATATTAATAGGTATTTCGCTATATTGCGCACTTTGCGAAAATAGGAATTAAAATATTTGCTAATGCTTAATCTTTAACCTATTAATCGACGAGCTAGAATAGTTGGCTGATAAGAGAACGCGTCATAGTTCTATCCCAACACTTAACCGAACCACATCTAAAAATGGATGAACAAGAGTTCGAAATTCCGGTGCCTTGGGGACATATTGCAGGTTTGCCTTGAATCGATCAAATGAGATCTTAGTTTTTTTTCCTTTTAGCTAAATCATGGGGAAATGACAAGAACCAGTTGGTCTTTATGATTCATGCAAATAGTGATAATGCTGGATCTTTTGATAGATTAATTTTGCACTTGCCGGACACATTTTACTACATCGCGATTGATCTTCCTGGTCACGGAAAATCAAGTCATTTCCCTAGCAATATACCGCTACACGAAATTAACTACGTGCTCGCCGTTAACATGGTGGTCAATTACATGAACAGGGAAAAGGTTATACTAATCGGCCATTGTTGGGGAGGACAAATGGCCATGCTATTCTCGCAATTTTTCCCGGAGCGTGTTTTGAGACTAGTGCTAATTGAGGCAGTTTATTTTTCACCTGTGTCGGTCGAATATTTTAAGCAGTACACCAGGGAGTACATCGATAATAGCATTACTTTACTAGAAAAATCCAAAACGCGCAAGCCTCCAGTGTATTCGTTCGATAGTGCAAAGCATGCCATGATTAATGCTCGAATATATGGAAAACTAAAGCCAGAGGCTGCAGGACCTTTATTGAAACGATGCCTAAATCCTATCGGCGAAGACCAATATCAGATTACAAACGACGTGAGACTAAGAACAAAACATTGTATGTTCGTCGATATGGATTTTTGTATTTCAGTGATAAAAGAACATCCTGTTACCTGCCCAATTTTAATTATTTTTGGAAAGGATTCCACACCTCTGTCGGAATACTACAAAGAGTTTCTGAAAGAATTAAAGAATGCGAATCCTAAGTGTACCACAATGGAAGTTAATGGAAATCATGACGTTCATATCAATAATCCGGAATTAGTAGGACCTCCAATACATAGTTTTTTAACTATTAGCAATTTGTAAATATGTTTTCTTACAAATATTCGTAGAAGTGTTTATTAAAGAGACTTAAGTATCTTAGTCACATCCTCAGGATACTAGTTTCGAAATCATTTTCTTGTAAACTGCCCTACATCCGTATTCGAAGTTTGCCTATCAATCGTGGGAAAAATTCTTAGAAAATAGGTGTTTTACTAGTAATCTTCTTAAAAAATATTTTAGAGTGCTTTATGAAGTATATTTGTGAAGCATTCTTAGGAATAGTCTTTGAAAATGTTTCAATATGAATAAGTTTTCATACTAGGTACAAAAGATCTCTATCTTACGTGTATTACACAAAACAAGTCTCTTATAATATCAAATGCTATATCGCGGAGCTGGTGATTATAAAAAAAATTATTTGGTTCTTAACCTTTAACTTGTTAATCGAAGAGACAAAATGTTTGCCCGATAACAGAAAGAGTCACCGTTTTATCCTAACAGTCAACCAAACAACATCTACAAATGGAAGAAAGAGAGTTCGAAATTCCGGTGCCTTGGGGACATATTGCAGGTTTGCCTTGAATTGATCAAACGATTGTTTAGTTGTTTTCCTTTTAGCTAAATCATGGGGAAATGAAAAGAACCAGTTGGTCTTCATGATCCACGGAAATATGGATAACACTGGATCTTTTGATAGATTAATTTCTCATTTGCCGGACACATTTTACTACATTGCGTTTGATCTTCCCGGTCACGGAAAATCAAGTCATTTCCCTGGCAACATGCCGCTACACGAAATTAACGACATGTTCTCCGTTAACATGGTGGTCAATTACATCAACAGGGAAAAGATCATTCTAATCGGACATAGCCGGGGAGGACAACTGACCATGTTATTTTCGCAATTTTTCCCGGAGCATGTTTTGCGACTAGTGCTAATTGACGCAGTCTATTTTTCACCTGTGTCGGTCGACTACTTTAAGCAGTGCACCACGGAGTATTATCAATGTTGATAATACCATAACTTTACTAGATAAATCCAAAACGAGTAAGCCTCCAGTGTATTCGTTTGATAAAGCAAAGCATGCCGTAATTAATGGACGAATGCATGGAAAACTAAAGCCAGAGGCTGCAGAACCTTTATTGAAATGGTGCCTATCGGTGAAGATCAATACTAAATTACAAACGACCTAAGACTAAAAGAAAATCATTGTCTGTTTGCCAGTATGGATTTTTGTATTTCAATGATAAAAGAACATCCTGTTACCTGCCCAATTTTAATTATTTTCGGAAAGGATTCCACGCCTCTGTTGGAGTACTACAAAGAGTTTCTGAAAGAATTAAACAAATCGAATCCTGTGTACCACAATACAAGTTGACGGAAATCATGACGTTATATCAACGATCCGGAATTGGTAGGACCTTCAATACATTGTTTTTTTAGGTAATTTGTAAATATGCGTACATTAAAGTAGGGTAATGAAAACGCTGTCAAAATAATCCGATCATTTCTATTAAAACGATACGATTAAAATGATACGCATTTTAGGGCAATTTTTCGAAAGAAAAAAATTCCCCTTATGTGATGGATTTGTACGTTTGTCTGTCCGTCCGTCTGTTCCTCGTCTAACTTGAGAACGAAAAGCAAAAAATTCCCATACTGAAAATCGTATGCGATTCTTCGTAGGTGTCGTTTTGTTCGTTTTAGGTTTTCTCACTTATAATTGCACAAGAGGTTTGTATTTTGCCGAGAAAATTTGGGTTGTATAATGAAAATCTGTTGCCTAGCAATGAGACGAGGAAAACTATCAACGTTTGCCCGGAAAACCTGGGAATAATCGTGAAAATTCATAAATGTGTTTCCACTTTCACCAAAGAAAATAGGATTCCAGATCGCTGCAAATCTTCTTGAAAAAGGTCACCTTAAAAACCCCCATGGAATTTTTCAAACCTTTTTTTTTGGAATCAGATCGTTTTAAATTATTATTAAAATAGTCCTGAAGACTGTTTCATGTTTTTTTACACTTTTTTTGAAACACTTTAGAAAACTTCTCCAATTATTATTGAAGATAGAGATCCCTGAAATCAGAATCTCCATAGTTCCTATATACCAAAACTCGTAAACATGGGAAGAGTTCCGAAGATGATAAACATTTTGAAGATTCAAAGGTTTCTAATGAAAAAAAAATGAAACCGATCACATAGGGCGGTAGTCCAAAGAGATAGGAAGGGGTAAAGGAAGCAAAAGAAGACGGTAGGGGAAATGATAAAGAGGATAGAAATACATACATACAAAAAATAAACAGAACACCGAGAAGCACGGATGTGGAAGATGTGGAGGATGTTTCAAAACTCAAAATCAAAAGGCCCTAAAAATGATAATTAACAAAATTTTAAGATTTTAGAGAAAGAAAAACTAAGTGTTAGTGAGGTATACTGAATGATAAGAAAAGTAAAAGGAATAGGACATGCGTCGCGTCGGTAAAAAGAGGAAGGAACACAAACAACAAACAGTATATCGGAAAAAGGTAGTAGCATTGATTATATATGGTAGTAAGAAGAAGGAATGTGGGTGGGGAAGGAAGAGAGAGGAGGGCGGTTCGAGAAGGTAGGAGAAATGAACGTTTCCTAATGAAAGAAGTCTCATTTCTGTTGAGAGTGTCTTAGGATTAAACCTCATTCACTGTCAAGAGCCAAACACTCGAAAGACTAAACGCTTAACGATGGATCTTTCAAGTTACTGTTAAATGTATCTGATAGACAACCTTAGATATTTAGTTGTGATGTTGATTTTGCCCTGCAATTTTGGAATAATGTTTGTTGGACAATAAATTAATGTTATACTCGTACTATTACAGGTTTCTATGGAAGCCGCAATCATTTCTGTGGCTCATTTGCCACAAAACACACTAATATACAATAATCAACCAAACTTTGCTTTGTTGAACAGTTCTGCCGTTTTAATGGGCAAAGTTAACAATTTCAGCCGAACGACTTTTCTAATAACAGTAACTATGTTGTACCTACCCTATTATGCTGATCACTTTGAAATAAACGTAACGGACCTAACTCTACATAAAGGTAAGTAGACGATACGAAAGTCTATAAGGAAAAACACAAGTTGGGGGTGAAAGTGTTGAATAAATTTGCAACTGTTTAACTTCAAGTTTTCATTTCAATGTTGGCCCTGTAACCAAAGGGGTTCTCCTTTTCAAACGGTTAACGGCGAGCTTGTTTGAGTGGGATCTAAATTTATAATTGGTCCTGCATTTCTCATTATTGCGGAGAAGTTCCTTTGCTATTATTCTCACAAAGAAACTCAGTGCAACACTTCCCTATCTTTAGGTATGTAAGATGCTCGTTGATACTAATTATAGAACCCACTAATGGTTTGTTAGTCAAAGTTCGGCACTAAGGAACAGAAATTACACAATCACTAAGAACTGGTATTTCCTTGGCCCAAATAATGTTCGATTATATCGGATCAAGATTGTATCAACAATAGATATCCATGCAAAGATGGCAAGTGTAGTTACGGCAGTATTAAATTACTTTCAAGCTGCCTAATAAAGTTTTTTGCGCGATCGGTCATTTCTGACTATTTACCATGGGTGTTTCCATGACAGTACGTAGAATTTACCAGTTACTATGATTACGACGACGCCAAAATTACTTACCGATCTAAAAACAGAACAGCAAAAATACTTACCGACGCCTTTTTAAAAATCAACAGTCTTACATTACATTTAATCTTTAATTATTGTTAGGTAAATTAAACGTACAATTTTTGCTGTTTTTCCTATAGCAAGACGCTCATAAAGTCATAAAGGAAGTGCAAAGCTAGTAAACTACATCAGACACATGCACATTTTTATGAAATTATTAATTTCAATTTTGACATTTAAACTGGTTGCCTAGTGATGTACACCATACCACTTCGATCATTTCGATTTATTCTGCTCGTTAATTTCTTAGTGCATATTTATATTGGTTGCATAATTTTAATTTCGATCGCGCAAAAAATGTTATAAGCACGTCGAACGTTAAGGGTTACCGTTCTCAGACAATAATTGGAGTCGTCGCTTCGCTCCTCCTCCAAACAATTGTCTTCGAACGGTAAAAATCCCTTACCGTTCTCCATACTTAATATACTATATTTGTCTGTATTGCACTCATTTCAGAGCAATTTTATTTCATTTGTTGCATTGAAAGTTTCAACAATTCAAAATGCAGTCAATTGGGAATACTCTAAAAACGACTTTTAAAAATTGCATGATTGAAAACATCTATCGTATGAAAAGCTCGATCATTTTTTATAGAATCTGTGGGAATTTTACTTGATATAGCGATTTTAGTTCCGATAAAATCACAATTGATTTGATCCTTTGTTAAAGTTCGGAAATTTTTCAAATCACTGTACGCCTCAGTTATTGCCTTTACAGTGTTGATTTATTCAGACGCGAACATTTCAATATTGTATAGGTACCTATGCATCTAGTACCTATGCCCTGAAAAATATACCGAATACTCAGTAACGCATATGGCAAAGGCACAATAAGGTCTGTGGCAAATTCACCATGAAATTGAAGCCATTACGGTACAATTGGACTTCAACCTGCAATGATTTTAAAAAATAAAGGGATCCCGTCATTGTGCTCTCCTTTAGAAAATACGTCGCTATAATGAAATAGCTATATTTGTGTATTAAGAGCGCAAATGATATATTTACGATTGAAAGAGACAGTCAATTTGCGCTCGAATTACACACTAGATTTTTTCTACAATCGAGCAGTTCAAATATTTCCAAAAATTTTAATTTTTCACTCAAATGAAAGATGTCATTTACTCGTTGTCATTGGATACTCTGAGAGTCTGAGCAATGCATATTTGATTTATAGTTAATAATTGGGAGAGCAAGCGTTTTTTTATTCAGTCGGTTATAAGCGACAAAGTGACGTTCCTCGAAAAAGATGACGTTTGCGTTGTTAGATCCGAGCGCAAATGTCTACTTTGGGTATCGATTGTAGAAATAGTTTGGGGCCGAGTACTTTAATTTCCGAGTCAAGTAATGTCATTTTACTGGCGGATTTTGTATTAAATTTTATTATACAATTCTAATTATTAATTAATTAATCTAAAATTTCAATTTTCATATAGAACATTTGATTAATGTCAAATAGTCAGTGATGACAGGAGTCATTACATACACTTAGTAATGTGACAGTCTGATCTGCCTCTGTCATGGAAACTAAACTTTCCTGGCATAAAGTAGGCATGAAAAATAAGATTTCATGACGATTTTGGGTAAAAATATTTTTTTAGCATAAAACGCCATTTTGATCCACAACCATTCTTTTAGATTGCCAATTCCTAAAGGAACTAATCGATTTGAGAATACGGCTTTGTGAGTAAATGAAACGTCTTATACTCGATTACAAGAAGGAAGCCGTTTCTTTAAATCGTAGAGTGATTTATAAGCTTGTAATCGCGCAATTTCTCTAAAGTCCTTCATGGATGCTGACACTTAATTATATGAAAGCGCCTTATAATCCCCTATTATCTATCCTCTTTCAAAATTTTAATGCTATGTGTAATTACCCAACAAGAGAGATCTTTTCGACGGCTTAGAAATGACAAAGGATATGTAATAAGGTAATGCAAATAATCTCTTTTCTTTAATTTTAATAAAAGCGGGAGCTATCAAACACACAACAATTTACAATAAATTCAGCAAACGAAGCAATAATGAAACGAAATAGATATTACATTGGTGGGAGGTATTAAAATGAAGCATTATTGCTTTCTGCTTTCACCTTTATTGTTACCTTTCTGTTGTTGATGTTTGGTTTATACGTAACAGAGACTGTTTGATAATCATAATAGTATTCAATTGTATCGAAAATTGGAAATAGTGTTTTAACGTGGCGGTCTATAAATTTAATAAAAATGTAATAATTTTGCGCCATCACTGGCAAAGATTCTTTCTCCCTGCGATTACCTATCATATTACGTACACAGCCAAAAATGTGCGTTTAACGCTGTTACCTTTTGCTTACAGACAAGATTAGATTTATACGGACGGACTTAACTTGGGAACCAGGAAGTTAGCAGTGGGTTTATTGCAAAATTAAAAATCTCTTCGTAGATCGTTAGTAAGTCGTCATAATAAGTAGTAGCATTGAAAAAAATAGTTATTTGTACTAGTTTTGAAAGTGATACTTTTTTTCATGAATTTGCAGTTTGATTAATGAGGGCGAAGCCCGAGTTAATCAAGCAAATTCATGGAAAAAAGACACTTTCAACACGTGTTGTACACGAAATTTTTTTGCATAGTGGTCCATAATAACCCACAATTGAATAATTTGATAATTTACTGTCACTCAAAAATGGATGCTATTGTTCATAGACAGGACTAAACTCCATGGAAACGCATAGTAAAAATCGTGAAAAAAAGTACCACTTTCCATAAGATTTTTGGTTAAAAAAAGTCCGATAATTTAATCACTATGTAAAAAAAACTATTTTATTCAATGGTAGTAGTTAGTTAGGAGTACTCCAAAAATTTGGTTTGTAACTCACTTTCCTGGAGAGAATAGTATAGTATAAACGCGAGTATAAAGTTGTGTCCTCCCATTGCCTGTTGTGAGAAATAAATGTACATTCATTAAATGTATGTACACTTTTTTGGGTCATAGCAACCCAAACTATAGACTTCCTTTAGACCTGAAAATGATGCAAAGTTTTTCGTTGTATTAGGTATATATTTACATATAGGCATTAGGCAATTCAATGAAAACCATACCTACACAAAAATGAGAAAGAAAAATGAGAACTAGGTACATTAGTACTTAGATTAGAAAGTTAATCTATTTACTGCGCACTTGAGGAATTTAATGTAGGTACCTACATTACAAGTCTATTTGTTATTGTAAGTAAAAAGTACGTAAATAGGTACCTGTCTGCATTTTATTAATATGTGTAAATTGCACTGTTAATGGATGCACTATAGTTTATAGTAGGTATGTTTAACGACACTGATATAGTTTATATCTACTATGAGAGCTGGAATTGAAACAATAATAAACCATCAGATTAATGTAAGTTAGAAAGGGTAGGTAATTAGACTAATGTGATTCAAATATCCCCACTATAGACCATTCGCACCTTAGTATGCAGTATGGGGCTTATGGAGAAACAGTACATGCTTGCCAAACTTATTATAGGATCGATTACTGCACCGTAAAACGGTAGTTTAGACACTATTTATTACTTTTTAACCTAACCTCAGAAGTCAAAAAGGTAAATTAATAACAAGTTGTAATTGTTTGTCAAATGTGGCCGAGAACAGCTTGTATTTATTAAGTCCCAAAAATTTACAAATGTACAGTATACATATTAGTCACTGGAATCGAATTGAAATTCATCGGAAGATGACTGCGACACTTGAATTATAAATTCTTCAACATCATCTTGAAGATAATCTGCTGCCCACATGCCATCTTCGATAGTTTTCACGTGATTGACATAATGTTGCCAATTTTGAACCGTAACTTGTGAATAACCCATTTTTATTAATTCTTCCATGTCCTTTATTTTAAATGTTTTGTTATTCATTTTGATATGATGTTTAACTTGAGCCCACACCATTTCAATGGGATTTAATTCACAATGGTATGGAGGTAAACGGAGAATCTCGTAACCTTTTTCTTGTGCAATAACATCAAGCTTATTTTTGTCGTAGTGATGCCGAACATGCGCAACAGAAGCCAGTAGGTCTCGTTTTAATGGATTTTCTTCAATCGGTACATTTTTCTCACGAAGCCAATCTATAATGTGTTCTTTTCTCCACGACATTGTTGGTATCTTCTCCAACTTTCTACTGTGGTACGAGGCATTGTCAATAACAATGACTGAATTCGGTGGCACATTTGGTAGAAGCTGTTCAAAAAACCACTTTTCATAAGTGTCTGCATCCATTTCGTTGTGTGCATCAGCAGTGTTCTTTTTGCAGAGAAAAGTCAGTTCCGCGCCCGGAATAAAACCATTATCACCACCAGCATGTACTAACGCAAAGCGAGGCCCTAGACCAGTGGGTGATTTTAAACCTGTACTGAGTCCTTTGATGAATGCCTGACGATTGCTTTCAACGGTGGTGTCATGCCACGCCCTGCTCACCGAATGACCAATGTTAACCCATGACTCATCCGTATACACAATATTTTTACCTAAAATATAAATATTATGTAATTTGCAATTAAATATAATAAAAAGATTAAGCACCTTCTTCTCTCAACTTCCTGATGCGACGTAGGTATTTATGTCTCCATCGTATAATATCATCCCGTTCAATAAGGATACTCTTGCGGCCAACCTTCTTAAATTCAAAACCCATATCTTTCGAGAGATTGAATAATGTGGTGCGTTTAAAGTTGGGTAGATCGTTATCGTCATTTACGGAAGCTAAGATGCTGTTCATAGTTGGTGGAATATTTGTAATGAAGAAGTTATGCACTTTACGTCGAATAACTGATTGCACATTTTCATCATACACATGAAGACGATCATTGCTTTGTTTCCCTTTTCTTTGCTTGCGTTTTTTCGGGCTTGATACACCTTCGTTTCCGTCTTCCTTTTTAATGGCATAGATGCTCCGTTCAGAACAACATAAAGCTTTACTTGCTTCTTTCACAGCTGCAGTAACGTTCATCGTTCCCGAGAAATAGTTCAGCACGTTGATAATGAGGTGTTTCTCCTTCCGGCTAAAACACTCTCCTTTATGGCGTTTCACGTTAGCAGATCCTGCTTCAGCTTCGGCTTCCATTTAATGGGATATTCTAAAAAGATGAAATCAAATAACGGTTCTACAAGAACACTCAAAGTTACCTTGTATATAAAGTACGAGATGGAGGCGTTCTTAAAAGAACGATTTTTAAAGCAATGAGACAATAAAATGTGTTAAATACGAAAGACAAAAACGAACCACACACGTAATGACAATACAAGAAGATTTGACGTTATATTTTGTTTTAAAGCTTAAATTCAATCATATGTAAGTTTGGCATCATTGCGGTAAGGAATAAGGATAGCGTTATTGAAGAATGACGCAAATTAGTAAAGGAGGGATATAGTCCATAAGACCCCATATACTGCATACTAAGGTGCGAATGCTCTATAGCAAGGGTTGAAAGTTGAATTATTATGCATCCCCGTTGATAAGGGTGCCGCGTAGGGGGATTTATATACGATAAGTTCAAGATATTTTCTCATACAACTCTTAATTATAGAGATAAAGTATGAAATTTGGTTAAAACATCTACATACAAATTTTAGAATTCTTAAAAATATAAACAACTCTGAAGCTCTATATCGTTTTTAATAAACATTTCACAAAAAATAGTGTATATCAAAATTGTGGAGAATTTTATAGTCTACAATTTCTGGTAACAACATTTTTTTGTAAAATTGAGGGTAGGTATCCATGTTTTCTTTTTTGTAATATGAACCTATAAAAAGATATGATTGAAAAACTAAAAAACCAACCAAATTTTTTTGGTTTTAAGGGTGGTACGGGTGAAGCACAGGGGGTGGGAGGTCGAAAACTTGGATTCTTAACCACCAGATATTCTTTCATGACATGCAAAAAAAATTGGAACTACTTCTCGTTTTGCAGGAAATGGTCCATTTTCAGTCTCTATTTCCTGGACTACAATATGAAATCATTCCAATGGGTAGCCCGCTCTCATTTCTAAATCACACAGTTTTTTTTTTCATTTCGCAAGTCATGGAATTAAAGGTTCAATCAAAAACTGTCTAAAAAATTAATTATCTATCGTAAATTACCCCGTTAGGAAAAACAAAGGTAGACACCTTGTTGCCTCATGATCTAAAACAGTGGTAAACATTTCCTTGCCTCCACTAGTATAGCTAGAAGCGCCGTTTTTTAGCTGTTCGATTTCTTTAATAAATTTTAGATTTTAGATTTTTCACATGTTTAACGGAATTTCAAATAAAACTTACATAAGAAGAAGAGTATGTGGGCGAAAACATGCCGAGAAACAAAATCGGTGTACGATTGACAGGATAAAAGCGAAATATTCTAAATTGGAACACTTGAAACGATCCTAGAATCACGTATTTCCTTGCAACTTTGTGTACAAAAAGATCGCAAAACAAAATCTACTACATTCAAACAACGAATTCGTACCCTATATTGCATTTCTTTGAGCCTTATACGTATGCGTATGTTACGTAAGACCTACAATATGTAAACAAAGCTATAGTTACTTTCTTATCGTGAAAATGAAATACGTGCACCGAATATTTGCCTTGACGAAAAAATAATTCCCTAAATTCTAGAAGTGACGTACAACACGTATCAAATACATATTCTATATAATTAAACCCCATGGTACGTATAATCCTGTTGCGCGCCTTGATAAGTGATCCCCTTTCATACAAATTTATTAGTCTATAATTGAACGCGAAAGCGCAGATGCCTGTACGAATGGGGTTTTGCGTTTTCTGCACTTACCAATTAGGAAAATTACTCGAGTGACTTAATAAAGCCAAATTTGACTTGTCATACACCGGTTACCCTTATTTACGATTCTAACAAGTATTCTGAGGTGGATGATAACCATAATGAGATTGGCTCGTATATATAAATTTGAATTCATATTTCACAGCTTCATATCCGGTAAACGTAGAGTTGTCAAGTATATAGTATCGGTGAATTTCTGACAATCATTTTCATAATACGAGGATACATTAGGTAGGTACTACTAATGAGCTTTTGTTTTTCTGAAATTTACCATCACCAATTTTAAGCGGTGTTATGGAGGTAGTCTCTTCGACTTAAGAAATTTTCCATATTACATTATTGATTACAGGAAAGTATTGAGTGGGCTAAAGTCCGCATTTTGCCAGTGTCGCTGCCATTGGTGGCAAAAATAATCATTTTTATTTGGTTGCGTTAATAAGTTATTATACACAAGGCCATCTTTTACTGCTTTCTTGACCAGCTTATCAATTGGTTCCTTTTAAGAGAATAGTTCTTCGAGTCATCTAATACCTACCAGCTTCGGGCAGTGCTTAGCTCTCAGGAGCACGCCTATAGGTCGTGACTAATGATTGATTTTTCCATTTAACGGTCTCATAAGGAGATTTTCCGTAATCCTTTTTAGCGTCAGTCCGTGCGTCTGTACCATTATGGTCCTCCTGGCCTCAGCTGAATGGTTACTTTTAGTAGTTTTAGTAATTCTGAACGATGCCTGCGACCTTGGGTCGACCAATAACTATAGTGAGTGGAACTCCGCGAAGAAGTCATTAATTCTAACTACCGCCGTTGCTAGTAGAACTTTCTTTCTCTTCCGAACTGCATGCATTCGCCAAAGAAAAAAAGAAAAAAAACCACAGTTTCCACAACTGATGCGATTTAGGTCAATGTGCCTGTGCACCACAGTAGACGAAGAAAACAGGAAGCTTTTCGCCAGTAGCACAACAAAATAAACAGCACACACATCAGTTACGTGCTCCTGGGAGCTAAGGATTACGTGAAACTGATATTAAATCACGTGAGAAGAAGAGATGACATGCTAGGTCAAAATTCGTAACTGGAATGAATCGTATCAGGACAGGACAAGCACTAAGTTAGCACGGCCGGCTAAATTCGTATTTAGCTAATGCTTTCACTTGTATTTGGGTGTAAGGTTTCCAGTCTTCAATTGGCAGAGGTCTATTATATTTTGGTGATTTTCTCGCAATCAACTTTTGCCCTTCTGCGGGCTAAATTGCGACATATTTAAAGTCCCGGAGAATCCTCCACCCGTAATCCCCTTTTTTCGCCACCCCTTTTAATATTTTGGTGATTTTCTCGAAATCAACTTTAACGGAAAAATCTCAAGTGAGCATTTTTTGAAGCTGATAAAATTCCCATATCGCAGTCCATATTCAGTAGCAGATGGCACCCACCAGTGGCGTATCAAATGAAGAGTTACTTTTTAAAAATATACTTTTTGCTATCTATGCAACATTTTCTCAGAAGAAATTTTTCTCTAAAACGATCCTCAGAAGGTGGTCTACTGCGAATATTTTAGAAGTTCATCATAACTACTTCAGATATCCAGTTTGCCGGTCACAAAACATTCGCTGAGAGTATACCTTCAGATGAGCAACGGGTAAACAGAAATGAATTTGTGTCGCTTTTTAAGGTACAAGAGTGGCTGGGAAAAAGGTTACCGCCTACTGAATGGGGATGAAAGATAGTCGAAGGACAATTGTTGTCTGTCAAAATTGCACTCCTCTCTCTCTCTCTGGTTTACTGCCATTGCAAAACCAATTGTGCTGGTAGGTGCTCACGTAGACTGCACTCAGACCAAAAGCACATTTTGTTCCCCTTCCAATGGCGAAACATGCAATAATATTGTGAAACCGTTACAGAAGATTCTACTCTTGAGGAAGATGTTTAAAATGCTGTTTTGAAACTAAACAATAATTAAATTAGACAACAGTTTCAATATTTTGGTTCTATGGGGGTCGTTCTATACATGAATGAATTTCAGAAGCTGGTAAAATTCCCCTTCCAATGACGTATTGCGAGCCCATATAGTACCACGGGATACACACCAGTGGCGTATCAAAGGAAAGTCTGACTCGAGATTGAAATTTCTTAAAGAGTTCGTCGAATTAAACTTACCAATTTTTTTGTAAGTTTAAAACAATTTTATAACCTACAAAAAAATTGGTAACGATATGTTTCGCAAAGAAATTTAATCTCGAGTCAGACTTTCCTTTGATACGGCACTGGTGTGTACCCCGTGGTACTATATGGGCTCGCAATACGTCATTGTAAGGGGAATTTTACCAGCTTCTGAAATTCTTACTTGACATTTTTCCGTTCAGCTGAAATTTTTTGAGAAAATCCCCAAAATATTAAAAGGGTTGTTGGCGAAGGAAAGGGGGTAGTGAAAAGTGGATTCTCCAGGACTTTTAATACTATTTAGCCTCCAATTATGATCTGAACAAAAAATTGGCGTTCTATACTTTTTGTCAGTTGCCTTTAAAAAATTCTTCTTCTCTGAATCTGCAAACGCCACTTTTCCAACTAACCAATAACAAAGATTGAACTTGAAACAGAGGGATGGGAACCTACAGAGGGAACCTAACATTCATGAAAACTATATATTTTAATTCACACTCCCATCCTGAACCCTCTACATCTTTAAACGACCACAACATCACCTACAGGATCTTCACCATTCCTGGTGGCCTTCTACATAAGTCACAATCGGTAAAATAAAAGTCAGAAACCTTATCATATCACAAACACTCCAACTTTCAGCGTTAGGGTTACGACTGACTTGCTGTTGTTTAGTCGCCTCTTATGACAAGCAGTGCCCTGTGCGGTAGGGTTATTCTTTCCCGCCTCTACACGGGTAATACATACGTACAGAAGCGAACAAATTTGGGACTATATTAGAAAGTACCGTTACCCGTCACGTTTCGTCACTTCCCCACCAGTTTGTTTAAATTTTGTCTCAAAGCTCTTGATCTAGAGCTCCACCATAAAAATGCCGATGATAAAAAGGTTTTCGAGGTGGAGATTCTATGAAAATAGGTTAAATAACGTTAGGGGTTGTAGGTAAAAATAAAAATTAATAACTGATTTATTATTTTTTGCGAAATTAATAAATAACAGCATGTTTTTTGTTACCTCTAAATCGCAAAAACTCTCGTTTCTTTTAACTTTTTGTACTTAACATGAAATTTAATGCTCCCAGATGTTTATATAAGCCCCGGTATTACGCTACTCCCACGGTTTCAATGTTTCCATTCTTAAATTGTGCGATATTAAAATTAAAGAAATGTAGCGGGTATTTACTCGAACTAATAACTAATTTTATTGGCTCCCACTGACTTAACGAACTTTATTATAGAGAGTTTTATTATACTGCTTATTAGACTCTAATGGGGTGTAATTGGGAAAAGGCATAACTATCAGAAGGGGCGAAAAAAAATAATGCTAGATGAATATACGCATGCTGGTTGCGCCTGTTGATATTAAAGGCGGGGTGGCGTCGCGCATTCGCGACCCACAATATATTCTTGTCGCGACGCTAACAGACGGTCAGTTCTTGGCGGTTTTCTCTTGTACCACCGCCTACGAAACACACGACACTTTAATCTTTCGTTTAGTTTTGTTAAGCGGTTTCCCAATTAATTTAACAACATGCATACATCCTGGCTGCTGCTAGTATCATTCATTTTCGCGACGGGACAACTTTTCCAAGAGGTTGAGGCGGGTCCCTACTTGGACAACGGTAAGTTTTCAAACTTTTCGCCTTGCCCTATTTTACAAGTTAAAAACTTTAGTAGGTGCGGCACCACTAATGTCTTGAGGGGGATAACTTTTCCGCAAAGGTAGATTGATATTTATTGCGATTTTACGGAGAACATATGTTAGCGAGTTTGCCGCAAGTTTCTCATGTTCCAATTAGCGAACGTATTCGATTTCGTTTACTAGAATGCTTGTATAAAATACAATTAAGAAACTGGAAGATATTAGAGGCAGTTATCGAAAAAGTTTCCGCGTTTCCAAGGTGGTCTCTATTAATTTGTTATTGTAACAAAACTTTCCTGGAAAATTGGTCTTCCTTTGAAGCTTGAAAACACGTTCATCCAATCATTTGGGAATCATCTTTTTTTTCTATAACTACCTCAATCGATTTTTTCTTTGAAAACGTCTTCTTTGAGCAACACTTATCGAGTCAGTTCCATGAAAAAAAATTCATTTTTCCTTGTTCAAAAGCTAACCATTATTTCTCTCCTAAACCATTACTGCTCCGTATTTTCCCATCTATTTTTGAAACCTGGACCTTGTGGTTGCTTTGTTGGTATGACAGAAGTGGAGAGACTCAACAAATATTTGGTTGGCAAGAAACCTTTGAAAACTATCGATGTAGGTACACAATATCGTTTAACATTTCAACTTTTGGTAATTAGAAAGCCACAGTAAAGCTATATTTTCAACATTGAATGCAAGACTGTGGCACATATAAAAGCGCTTATTGATTTATTCAATTTCATTTATAATTAAGTTCTATTAATAGACTTACTCACTGAATAAATGACTATTTCGTTCAATAGCGACTCTTTAGCGGTGTAGCCATAAAACTGCGAGCGATATGTTAATTAAGGTCCTGTTGAAATTTCACTTTCTGGAATGTTTCTCGTAGCAAGATAATGACAATAGGTTCGTTGGTTTTTTCCAAACAACTGAGTCAAGAACGAATTTTCTAAATGTCATGAATAAAACGGTTAAAGAAATGTAGATTTTATTTCATATCAAAAAAAGTAAATAAAAAACCGTTATGTACGTCCGAAACATACATCTCTAAATAATAGAAAGTATAAATTGAGGCAATTGTTCCAATCCATTCGAATTGGTAAGCTAGTCAATAAATTCTACATATCGGTTTTCTGTTCAGTAATATGCATTGTGTTAAAACTATTGCTTTTAAAATATGCTCAGATATGCCGAGCAAGTAATACATACATGCGATTGTCTAAAACTATACAGAACGTATTACCTTTAAAATTAAAATTTACTACAAATGGCGATCGGAATAAACCGAGATTCGAGCGAGAAGAAATTTATCCAGTTCCAAGTGACAGTTATTATCCATCATAGTTTTTTTGGAAGTTAGTATTTAGCCCAAGTGGAAAAAGTCCAGTTCCCATTTTGGGTTATTTACACGAGTGTTTTAGTTCTTCGCTAAAAAATACAGCAGAAAGTGAAATTTCAATATAAGAAACTGGTAGTGGTAGCCCATTTATATAAAATGTTATGTCCAGTTTTGTGTTGTTAAAACCCGGTGAGAAGTTTACGAAAGAAATTTTCCACACGCTAAAAAACCTAAAAATCAGAAATAAAAATTAAAAAGCGAGTAGATCTTAGTGCTCGTTTCTTTTACAACCTCAAGTTTGTGTACTGACTACTGACCAAAAAGAACTACGACCGAAATCTGCAGATAAACCGATCCTTTTCAAAGCCGTTTCTTTCCAAGAGATGTTGGAGTCAATCATATCGTCGGATTAAGAATTTTGAATTATTACTATTAACATTCAATCAAGACGAAGGATCGTAAAGTTGTGGAAAACTTATGTAAAATTGTGCGTATAATTTTTTGTAATTCCAACGAAAGAAATCTCTGCGTTTGCAACCCGTCTTAACAGACTTTTTATTTTCGGGAATCAAAGACAATCCCAATTAAATTTCAGACCAAGGAAGTCGAACTCAGAGAATTTCCACTCTTTATGGTATCGATATCAACAAATTTGAAGTTTTTGAAGTATCAATATCGAAACTTTTTTTAATTTAAGACAGAGGTGGCCATTTCTACCTCGGAAATAGTACCTGCTCATGTTTAAGATAGGTAGGAATTTATATTTAACCCATTACCTAAAGAAGTTCTGTAATTAGGGAGATGTATACTTAATTGTCCCAATATTTTCCTTGTCCGTTTTAATTTCAATATATCAAAAAATGAACAGTTTCCTGTCGTTGCTATTGAATTGGACAGTGAAATACACCAGAACTCCCACTTTTGTAGTAATTATTTCAGCTGTGGAAAGTCCCTTGAGCAAACCAACGTGAGACAGGTAAAAAAATAAAAAAAACTAGAACTGACTGTGCTAGTAACCGGTGCAATTAATTTCAATTTAGTATTTTTATGACACAGAATTGGAATTTTATTTTCTACCAAGGGAGTAGCGAGGGGAAAATAAACGAACCCCCAGATACATTTGTCACCCAGCAGGAGAAATTTAGAAAACCCAGATACAGTAGATGCACCATGTGGCCCAGTTTGAATTACCTTCTGAAAATCGTATTTGAATTCAGTGACCCTCAAATAGCCTACTTTTGACTTATTTCATCCCCAGGGTTACAGAAACTTTATATATTTTAAAACTTGAAGAAAATTGCCTGCGGCCAACCTTTTGATGTAGGACGTTTAAATTTAATAAAAAAACTAATTTTAGTTTATTGTACAGTATCAACAACTTTAATTATTTCACAAATCGACATAAAGTAAGCTACACTACACCACATGAAGCAGATTGTTTGCATTTACTTACAATATACTTTTCCTATACTTCCGCATTTCCAAGTTTAAAATCTAGCATCACAAGCGGAAAGAAAATTCGACCGCTTCCGAAACCGCCTTTCAGAACTTAACGTACAAAGTACCGTGGGGTAATAAATTCAATTTGGAAACAGTTTGCTGTTAGACGTTTATGATAACGCATTTCCACTAAATAACAGTTTCGCAAACATAGGGCGACTTCGGCATTAAATCCGTAACTTGTTCTAATTTTGCACTTTAAATTAAGTTGCCCGCTATGGCGCACTTGCCTTCAAAGTACGTTCTAAGTTGTTTAAACTCAATTAAAATTTTCGAAAATGTATATAATTAAAAACTTTCCAATCTGATTAATGTATAGGATTAATTTAGACCGTACATAAATTACCAAATGCGATTATAGTATTAGCGTTCGATTAAATTCGCAAGAAAAATCCTAAAAAAGCTGTTATTTTTGACATTTTGTTGGTCGGAAAATCGGATTTATTTTTGTCGTTTGTTTGCGCACATAATTGAGTAAACACGCGACGGATTCACTTTGTAGGGGCTCGGAACTGTTTTCAATTTTGAATTATTTGAATAAGTATTCAAAGCTTCATCGTATTGTCAGACTTTTGAAATTTGTTACCTATTACTTTTAGGCACCCATGTGGAATGGTGTTTAGCAACGTTCATTTAGCGTTTTGGAACAAATGCTGCGCTTGGAAAGTCACCATAGCACTTCCAAGCTTTGTTTTTGCTACCAGTACTGTACGTTCTTTTTCGACTTTTTGCCGCAATGCAAAAGGAATATCTCCCTCGCGGCCGAAGACTGGTTTCACGTCTTCTCTAAGTGAATAGAAACGGGCGTAGTTTGAAGAGGAATGTTGAGGCTAAGATTTTGAAATCGGTTTCTGAGAGCCAAAGTAAAGTTATAGTTCATAAACAAAGCTGATTAGGAAATTATGTTCTGTGGGTATACATATACGGGGTGTATCAAGTTACGTATGTCGCAAAATTTATGCCGCAAAGGGAGTTACCCTCTCTCCCAAAATTCCCAAAATGCGCGTGTTTCCGTTAATTTTTTTCTTTTTGGGTTATCTCTTTTCTGGTTTTGAAAATATTTTGTCTAAGATGGCGCCCCATTAACTGGGATAAAGTGGCGAGTAAGTCATCACGTTCAACATAATCTGCTGTGGTTTTTGAAAGAAACGTTGGTTTTTCCTATTTCCTATTTAATAGGTTTAGTTATAGTTAAGCAAGGAAAAGAATACCCATGTAAATGGATTCGTTGACTAGTCATAAAGTGCATTTTGTATAGAAATTTACCGATTAATGATATTGTCTTTGATATTAAAGTATAAGGATAGTTAAAAAGAGCGTGACCACGAATTCGCTTTAAGTTTGGTTGAAATTAGTAGTAAACGATATCAATAGAACACATATAAAATTTATGTAATTGAGTCTATTTTATATTTAATTTTGTATTTTTATTATTGCTAGCAAGCAAGTCAGAAAACAAAGTGTGAGAAACAACATTTTCAGTCAAAGGGGACATTTTCAGTAAACCTACTTTCGTAAAATTTTAAGCAAGAGACACGTTTCTATCATTTAATTATTTATTTAGCAAAAAAATTTCAAGTTCTCATTTAGTTAGTTTAATTTAATTCAAAGAAGCAATAGTTAACCCTTTTACTTGCGAAATTCCATTGCAGTGTTGACAATACTGTACTCAAAACCAGAAACTTGTAACGTAAATTTAATTACGCGGTTTTATTTATTTAGGATTAACTAACAATAAATTTATAACAGTCTTAAAATGGATTAATTTATAACAGCGTTTATTATGTATCGCTTACAATTTATAAGATAACACAAGCGCATTGAACTTGGAACTGAACCCGAACCACAATTCGATTTGGTTATATCGCAAACAACATTCCTTCTAGAATATTCTTGAATGTTCAAGGGCGCTTCAGAATGTTCTAAAACAAACATGTCATATAGGTGGAAGATCAGCAAGTGGAACTCTCTCTCAATGCTGACCCTCGCCACTATAGGTTCCTTTACCTTAAATAAAATTTTTATTTTACATTTATATCTTATTTTAATTTATATATTTACGCAAGGTAATGAAATTATGGTCGGTGTTTCCTGTCAGAACTCAGGTCTAGCCTGGTTAACTAATCGTACGGATTAAAATCAAGTAACGTCTGGTCAAGTTTTGTCGAGTCCTAAAATTAAAAAAAAAATGAAATGAAAAAATGAAAGATTGCATCACATTCGCCTACGTTCTTTATCGCCGGTGACATATTTTTCATGGCGCCTTAATGTTTATCCGGATTTCTGGAATAGCAATTAGTAAAGGTATGACCCAGGCTAGAAACCAATTTCGAAAAAAAATTCAAAGGGCTGTAACTTTTGAACTAGTAGCCCAATCTTGAAACTGTTTGACATTATGGATTCTACAGGCCACATTCTATAAGAAAATTTTGTTTTCGGGTCGATCTGAGACAATTTTTTTTCGGGGCTCAAAAAAAGGCAGTGTATAACCTTCCTTTTTTACTAAAAATTGACAGCACCAAAATTTCTCGGGAAAACACTTTTTCTTATTAATTTGGGTGCGTAGAATCCAAATCAATTCGTACTTTTTCGATCAGACTTCTTAATCAAAAGTTATAGACCAATTTCGAAAAAAAATTCAAAGGGCTGTAACTTTTGAACTAGTGCCCAATCTTGGAACTGTTTGAAATTATGGATTCTACAGGCCACATTTTATAAGAAAATTTTTTTCCGGGTCGATCTGAGAGAATTTTTTTTCGTGGCTCAAAAAAGGCAGTGTATAACCTTCCTTTTTTACCAAAAATCGACTACACCAAAATTCCTCGGGAAAACACCTTTTCTTATTAATTTGGGTGCGTAGAATCCAAATCAATTCGTACTTTTTCGATCAAACTTCTTAATCAAAAGTTATAGACCAATTTCGAAAAAAAATTCAAAGGGCTGTAACTTTTGAACTAGTAGCCCAATCTTGGAATTGTTTGAAATTATGGATTCTACAGGCCACATTCTATAAGAAAATTTTTTTTCCGGGTCGATCTGAGACAATTTTTTTTTCGGGGCTCAAAAAAAGGCAGTGTATAATAACCTTCCTTTTTTACCAAAAATCGACTGCACCAAAATTTCTCGGGAAAACACTTTTTCTTATTAATTTTGGTGCGTAGAATCCAAAACAATTCGTACTTTTTTGATCAGACTTCTCAATCAAAAGTTATAGACTAGAAACCAATTTCGAAAGAAAATTCAAAGGGCTGTAACTTTTGAACTAGTAGCCCAATCTTGCAACTGTTTGAAATTATGGATTCTACAGGCCACATTCTATAAGAAAAATTTTTTTTCGGGGCTCAAAAAAAGGCAGTGTCAGGGTAGGGACCTGAACTGCTACCTAAACTTAACATGTATTAACTACATTAACAAACGACAGTACCTTAGAGACCTAAAAGTTGTAGTGTTTGCTCAATTCGTGTATAACCTTCGCATAATCACTTCTAGATAACCCACAAATTTCTCGAGGAACTAAATCCCTAAGGGACAATTTCGATATTACCTCAAAGCAAGTAATCGGCGATGGGGTTGATTTGGTTAACGTAGGGTTGTAATCATCAACGTTTGCGGTGGTGAAGTTCGGTTAAAAATTGCCGAAATTGTTAATTAAATTGGCGAGTGCGTGTTTGGAGCAATCACATTTTATCAATTTTACTTTTCAAGTTCAATAATAGAAGTTCAGAAGTTCAATGTCACCTGCAATTGAAGGGTTTTGTGACCTTTTACACTATTTCCACGCAAAAATTTGTTGGGTCAGTTAAATTCCATTTGCAAGAGCAAATTTTTAGTCGCCTTTTTTTCTTGGTGAACCTTATCGGGCTGTTTTATAGAGAAAAGTTTCTTTTAGTACGCAAAGTTGATAATTATATAACATCCATGTCCCTTCTTGTAAACAGTGAAAGTAAAGCTGCCTTTCGGGAAGTCGGAAAAATAAACTTTGAAAAGCACAAAGTCCCGCAGCTTCTTTACAGATGATTGAGCTGCAGACTTCAGGTGATTTTTCTCTGTTATCCGAGATCAACTTTTACTTTATCACCCCAATTACTGGTCCGTCCTCCGATTCGACGTTATGAGGCTGAAAAATTCACGATCACGTCAATGAAATCGTTTTCCTCGCCGCCGATCAGTTAACTAAACTGCTTGGAGGATGTGAAAAGGAATTTGGTGGCCCACTAAAAAAATTGCTTCCGCTTAGTTCTGTGGAAGTTTCCGCTACCAATTGGAATTACGTCAATTTTTCGGAACGTAAATTGCACAGTTGCTGAAATTATCCTTAGGTATGTGCTGCCTGAACTTGTTTTACGTAAATACGAACATATTTATGAATTCCGTTAAGAAAACCAGACACTCTTCCTTAGGAATAGCTTTTATTTACACAAGAGCGCGATGTGCTATAGGCATTTTCATTTAGATAGAAAGACGTGCTTGTTAGACTCATTACGGAACCATTATCTAATGCATAGGTAATACACGACGGCGACGTTCAACGATGCAGTGTTATCTTTTACATTTATTATTTGCATCGCCTGCTGCCACTCCAAATTAGTTAAAAACACTATCACAAATTAACTCGAAATTGAATTGCTATGGAATCATTAGCATCTACCTCTCTTTCAAGAAACGGAAATGGCCGTTCGATTTTATCACGGAACGTAATGCTACCACCTGTCAACGCGAATTTTAATTTCAAAACCAATTTAAGCGAAAATTGTAATCATAAACCCAGTGTGATGAGGGATCGTGCGACCACATTTGGCCTTCATTGTCAAATTAATACGGTTAGAGTTGGGATCTCGATTAATAGGTAATTGACTGACTGTGTTAAAATAGGTGGAGTATAGTTCCTTTTCTACATGGCAAAGGGAATAAATTTGACATTCTGGGCTTTTAATTCCACGATCCCGTCTGTCCCACACTGAAAGAACCACTAAATTTAATTGACTCCTTGGAAGGAGCTTTGATATCAGAACATCACATTTTGAAATGGATTTTTATTGGAAAGTTGTTATCTGAAGAGTATTATAAGAGGCAGATCTCATTTCTTGGGTTTTATTAAGTGAGGAACAAAGTTTGACCATAGGTTAAGTTGGACATGCATACACACGATCACAGCCAATTTATTATAGAAACAATTTTATTCATAACCTTATCTAATTAAATCTAAATGCTTGGTAAACTTCAAATATAATCCGACGAGTTACAGCGATTCCCGCAAATGTAAATTGCTCAAATGCCAGATTTTACAAGCGTTTCCACTTTATGCTATATGTAGATGTAATATGCAAATTTGCGCCGAAACGTTTATTATTTTATGAAAATTGTGAAACGCCTACAAAATTAAACTGGTAATTAATTATGCACGTGATCTAGCAGTATTGGTTACATGGACGCATTTCAATCCTCACATGAAAAAATCGCACAATGTAAAACGATAATGAAGTTGCTAATATTTGTATTTATCTTTAATTTAATTTTGTTCTCCTGTTTTTTTAACAAACTCCATTTGTCTGTTTTGGCTACATTAGGGACTTTGTTCCATCTAAGTATAGTAAAATTAAAATTTTATGCTACTGATTACTATATCCAAAAAAGTGTGTTTTTTATTAAAAATAGGAGTGGTTACTACTTAAAATATGCCCCCTTTGATCATGCACAAGTCCGCCACTGACCACAAATTTAAGAACCTAGATTGGTAGTACCTGTATATAATTTTGGATACTATAAAAGGTTTCTTAAAACCAGGTGTCAAATTCTTGACAGAATAGCTTCCTAGCTGAAACCAAAAATTGCCAACATATGTACGCACTTACAGACGGGAAAAATGTATTCTTTAAAAGTTGCTTAAAATGATCTAAAACGTCAACATTTGATTTTAGGTTGCTATTTGAAAAAAAAGTTCGATGCCGTTACGGCGCTCCAAAATTTTTTTTCAAAAATCCAGCCCGTTATTTTTCTGTTCGGTATGCCTAAAACATATAAACAAAATTTCAACAAAATCCGTCGAGCCGTTTTCTCAGAAAATTGCCAACAAACGTACGTACGTACATACAGACGGAAAAACATTTTATTCTTTAAAAGTTGCTTAAAATGGTCTAAAACGTCGACATTTGATGAAATTTTGAAATGTTCAAAAAACGGCTATCGCAATAGCTACCTAGCACATGCTAGGAAGCTAAAAATGTTGTTTTAAAGATGTATTCAGTGTTCCAGACAAAATGTTCACCCTGTAAATTGAAATACATATAAAATTACATACAGAAAATCATATTAAACGAGATTTAAATAATTCTAGTGCAAACAATTAGCATTCTGGCATCTTTTATAATAAATTAATAATTTAAACTTTCGTTAGGAAGTCAACGTACATCTTTGCACTTACACTTTATACTCTGTTATGGTTTTTTTTCTTTATCTTCCGATTGTGCGTACCTATTTTAGAATTTCCCCGTTTCCGCAATTTGAGTACTTAATGAGTTTAGAAACGCCCCAACCAATGAAACACCTTACACTCTTCATTGTAAAATGCCTGACGTTGTTAACTTGGCTCTATGTGACTGAGCTCTATTTCTACACGAAACGTACCTACAATCCTACATTATAAATTATAATTATATTCATTTGTTGGGAGAACGCCTAGTAAACGATGTACAATATCCACACCCAAGTCTGAATTATGAAACAACCTTCTTAATACATTTCCCTGCATAGCTTCTTAAATAGACGTATGAGATACAAATTTTATGTCAAATCCTGTAACAGCAACCCAAGTAGAGTCTTTTCGTATGCATACGCTCGATGAATAAAACAGGACTTCCAGATGGACTATTCCTTAATAAACTCGCTGTTGTCTGTAAAAATGATATGCGATGTCGATTGGCGGAAGGCAATGAAGAAAACCATCCCCATCCTGTTGTATTAAAATTCATTTCGTAATGAGCTCGGGCGATACTTTTACTGTAGGAATCGATTTGGTCTCTTACAATTGCAAAAGTGGCATTTAGCATTTAACTGTCTTTGCTTTAAAATAGCACACTTTAGATTCAAAAGGGGCCTCTAATAATAAACCAAACCTTGCAATAACAGTTCCACTTGTTTTCACCGCATTGCTGATTAGAATACCGATGGAAAAAGGTTCTTTTGTGGATTTTATCTTCGTGTTCGAGACAAAATAGTTGGACAGGAAAGCTTTTATACTAAGATAAAAGCTTAGGGTATGTTTAACTGTAGAAATGTCCCTTCCGATCCACATAATAAGAAACCATTTCTTTCTATATGGTTTTACACGATGCCGTATTTTGTCTTTTTTATACATCATATAGGAAATTAAGGTTTGCGTTATGCTCTTACGGTTTCTGGAAAAAAGATGAAAGAAAAAATTGCACATTTTGGGACATCTGGAAATGTTACTAAACGAAACATTTTGGATAGTCTACTTGGAAAAATCTTTGTTCCCTTTCACCCACTCGACGTAGTAAAACTGGTCGGCTTAACCGAGACAGGAACGAAGAAGCAGAAGCTTGAGCAGAAGTATACGGAACATGCCTAATTGCTAAACAGATAGTATTAAGTTTTGCTAATAAATTGTACCAGTGATGTGAGTTTGTCCTAAACTTTGCAAACTAAAGATCTGATACACCTGAATACCGAGGGATCCTCAAGATCTTCATGCATCCATCATTTTTATAATAACTTTTTGAGCCGATACATAGCTGAAAAACATTAGAGACTTTTCTTATATCCTGAGGAAAATGTGTAGCAATTTTCAAAACGATCGGACGTTTCTAAACAAAGTTATCGTGCACACGGACAGACAGAAACAGATCTCAAGGATCGTTAATAATTTAGCAGATTTAGATTCTTTCAATCTCGATATTCCCTCTCAACATGCGCCCTGACTCAGACGACTTATTTATAATTTGTGTATAAAAAATATTTGTGGGTGAAAATTAGTCGTTAATTTATAGTTTTTGATACTAATACAATTTCAATCAATCGTGGGTGCTAGCTTGATTTCAAATTAGCACTCCAACTTTAAATATCGGGTTTCCGGAGGTACGAAATGAGTACAAATTCTGATTTTGTGGGTACAAAATTTGTCTTTAATTAGTCCTAAATTATAAGCATAGTTATATTTGATTTGGGTAAAGTGGAGGTGCCAAATTTATCGATCTTCTTACGTGCCGTTAGCCAGTATATGACTATAAAATATAATGCACAAACCAGAAATTCATGTAAAGGTAACTATCAACTATTAAATTTTCTTTGACATCTCATTTTGTACTTTCACAGGAAAAGACTAAATGTTTACTAAACGTTCTAAAAGGCTCTTGAATACCCTTAATGGCTTGGTCAAGGCCCGTTGAGAAAAAAACTTCGGGAATTTTTTCCTGGAAACATCAGTTCTGGAACCCCCGTTATTGTACTATTTAGATTTACTTGTTATAGTCAGTTGTAACTTGTAAAAGTCAAAGGTTTGCCATGGGCTTTGAAAATGCTCGCGATCTTGATTTTCCTACGAAACAGCGTAAATTACCGAGCCTATAGTTTTCCCTTTCTTTTACAGTGCATCAATCATAAATTAAACTGGATTCACCTTGTGTGTTATATTAGTGATAGGGAGTTTATACACCTGTTATTATTATACACCGTGCAAAAAACAAAAGGAAAATTTCGATTTCGTATTGAATGTTTAACCAACTAATTTAGAGTGGCAGCAAAGGATGCAAATATGAGTTGAACATTTCGAACACGTCGTGTATTACCTATGCATTACATAGTAGTTCCGTAATGGCTTTAACATGCACGTCTTTCTATCTAAATGCGCTTCCGTTTAAATATACAGATATACTCCCCAAGGAAGAGTGTCTGCTTGATTTTCTTATCGGAGAGTTTTATTAGTAAATGGAATTCATAAATATGCTCATTTTTTCTTGAAACGAGTTTAAGTGGCACATTAACTGATTACATGATTTAAGCATCGCTGAAATTTATATTTCAAAACGGAAATTTCCACAAAACTCAACGGGGGCGGTTTTTTTACTGGACCACCCAACTCCTTTTTATATTCTCCAAACAGTTTAATTAACTGACCGGCAAGGGAAAAGGTTCTATTGACGTGATCTTGGACTTTTCAGTCTTATAACGGGGGACCAGAAAATCAACCCGGAGTATTATGAAATACCACTACCGATGGGTGGTAAATTAAAACCACCAGCTTAAATTCTGCAGCCTAATCGAATGACTTTGTGCTTTTAAAACCTTACTTTCCGAAAGGCAGCTTTTTATTTATGCAATGCGGTCTACTAAATGAAAATTTTCTCTATTAAACAACAGCATGATTAACCTTCGTCAGGAATAAGGCGAGGCAAAGTAAAAATTTGGTCTTTCAATTAACTGACGCAAATTTTGCGATTAATTTGCATGGCAACTACGATCCCTTAGGTATATTAAAACATGAATAATATAAAAGAAATGATGTATAAGTTGCTTTTAATGTGCAAGATCAATTTGTGCTTTAAATTTGAAAACCAAAATTGATAAAATGTGATTAATCCAAACTCCATATTAATACGCACTCGTTAAATTAAAGCACTTTTAAGCACTTCCCACCATAAACGTTGAGGTTTACTACCCTACGTTATTCAAATCAAACCCAACGCCGATTACTTGCTTTCAGCTAAAGATCGAAATTCTACGTTAAGGATTTAGTTTCTCGACAATTTGGTGGGTTATCCAGTGATTATGTGAAGGTTACACACGAACGCAAAATCCCGCTACAACCTATAGGCCTCTAAGGTATGGCCGTTCGTTAATTTAGTGAATTTATCTTAACCTGAGGTAACATTTCAACTCCTACCTTTTCCCCAGTAACAAATTGTTTACAAAATGGATCGTTTAACAACATGAAGGAGCGGGTGGTAGCCCTTTCTAATGAGGAACTATGGTTGGTGTAAAGTAAAACGTTTGTGGAAGGAAATTGAACCAGTAATTCTAACTGCCCCCGCAATTCGGTTGCCAGTATAATTTACTCAATTGCTGTGTATTGATGCGAAAATACTAGGTACTTTTAAAAACTACTCCTGACGTGTCTTATTTCCACCTACATTTGTTTTATAAACACTTTTTATAATCACATCGAATTTTGAACTACGCAGTGTAATGAATGACATTTTAAAGCACTAGCATATTTTCCTTATTGTTCATCCAATGAATCTACTGGGTCGGTTAAACTTATTTGACAGGTAACGTCCTATGTGAACATATTGCTATGTGTGCAATCCCAAAGGGACACTAAACCACCCACATAAACACCTATCCAGCTAGCTCAATTAGTACTAACAAAATCTTTTACATGACATTTTTGACTACAAAATTGTCCCAAGGCACGGTATCGGTTACTACGAAAATTCTGAATATTAACTGTATTAATTTGAGAAATTCAAGAACCTTGATCACTCCCTCAATTATTTTACAAATTTTTAATCAACATCTGACATAATAATAGTGGGCGCCATCAGAGCTCTTGTATCTTGGGTCGTAATTTGAGCTTGATTAAACACAAAACAAAAAAAATTCCCCTACTGAAAATCGTATTCGATTCTTCGTATCTTGTTTTATTTTAGAACTCATTTATCTGTCAACAATATTTAGTGATGAAAGATTTAATGTTGTGCGAGGAAATATTTTTTAAATCACGCTAAACATGTCTAATTTCGTCTCAAAAAACAGCATTTTCAGCGGGCAGTGATATTGCACTACTTCATTCTGTAGAAAAGTGCTCTTCAAATTTTTATGGAGGCTAATGGCGATCCTGTCCTATCTCATAAATGGTGCTGCGATTGGTTTCGTCAGTTCAAAGAAGGAAATTTCTATGTTGCAGACAAAGAACGTGACCGATTACCATTTGTTTCGGTCGATGGCTCATGGACTTTCCGAGCAGCACTTTAGATCTTGGAAAATGGGTCGGTGGATGAATCGCCTCGAACGATGAGGAATTCTTCCGGTCTGAAATCCGTGATTTGCCTGAAAGATGGGGAAAACTAGTGGCTAGAGACGGAAATTATGTCTATTACTAAACTTTATTTGGTTCTTAAGACATAAATATTGTTCTTTTGGAAAAAAATAACCGAACTTATTTATAGTAGTACCTAATACAAGAGGAATGTGGAAGTTAGTGCAGAAATGTGATACCCATTTTAGACAATAGCCGCGGTTTTAATCCTAAGGGACCTTTGGTACTGCAAGTGAAATTGTCTCTATGGGTGTACAACAATTACCATGTCAAGTAACTTCATCATAAAATTTCATTTCCATAAAAAAATGTCGACAATGTGTGAAAAGAAAGAAAATCTGGCAATTTTCTTTTTTGTATCGTTCCTGATATAAGAAATTATTATAA
The DNA here is from genome assembly GCF_008802855.1 of Photinus pyralis. Classification (NCBI taxonomy): domain Eukaryota; kingdom Metazoa; phylum Arthropoda; class Insecta; order Coleoptera; family Lampyridae; genus Photinus; species Photinus pyralis. Next base: position 47,133,732 of record NW_022170511.1, read on the forward strand.
CGACACTTCCACTTTCTTTGTAATATCAGAAACGATACAACAAAAGGTATGTATAAGAGCGTGACATGTGTCTTTCTGTAAAAAAATTTTCATTTACCTACGTTTTTAAGTAAGTAGGAACAGTTTAATATACCACACTTTTATTCATTATGGCGTACTAGGCCTGTAGACGTTAAAACGGCTATTAGATGATATAAATCTCAACTTATAATAAATCAGTGCATAAAATTACCCATATTAAATTTGTATTGCATTGAATCGCTTTATTCTCGGTACTCTTTGACAATAGTTTATTAAATAGTGTACGTACCTACGAGTAATTACGCCGGTAGGATGAATTATCACGGTCAGCAATACTTAACTTGAAAAAGTGAGGAGCATTCAATTAACACATTATAATGCTGAACTGCTCCTAGTGTTTGTCTACCCCCTCGAATCTATAGGTGACGATTCCTAGGTTTATTTAGTTATTTATGATTCGCCTCTCTTCTCTAACTTTCCGAAAAGGACTGGGTCTGACGTATCTAGTAGTACATTCTCATCTACTAAAAAACAACAAAGTAATTTATCTTTCTTGAGACTGACGCAACTGATGTTATAAATAATACACCATTATTACATTACATTACTGTTGATTTTATATCTTGTTTTAACAAAAGGTATCGATCGAACTAAATTAGACAGTGTAGGTATACGGATTTCTAGTATTCCTGATAGGCTGGTGTAGGTGGATGTTTCTAGAACGAAATTAATTTAGTCTTTTCAAGATAGTTCTACGGCCGTCTTCTCATTCACTGCTTAACAATTCGTGAAGTAAACCGCCGGGACCATAGGGAAAAAGTCTACTTTTGCGTGAAGAATTTACAGTCGTAACTAAAGTAAAACGTTTAGCCGAGACATTTCTGTTAATAGAACTGAAATTGGTCTTACCTAAATTACGTACAGGCATGCGGGCAAACCGTATTCAACGACCTCCCTTGAAACTAATTTCGCAGTACAACATTTAATTGGGTCTACAAAAACACACTGTTTCGCGTTTGAAGCTACCTGTTACATCGGCTTTTTAGCGATTCTGGAATCTCCACTAATTAGGAAGGTTTGTTGATTATAAAAGTAGAGAAATAAGAAAACGGAAAACTAAATTGTTCGCTTATTACGAATTTTTCAGTTTGCATTATTTCGTGCATCATAAAATTTTGATGAAATTTTGGATGTGCTGGTTTTCCTCTCAAACTCATAAACCACATGTACGTTTCATTACTAAACGGAGAGGTTTAGTTTAAAATACCTGAATATGAAGTAAAACAGTGCAACGAATGAGTCTGAAATGTAATTGATAAATGCATATAACCATTGTTAAGGTGTAATGATATAACCTACTCTACATGCTTTATATGAATTATAATTACTATTAGGTACCTTAGAGTATATAACGTTATATATACTCTTTGTTATTACAATGTTATATTTAATATTAATGCTGTGTCAGGGGCAGGACGAGAGGAGGTGTCTACGCGTAAGTGTTGTGCAGAATGAAAATAACGACTTTATGAAGAAGCATTCCATTTATTTTAGAAATTTGACCCTGCCCTTAGCGTAGTTTTCTCGGCATTTACCAATTTCGTAACACGTCGTGACTCGTGATGTGAAGGATGTTTCTGTGAATGACAAAAATATGGAACAGCTTCACAGGGATTCACATTTTATGAGAAGTCACTGGAGGTAACAATAGGTGGCCAAGCTTCCCTTACGCTCCTATAACAATCTTTGTCAGGTTCCTCTCAACTTCCATTTCAAGTCTCCGCAAATCTACTAAAGAGTTTTCAAAGGAAGAACGTTCCGTTAGAAAAAGTCGAACATTTCAACTAATATGCTCCATGAGCGAATATTCCGAGCGAGATTCCCAGCGAAAATTTAAAAGGAGTGCGACTTTTCTTGGAGACGAATTTCGAGACCGAAGTTTCCGGGTTATTTTCCCAAGGACTGACGCACAATTAAACCAAGATACGAAAAATCACATACGATTTTCAGTATGGGAATTTTTTGACACTCAGTTCGTATTCAAAAACACGACTTTTAATCCGACTCATATTCAATAGCACTGATCCTTAACGTAAAAATCGAATGGCGAAGGTTTGAAATCGTTTTCTTTTTTCGTTCTCGAACAGACAGATGGGCAGACGGATAGAACCATCATGAATTGTTTATCTTTCAAACAATTTCCCTTTTCTCGAGTGCGAATGTTTTGTAGAGGAATTCTTCGAGAATAAATTTTCTTGGGACAAATTAACATTTTTTCCAAATAGCCTGAAGGTTAAACGCACGAGTTGGTGGAGTTTTTTTATCAGATTTCGTCGGACTCAGAATTTTTTCTCGTGCCATCCTCATTAACGTAGAGGGGTTCTGTAGGGGGATTCTTTTGAATTTTGAAATCCGCGGTGTTTCCAAATAAAAATATTGAATTCAGAAATAGATTTGGATTTCCGTTGGAAAAAAATAGTCAAAGTTTGTGGATGGCGCAGCAAAATGTGTCGGAACAATCTGTTCAAGGACATAAATATGGAACACTTCCACACGAGCTCAAGTTTCATGAAAAAAAGGTCACTGGAGTAAACTGAATCTTGAGCAATTGGTTGCCAGGAGGCGTTTCTCAAATTAAGGCGATTTCTTAATTTCATTTCATTATTGGCGATAACCGTGCAAGCTGTTCATTTCTCATTGTTTAAATTTTGCGCTCTATTCTCACATTTTCTTAACAAATCCTTTGGTTCTTCGAAATATGAACACATTGTATAGTGACTGTAACAGAAGAATTTGAATGGGGTTGTTTAAACATTTTTGTAGAGTTTAGAATTGAGTTTCATTAGGGTATCTACGTAGGTGTTGGGCAGGGTAGTTGGTATGTTGTGGATCGGTGTTATCGCCATGATGATTCAGTTCAAAAAATGCAGATTTATCATTTGTTTCAGTAAATTTCTGCAGTTTTAGTAACGCAAATCCCAAAAGAAGCATTTGAACCCTAGACCCCGGATATTACACTGTATAGGTATTATTACTGTTTGGGGAATTTGAATGTGAGATTGTTTTCAATGTACTTTTCAATTATACGGCACAATACTGATCAAATCCAACAGTAAGCCGCATTATTTGTTCTGTTTATTTTGTTAATCTTGGTTTTTCAGTAGTAATAATACCATGCTGTTTTTTCGCATTAGTTACATAGATATGTTATGTAGTGCTTACATGTTATAAATGATCCGTCAGTCTCATCTTTTGTTTCGAAGGGACTCAATTTCGCCAAATGTAATTGAATTAAGGGTGGGCGGCTTAGCGAACTCCCGTCCTCCTGTTACTCCTACTCCTACGTCACGGTCTGACATAATTTTAAATTCCCACAGGAAACTCAGTTGGAGAAACATATTGAAGCGAATTATAAGTAGTTTACTCTGGATTAATTAGATTGTGTATTAATGATAATTTGACTCTGTTTTTCAACAGTATAAAGGTAACTCTACGTTTTCAATCAACCCCTTATATTCTCCATTGATTACCTTATTATTACCATTTATTACCCAGATTTCTAACAATCACAGTGCAATTACATCTACTGAAAAGAATAATATTCTAAAACACCAACCCCGTGAGTTTACAGTCAAAGAAAGCAAAACTTTTACGATCTTACTTCGCCTAAATTGTTACTAATTTAGTAAATATAAAAGTAGCGAATTGCAATTTGTTGCTATGTGAGCTTTGCCCTGTGGGTTACGGGGTATTTATGTCACCACTCAGAGCACTCAAGAGAATGATATTTACTCTGTAAATTCTTCCATTTCCTTATACGAGGAAACCGCTAGACCTGATGTCAGCGTATTTTTAGATCCTAATCAACAAACGTACATAACGGATATTATGTGTCAATCCTTTCTGAAACGATCTCTAAAAAAATTCAGGGGACTTTTGTAAAACTTTCCGGGTAGGTATGGAAAGTAGAACTTGTTTATTCTAATCTGATGATTTATGTTTTACACCCTGCAGTTAGGAAAAGTAAAATAGTAACGTATCAGAATTTCCAGTATACTCCAGAATTAGTCGATCAAAGTTTGTTTGTACACATTGGCGGAATTCCTCTCTTGAAGGGTTCAGGTTACATCAACGTAGTTAAATACCAGAAATCGGGAATTACAGAAGTTAGTCTCGAGTCTTTCACAGTGAAATAAACAACGGGCTCACTTCATATTTATACGGCATCGGGGTTCGTATGGACTAGCAAAATTAAAGAAAAAGGGAATGTAGTAATAATAAACAGAATAGACGCCACTTAGTCTTCAGTAAATATTAAAAGAAAAGAGATAATACTTACCAGAAAGAGGAAAGAAGGTAGACTACGAAATCCCGGTTCTGGTCTTGCTAAGCTAAGAAATAAAAGACTTGATAGGGATAGAGCATAAACAATTTGACCTCACAATCGAGGCCGATTTAATTAATGATCTCAAAATATTACAAATAGGGCACTGTAATATACGGGTGATTCCTATAGTACCTGCCACCGTTTGGGAGCGTGTAGGTGGTGCGTAGGGGAGTATTTTGATATAGGACACTTGGGGTCGGAAATCTAAAATAAGGGTGCCAGAGCCAAATTTACCTTCTGGAATTTCGCGCCTGTAGGTAGGCAACCCAACCCGCCGGCGGTGCACACGGAGCGATCTCAGGCGGCGATGTGTGGCTGACACTTGATCAGAATTTTGTTTAAACCCACGAAATCCCGTCTTCAACGACGCGTATCAAGTGAATAAACACTATGGCAATAGTATAATAATAGTTGGCTAGATGTAGGAAGTGCATTGAGAACAACGGTGGCCACGTTTAACACTTGTAAACGTTATTGCTTTTGACTGTCGTTTTCCCTCCTTCCCTCCCATGTCGCTTCCTCGCGCTAACTCGCTCTGCATCGCTCCGCGCGAAACGTCGGTCGGTTGGGTTGCCTACATATAGGCGTGAAATTCCAGAAGATAAATTTGGTTCTGGCGCCCTTATTTTAGATTTCCGACCCCAAGTGTCCTATATCAAAATACTCCCCTAGGCACCCCCTATACGCTCCCAAACGGTGGCAGGTACTATAGGAATCACCCTGTATAGATCTGTAATGTCAATATTTAAATTTAAATTAATTTTTAGTAAAAAGAGGATCAACAGGGAGAAAGTTTTAATATCAAAAAGGATTTCCGTGGAAAACAGCGGAGCTATAATCGTAAAGTGACTATCAAGCAAATGTAATAATTACAATTCGATCGTACAGAAAACCAGTATGTAATCAAACGTTATATCAAGGTGTCGATGAAAATTAAAATTACCTTTTGATCTACTGGTCGCAACGGCCTCGTTCGGCTCAAGAAGGACGCTATCTAGCAAATCTGTATCAGGCTAATTGTAATTAATAGTAATTCGTAATTAATAGGCAATATCTTGATCGACCACCGATTATCTTGAACATCTGTCTATGTAGCTCAGTGGCAGAGCGTTGGGCTACATAGTTGGAGATCGGGTGTTCGAACCTAGACAGAGGTAAGACTTTTTCATCAGTCAACGAGATGGTAACTTCCTTAGATCAGTTTCGAGCAATCTGCCAGCTACTTCGAATTAGGTTTTCCTGCAGTTTTCCTAATTCCTAAGGTGAATACCGGAGTAGTATAAAACAACTTAAGACCTTCTACAGGGGCACCTCTAAAAAGCATTATGCGGGTCACTCTGTAATTAGACGCAAGCCTGTTGAGGGCCCAGAACAAGAGAGCGATAATAAATAAATAAATAATAAAAAAAATACTTTACGATGCACAAATAAATAAATTTCTATTGATCTAATCAAATGAAAATATAAATCACGTAGTATGAACAAATTCTTCGAAGTAAAACAAATAATGGAACTGAAAATTGTAGAAATCGGCTTTGGACAAAGTCTCGGTAACTTCAAAACTTATTTATAAAGCAATGGTAGCTAATATCTCAAATAACACAACTAATCTGAAGGATACAATGTAATCAAACTAACAGAAATGAATTCTTGGAGTAGCAAAAGTAATCGTTAACAAAATCGGGTCTCGTAGTCTAAGTCGGTAATGTAGAAACATCCATCGCATAACGCGCGCCAATACCAATCCTAATAAAATGCGATGTCACTCACGTACTGCGTAGTAGGTAATGTCCAAGTATATAGATCATAACATAACAGATATTCCAAAATAAAATTAAGGAAAATGTATGAGAAAAGGTTGAAGAAAGGGTTAACGGTAAATTGTGAGGGAAGGTAACGTATGATGGTACATACATATTAACAAAAAAGATGCTGCGTAATAATCTAACATACCTCGTACTGTTTCAATGAAAACAATAATCCCTTTAAAGGTAGACACGAACAAGAGAAAAATTGGCATGTAATCAACGCGACGGCAGAAACTGAACTGTGGCGAAAGGCGAAGAGAAGGGATAGAAGTACCAGGGAAAGCATCGACCTCCGGTGGCAAAACAAAGAACTATTATAATAAGAAATCTATGGAACATGTTTACTCCAGGAACTTACTTACATCTATACTAGAGGATTACAAACTAAATACCTAGATGGCGTAAGAATATCGAATTTACTTTACGAGCGAAAAGCATTTAAATAAGAGTATGAATCGAAAGTTACTTAAACGGTATTTAAAACAGGAATTTCAATCGGTAAAAAATTGTTTAAGTATGTTTCTAGTTCTTTTGGAGTTATTTTTAAGAGAAGGGCATTTTTAATAAAATTGCAGAAATTCCTTTTTCACTTTTAGCTCCAATTGTTTCAAAATTATGTATTCAACACTTGTCAAACTGCTATAATGTATTAATAAACTTGTAACAAGTATAGCAAACGAGCTCCTGGGTCACTTAAAATTTAATGAGTTCTACCTTGGGGGGTGGTAAACATACTACTGAGAATAGAATTGGAAAATTCGAAACCGTTCGTGAGAGGGGCGGGCAGAAAGCTTAAAATCGTCAACTAGATTTAAGAGCTCGTTAATAATGCATAAGTAAAGAATACTGAAAAAGGGTAACAACCAATTTTAATTAAGGTGGTAATTAGACGCTGTTATTGCTGATTTTTCGCTGAAAAAGGTAATGTTATTTGGACTTTCTGTCCGTCTCGTCTGTGTACAGAAACTTGCAAACGGTTCCGAATTTTAGAATTCTGTTTTCAGTAATAGATATGGTCAAGTAACTAATTGATCTATATTCGTTAATCGGACTTTCTGTTGGTCCGTCTGTGTTGTTGTTGTCTATATTGGCTTGAAACAGTTTATTTGACTTTCAAACTTTCTAATGCAGCGTTTGACGATAACAGCTAACCTTTAACAAGCCCTAGCTCGGATCGCATTGGACATACAGCACTTAAAAACATGCAATTAAAAACATTGATTTTTTCTATGGTAACGTATACAGTGATATTCATTGAGAAGCAGCCATATGGATTTGCGTGTGTTGTTTTTCCCTACGTCTACATTTAAAAGACAAAATCTCTTCCGAAGGACGTCTAATTTTACACATTAATAAATTTCAATATTTTTTTAACCTATGAAACGTCAGAAAAACTCGAGTATGAGAGTATTATTTTAATGTATCGATCAATCTCATGAAGCCCAAACCTGGTTTCGATATAACCACAAAGTTATAAAATAAATGTCAGTACGCCCTTAGTGTACTTTTTTAAAGGTCGTAATTTCGTTAGTAACCATCAAATTTCGTTGAAGTTCCTATCGAGTTCTCGCTAACTGACTAATAAAAAAAAATAATATATTGTTTTCCATTTACACTTAGTCCTTAAGAAAAAAATTGCCTGTAGAGGCTAAAACTGACAATTATTATAATTATGATTTATAAATGTCGTCTATTATTATTGGAAGCTTATCCTTGCATAAACCTTATACCCTCTGCTACCCAAAAATATTGGGAACCTGTTTTAGATGAATTATTAACAGAGCCGCAGTCTTTTGCTCTATTTTCCAAATCCAATAAGGCTTGCTTCCTTTATTAAATCTATTTCCTAATGCTCCTTGCTTTTTCATTTTCGATAAATTCTATTATAATGTTCACTTTACTTTCGAGCGAATTTTTCTACGGATTTTCTGAAAATTGAAATGTGCACTTTTCAGAACTGGTGTACACATTGGAATATATGAATGATTTGCCTGTCTTCGATTTCGTACCAAAGCGGATGCTTCAGCTCCATTACCCTCTACTGGTTGCCACCAAATTGTAGTCACAACTCACAAATAAAAAACTTCTCTGGCAACTGACGTTTGCTGTAATTTACTTTATTAATGCCAATCAAAAGTAGTTTTTCATTCCCTTTATGGCCTTCCATCACTGCTCTAGTCGAACGTAACATGTAACTTGGGATTAGTTGAGCTTTGCTTTCAGCGCGCTCCGAGTAAATAGTTCATGGCGAATTGTGTTACGTATTTTCATTCGGACGTCGACAGAATGTGTTAATTTTATAAAAGCCCGCCCAAACACGAACCCTCAGATCGGATTTGTTTGGAATATAAAATTAGTTACAAAAAATTAGTTATGTACATAAAGTTATTTCAATTTTAGCTTTTGTGAAACTTTTATTCATTAAAATTAGGTGGATGCGATTGAAATGAAAGTGTACCTAAATGTAGCTACAAAAAATCAGAGCCGATAGTTTTGCTTTGTGTTTAAAAAATGATAGCTTTCCCAGTAGGGGAAATGGAACTCGTAACTATAAACGAATCTGGCGATGAGAAAATTTCATTCTGACTTTAATGGTATTGGTATCAAGTTTACTCTTGTCTCAGCGTTTCTGAAGTGTAACAGATTATTATTAAGAGTTGTATGATTACGTTGTCTGTTGGGATTTCAATAAAAAAAAGGGATCAAGAAAGAACTTTTCGAAGGAAACATGGAACGTTCGCGTATTTTTCAAGATACAATTGGGTGACCGTGGATTTCAGAAATTAAGAACGTAACGAGAGGCTGCGATTTGTGTCGGAATACTGGTACGGGTATATACGTGACGCGATTTTTTGTACACAAATCGTGAGAAGTTACGGATTCGTTAGACAACAAGAAGAATCGGATGATCATTCATGAAAGGGCAAAACACTTGAAAGAGAAAAAAAATTGTACTTCTACACTAGCAGCCGAATTTCCAAGACCAGAATCTATCACTAATTCCACTATAGAACGAATGACGGAAGTCTCTCTAAATTTAAATTGAGTTGCCTCTTGACACCCTATATGCAGGAAGGTTCACGAAGATCTAGAAGTTGCAATCAACGAAATGTTTGGATGTTTGATACAAGCCATTTTTGAAAGTGAGGCACGATGACTCGCAGATAACTAGTCAAAGATCATTATTCCTTTGACGGCTCGTCTTACACGAGAAACTTGGTTGTCAAAGAGCTCCATTATTTTTGAGTGTTAATTAAAAAAAAGAAGAATCGAGACTCAAAAATGTTCATTTGTTTCTGTAGGCTAACGATTTCGACGGTTCAACGTGGAAATCGATAGGCTACAGAAACAAGTAAACATTTTTACCCATAATCGTCCTGAAACATTCATTTTCATGCCCACTTTCTGTCAGGAAAGTTGAGTTTCCGCAGCTATCACTCTCCGTCAAATTTCGTATTAATTTTTCCTAGCTTAAACGGTCGGAAATGGATGGTTCCTGTTATCACCTTCTATGGTCACTTTTTTTCGGAGAATCTGAATCAGTTATCAGAGTTTCCATAACATACTAGATGTAGAAGCTACAGACTACTACTTTCTTATATTTCTTATGGGCGCCATATTCGATTTTTGCGGAATGAGATAGAAGATAAAAAAATACTGACCGTCACACTCTATGCTTATACATAAATTTCCTAGGGAAATTTCAAAATCAGGTGTTTTACATTCATTTGTCAATAAAACATTCATGGGTAACTAGATCGTTGCTGAATCAACATGGCTATGATGGCGATGCATTCAGATGAATTTCTTTTTTTGTCCTCATTCACATTCCATCTCATTTTGTAAAAATCTAGCCTGCAGCTTCTATACATCTGGCGTGTTATAGAAACTCTGATGACAGATTTAAATTCTGGGAAAAAAAGGTGCCCATGGAAAATGCTAACAAGAACCGTCCCTTTCCGACCTTTTAAGCTAGAGAAAATGAACGAAATTGAGCTTAACGTATGTTGAATTTGAAGGTTGGGAAAATATTGGCTAGTTTTGGATATAGAAAATCAAAATAGAAACCTTGTTGATACATTTCATAGTACTGTCTTAAAATTTTAAACGGACGGTTAAGCCGTGAGATAAAAATAAACAAGAATGAAAGATAAATTCAATAAAAAACATAAATAAAAGATAAAATAAATAAAATAAAGATAATTTGTATTATATTTCGTGTTTCTTTAAACAAATTTGGTACCCCAGACGCTCAATCAATTCTATAGATTCTAGATGAAAGTTACAAAAAGGAGAAAATCGATGAAAGCATTCCTTATATTTGCAGTTAACTCAAGGACAAATATAACTTTTTCTGCGGGCTACTTGAGCCAATACTTCTTTTACAAATACGCATTTTCAGCATGCTAAAAGAATTTTGAGGTATCTAAAAGATAGTATTAATCAGAATTTACTGTTTTAAACACGGTCATTTTGAAATTATGGGATTTTTTGACGCTAATTGGGGAAATAAGTTTTGTTTAGTACAGATTGCAATAGGCTTTTGCAATAAAAGGGGTTTGAACGTCCTTTCTTGAAACAAAATTTTAAGAAAACTCAAAAATTTATTATCTAACCAAAGGCTAGCCCCTAACAACGGTGACGTATTTACCGAAAATTCCTCCTTTTATGCTCTATCTCTGAGATGGGACTTCAAAAATTGGTTTTGTTCCTGAATTACTTGGTCATAAACAACATTACGGTAAAATCCGTGATATATTGACGAAACAATGAGTAATTGCGAATCCAACTTACATGTCTCTTTTACAGGTTTTTCTAATTTATGATATTTTCTATAAACTTAGCAAAACTATATTGTGACCACGGTCTCTGTAAATTACCCCTAAACGAATACTATTGAATTTAATATCAAAATACATTAAATTGGAGGTTTTCCTTATCGAAAACAAAGCACATTAACATTAAATAAGTTCAGACTTTCTACTATCAAATCCAATTCGAGCGAAGCGGTTACCAACAGTAAAGTAAGTAAATTTTCCTTATTAGGTGTTTTAATTCAATCGATTTTTTCTTAAATTTATACAATCCCTTGGTTTTTCAGATAAGATAAGGACTTCTATCACGGCGATCTCGGAAACCATGGAATTTTAAACAGAGGAAATTAGGGAAAATTTGCGCAATTAAAAAGTGAAAGGAAACGAGAAAATTCCAATTACTTCTGAAGATCGACATTTTTCCGACTTTGATTTTATTTCTCTCTGATGTTATTTGAACAAATACAAAAAATAATGTAAAATGTAAAAAGTTGATGATGATTTCCCCGAGATGAAACGATGTATTGAAAATCTTTCAACGCTGAATTGTAGAGCTCAAATAGTAACAATGAGAAAGTGTCTTTATTTCTTGTATATGTTCAAATAACATCAGAAAAAAAAACAATCGGCAAATTTCGGCTTTCTGTCATATCTTCAGGTTTTCTTTACAGTATGATAATAACTCTTTATCTTCTATGGTTTTTTAAATCCCCATGATAAACATCCTTGTCTTGGGCACAGTGTATAAGACGGCCCTTTTCCCGCTCAATGCAGAAAGGGAACTGCAGGTTGAAACCTCATCGTCGGACAAATGGTCTCAGATTGACTTCCTTTTAGTGGTGAATCTTGGCGTTTAAAATTTACGAGCAAGCAGTGGTGTAGTCTCCAAAGCTTTTCTACTTAGTAAACATCATTTTATTGCAACCAATTACAGATTCTGGAATCATTGACTTTTTCAACGTAGTGCCCGCCCCGATCTATGAACTTCATACCCGCGTCGTACTACTCTCCCACTGACGGGCACAGGAAGGAATCCATAGCTGCCTTCCGCTTTTCGTCGCCTATCTGTTCGGTAATCTCTCATACAATCATACGCCGATCCGCAAACGAAAGTTCCTCAATTTTCTCTCTGTCTCGTCTAAAACTCAGGGACGCCCGCTGCCGGTCTCGACGTACGACCTTCTGCGAACTCCCTGTACCACTCACGCACATTTAGACATTTGTCCCCATACACAAAAGCCAACTGGCGATAGGTTTCAGTAGGGTTTCACTATTATTACTGTTACTGACACTCTGTTACTACCTGCATACTAGTTTACAGTGTATTACAAGTAGCTTAAATTCAATACAACCATTGTAACGACGTTGAAATAGCTCTACGTCAATAACTGGCACGTTTAATTAGTTTGTTCTTGACCGCCCATACGGTTATTTGTTATCGCCTTTATACGACGGAAACTCGATTTCCCAAATATAATGTTTTACTTTTTCTAACTGCACTGTAATTGGTTTTTGTTTAAATGTGGGTTCCAAAACAAATACTTTTAATTAATTCACTTAGAAATGTCGATCACACGGTACGGTTGACTTTGTTGTTTTTAAAACACGAATTAATTAACAACTTTAATTTTCATACTACACACTCGGTATGCTGGTAGGTAGTAGAAACCCTAATGAATTGTTTACTGCTAGGAAACACTCAGGCTACGTTGTATTGTGAGAAAAGAACGACCTTATAGGTCTGATTTGTATAGGTTCAACACTTATTAACGAGCTCCTAAGCAAGTACACGATTGTTCCGTTCGTCTGTACATGATAACTCGCGAACGGTTTCGAATTTTCCAATTCTGTTTCAGTAATGTGGATATTATCACCTAAGGAAGAACTGATAACATTTTCAGTGACTTGACGCTCAGATAAATGTCGTAATTACGAGATATGAGTAGAAATTGCGAGATAGAAGTCGAAATTGCGAGATAGAAGTCGAAATTACGATAGAAATCGAAATTACGAGATAGAAGTCGAAATATCAAGATAAATGTAGTAATTATGAGATAGAAGTCGAAATTACGAGATATAAGTCGAAATTACGACATGTAAGTCGGAAATCATGAAATAATTTATTACAAGTTTGTTATACAATAAATAGGTAAATAAGATTTCTTAATTTGTTAGTCAAGCGTTGAATTTGAGAATCCTATCTCATATGAGCATCTAACGTTACTCCCACGTTATCACATAAGTAGCGTTCGATCTATGTGTAGTAATGTCACTGTCAGCCGTAAAATTTGATGGATTGCGTGTGTTATAGATATAATCTAGCATATAATACTAGATTCCTGTGATATCAGATAAATTATGGCATGAAAAAATAATGTAATATACTAATGATAAGATATTGGTATCTAACTAATGCTTAGGCAACAATAACCATATATAAAGGTTTTATTTATTAGATCGATTTTGGACTATGAAGACACAAAAAGCATATATACCAATTTACCTCCCGGATTGTTTATTTTACTGTAGCTTACAAATAGCAAAGCACCAAGGATGTCACCTTGTGGAACTCTGCATTACACATATTTTTTTTATGTTATGTAAATAAGATTCTATATGACAGATTTACGCTACGTACTCTATATTTATACAGTTTATGACAATAACGGAATTATCCTACCCGCTAATGACGTCTGAAACACAATTTCGGACACAAAAGTAGGTACATGTTCGAGAATATTTTCTGTCACGCGGAGGGAAACTAGAACTGGATACAATTTTACAAAACTACAAACAGTTTCGTGATTCGAAAATGCGTATTACAATAGCATGGCAAAATCCAGCGATGTACTTAAAAGTCTGCATCTAAATCCATTCCATCAGGATAGTGTCTAAAACGACCGCCTATTAATACTTCAATAAACCAAAAGTTACGATTATCACACGTGCAAATCCTTCATTACTTGACAGAAGACAACGGTCACGTATTAAAAGTGCGATCATAAATAAAAAGGTTCGATATTTCATTTGCAAATAAGCAAAATATTTGGAGCCCTTACTGAAGATCTTGGAGCTTTGAATCAGTTATAGTTGTAGTATGTCAAGTAAATTAGATACGTAAAAACGAAATGCGATTGGTAAAAGTATGTACACACCTTATACTTTCTTGAACAAACGTGTTATACTGTTATAGAATCCATATCTCACAATAACAACATTCAATTCAATTCAATTAATATCAGTAAACAAGACTAAACTGTGGTTCGTACTAGAGAATGCAATTCTACAGTATAATTTCGATCCTGATATTTGAGAGATTGGTGGCTCTTAGTCCTGCGAGATCCAGGTAGTTGCGGGATCCCGCACGATTTGGCCTAGATTGGAAACTATGACACTTTAGGTTTATGTTATTTTTAACCAAGTTACCAATATCCAATTTTAGAAAAAAAAAACGTCCCACGCACTTTTGTTTTATTTAAGGTTGAGTCGCGTTTTATGCAGCACACAATTGCGAAAAAAGTCATAGAGAGCATAACATAGTTGTTTCGGCAGAAAAAATGTACCAAAGTCTAAAGTAGCTTTCTCTATGGTAGAGTATATATTTGACTATGCGTGTCCATTTATGATTAACGAATGTTTGCTTTTCTTGTCTGTATGTTCTGGTGGTAGAGCAGTGCATTGTGAACTAAAACCTTTAGAGATGGCGTTTGGAAGGGGTGATACAATTTTGCATACCAGGAAAGATGGCAAAACATGGGTTGTAACTGTCAAATGTAGTAGCGGAGTGTATAAACGCTTTATGTCTATCAATTATGAATTAAGAAAAAATGATTGGATATAAAATGGAATGGTTAGACAAACAATCAAAAATAAGATTTCTCTTCATAATAAATGTGTTAACAGTCACTCATGCACTAGTGAAAACAGGAGTCTGCATTGAATTTGATAATTGATATGCAAGCCAAACTCAAAGTCGCTGTGTCAGTTGCAACTAATTGATATGATTTACAATTGTAAAAAATCAAACTTTTACCCCCAAATTTAGAAATACGACATTCCAAAAGAGAATTGCAAGCTTGAAGCTGGTGTGACCATGAATTTCTCACTTTTGCACGTTTGAAATATGAAAGATATAAAATTGCCACTGTAACATTCATTCATTGATGGTCCCGTATAGGAAATTGACCGATAGTATCTGCTTATAGGAAATTTATTTTCAATATAACTATATACATACGAATTTATGTACAGTGAAGTTGAGATTCTTTCTCGTTATAACCGAAATGATGAATTATGAGACGTGCCTGAAAATTTAGTTAATCCGCTGGGAGCCCTTTCGAAACTTGAGTGTCGTAATAAAAGTTTCGGTATTGCAAATTTCCATTTACCAAAGTATGAGAATCTTTAGAAGTTTTTCACCAACACCTCGCTATTGGCCGAGATGCGTATAGGGTGATGGGATAACCACTGTAATGTATTAGTCAAACAGTTTAGTGAAGGCGAATGTTTACTCAACGGACAAACTAAGTTATTAAATTGCTTAGGTGAAAATGGAAGCCACTGGCTTTAATCTCATGAATTATGGATGTACACGAATTTTAGAATTTTTAGACATGTAGACTCCGGGTAAGCTACAATAATTGCATTTCTTTATAAGCTCTTGTAAAAAATTGTTAGGTAATATACTAATTGAGTAGGTAATCTTTTGGCGTTTACCAGAGAGACCGCCTTAAAATGTTTTCATAATGGCAAATAGGTAATGTTAAAGTTGATACATATAAGTACTTACAGTACACAATATACGTATGTATAGTAAATCGCAGTATATACAAAGTCGTACTTTTAGATACATATAATATCCCGCATTGTTCAGGTTACCTACAATAAATTCTTGGTTCTTTGTTCTCCGTAACCGTAAGAGATATATAGTATAACAAAGTTGCCTCTTTTTGTGACTAAACGCATTTGAAATGTTTGAAAAATAACTGAGATATCACCGAAAAACTGAAAACCTCATATTTCGTTATTTTCCTTAGAGTTAACGGTCGAAAATTGATGGTTCCAGTTAGTATGGCACTTTTTTTCGGAAAATCTGATGTAAAAGCTTTTTTTTCTACTATTTTTTTAATGGATTCCATGTTGGGTTTTTACTACATGAGATAGAAGACAAATAAGAGAAATAATGACGTGTCATCACTGTCACACTCTATACTGTTATACATAAATTTACAAATGTTTCAAAATCAAAAGTTTTTTTATTAATTTCTTAACAAAGCATCCGCGCGTAACTGGATCTTGCTGAATCAACATGGGGATGATGGCGATGCAAGGATTTCTTTTTTTGTCTCCATTCTGTAAAAATCCAATATGGCGTTCATAGCTTCTACATTTAGCGTGTTATGGAAATTCTGATAACAGATTCACATTCTCCGAAAAAATGTGGCCATAGAAGGTGCTAACGGGAATTGTCCATTTCCTAAGGAAAATGAAAACCAAATTTGACATTTTCAGTTATTTTCAAAGATTTTTCAAAAATTTCAAATTAACAACATTAAAAGCACGCCAAATACGAAAAAACATATCAAAGAGAATCACCCTTTTTTTATAAGCCACCCACCCTTGAATGACAAACGAAAAAAAGTTCTCCAAGCATTTGTATTAGAAACGCTTTCACAAATCTTCTAAAGAATCGCCTTATAGGCTATTAAAGAAATGGTTTTCTAGACCTTCAGTTCTATTAGAAAGCTTCATCTTCTTGGAATGACGTTTAAAAACCTCCGCGTAAAGCTTATTTGTAATCATTATTTGTGGTTTTTCTTATAGGAATGGTGCTATAGATCATCTCGCAGGATTTTTCAAAGAAAATCTTTTTGTGAATTCTAGAAACTATTTTAGAACTTATTTTAGAGACGTTAAGATTCTTTTTGAAGTTCTGCGTAAATTTTTGAAAAACTGACGAAATCCTGGAGGTGTTCTTGCAAGGAACCTGTTTTGGAATAGCCTTGGTTACTTTTGGAAAACATTTTAAAAAATGCTCCTGTCCACATATTTTCAAGAATCTTTTTTGGAAGCTTAGAAAGCTTCTTAGAGAGCTTACGATCTCCGGAAAAACTTGCTACTGTCGTCTATATTTTGCTTAAAATCTCATATCACATTTTTTGATTAGATTGAAAAATTCTCATTAAATGAATATCTATATATTGGATTGCGTGGACTAGTGGATATTTTTTTGGAATATCAGACAATCCTTTGGTTACATATGTCTGTCATGTAATTAAAGGACTTTAATTTTAAAGCATAAGCGCTTCATCTACTAAATTCGGTTATTTGATATCGTATTTAAAGCATAATGAATTATTATTAAGCGCTTATTACATCTAAACTAAAAAAGTAGGTATACGGCGAGTTCGTTCCCCTGGGCCAAACTACCAACCAGAGGTTTTACTTAGAGGTTTTAAAAAGATTGAGGGAGAATATTAGAGAGGACTCATCAGAGTTTTGTTCCACAGTCTTAAAAGGGACATGAAAGGAAAAAAACGGTTTGCCACTGTGGAGGAGGTAAAACAAAAATTGCTAGGAGGCTTAAAGGCATCCTGATTGAGTGATACGTGAATTTGAAAAATGTTTTGAACAATAGAAACTTCGTTTGAAGAAATGCGTTGTAGTCAATGGTAAAAACTTTGAATGCGATTAAAAGATTTTATGATGAAATTACCGGTTCTTTAGGTCCCCCTCGTACACCAAAAAGTTTGTATTTTAATACTATATACAATATTGGACAAAATTCTCAATTATGCCACATTTGAAACGCTATTTTGGAGAATTAGCTTCGCCATTATCAGTGATCCCAGATTACCCAGTTAACTCATCTGATTTGTGACATTTTTCATTGGGTTAAAGTTTTACCAATCGGGATCCCCCTATCACCTTCTTTCTATGTGAGCTACCTTCGCTTAGGCAACCTTTTTGGTGCTGCGTATTGTCACAAATGTTCCCCGATACCTTTCACACCTTTGCCAGAATTGGTCTGCTGTTGAGTCTGTCCAAGAAATAGCATAAATGTCAACGCACATTATCTGCAGAATTCCCGCAATAATTAAATATCGGGAGAGAGTTCTTCGAGCCTGTTGAACAAGCGGGAAAATAAATAAATAAATAAACGATCTTTTCTTCTTAGTTGGTTCAAAAGATTCAACTGGATCTACATTCTCATGTACCTACATTTAAAGACTTTATCATGTCCTTAAAGATTATTTCTACTAAAAACGATGATAACTTCAATTTTGTTCCGAAAAAAAAGTTTCCTTACTAACGAAAGTGAAAGCCACGTACTAAATTGAAACGTGAACATTAAATATTAAAAAAAAAGTTTTGACAGTGTTAACCGTAACATATGCAGTTCCACAATCCTTTACAACTAAAAGTTCCTAAATATTTTTAAAAGTCAAAATATCAAAAACAGACTTTAAATTGGTATGGCAGTTTGTTCTGTCGCTGACATGTAACCGAATTTACATTGAAGGGCTAATGTGAAAGGGTTTGAATGATTTAATTTACACAACTAATACCTAATACCACAGATTACCCTATACTACCCTAGTATAGGTGCTAATACAATCAATTCATATGGCGAAACCTTGTGCCGACAAAGTTACATCGTTATTTTTCTGTTTTCCGGCGATATTTTCAGCCCCTTTCACTTACCGTAACAATTACATGCTTCTAGCAGAAAGAGCTAATTTAAGGCGTCGCCGCAGCACGTCGGTACTTTATAAATTGAAAGCTCTCGGTTTATAAATTTGCGAAAACAAGGGTGACATTAAAAGTTCTCTTTTTTTTCAAATTGCATGCATATTTAATTACGCGACCCTTTTTCGTTTTCTTCGCACGTGCTCTCGGCGAAATTAACGATGTCGAAAACCATTTGTAATGCAAATGCCGTAGCCGGTTAACGACCAAAACGGATAAACAAAAAAAGTTACTTACTTTTTATAATTATATTACGCTGCCATCAAATAGAATTGCAGGTTAGATAGCTACTTCATAAATTAGTTCTAATTACAGAAAAAAGGAACAGGGCCCAAAGGTGTCTGGTTTTAATAATTAAGGGGCGTCGTTTTTACGACTTACTAACTTTTGTTCGTGCACCTATTGTGAAGGGGTCGTTACGGATGTAAAGTGTGCTAAGAACTTGCTCTGCCTACGGGTTTAGTCAATATGGCAGGGATGAATTTAAGTGAGGTATCACGTAATTATGCAATTCTTAATCCTTTTAGGTGACGCACGAAGAAACCTTTGAGTTTCACACATTAAGTGGCGACGGCACTTATTCCCGGATTTACTGCTTTAAATAGGTCGTACGGTCACAACTTCTGCACGCTTAAAAGTGTTTCATCTCTCAAAACAGGTGAAATGAGTTACGGATGACAAGACAAACATTTTAGCAGTTTGCGCAGTCATTTATGTATATAAAACGCCAAAATCTGCTTGCATTGTAGTATAGGTACAACCCTTAGTTGGGGGTGAAAGGATAGCAAGTAGGTATCAAGAAAATGGCAATACTACGTTTGAGAATCGTTAGGTACATTAGTCCTTGAACTTGTTTCATTCACTTCAAATTACCCATAAGTTTATTGAAAGCACAATTGAGCGTCAGTTATGACCCATTTTGGGCTCTTAAAATGATATCCTGTTAAAAAACTACTTTGGCTTTTTATAAATTGATTTCTTCTGCCGATTATGAGCTGTTTGGTTTGGTTGGGATCTCACATCTTCTGGATCGATTTCAAGTTTTCTTGATTTCCGGTTGAACTGAATAAATTAAAGGAAAATTTAAAAATTAACCAATGAGGTACGGCTTTATGGCATCCTAAAATCCATGTACCTACCTATGAGTTTATATCGTGTTCGTTGGATACCGAAGCCGAAGCAGAAAACATTTATCGACTTCAAGACGGAATTATACAGAAGGAAAAGGCACTGACTCCCACGTTTATTATTAACAAAGATCACTTCTCAATCAAAAGTTATAGACTTAGAAACAAACTTCGAAAGAAAATTCAAAGGGCTGTAACTTTTGAACTAGTAGCCCAATCTCGGTTTGAAATTATGGATTCTACAGGGCACATTCTCTAAGAAAATTTTTTTTCCCGGTCGATCTAACACAATTTTTTTTTCGGGGCCCAAAAAAAGGCAGTGTATAACCTTCCTTTTTTATCAAAAAACGACTACACCAAAATTTCTCGGGAAAAAACTTTTTCTTATTAATTTTGGGGCGTACAATCCAAAACAATTCCTACTTTTTCGATCAGACTTCTCAATCAAAAGTTATAGACTAGAAATCAATTTCGAATGAAAATTCAAAGGGCTGTAACTTTTGAACTAGTAGCCCAATCTTCGAACTGTTTGAAATTATGGATTCTACAGGGCACATTCTATAAAAAAAATTTTTTCCCGGTCGATTTGAGACAATTTTTTTTCGGGGCTCAAAAAAAGGCAGTGTATAACCTTCCTTTTCTATCAAAAAACGACTACACCAAAATTCCTCGGGAAAACACTTTTTCTTATTAATTTGGGTGCGTAGAATCCAAATCAATTCGTACTTTTTCGATCAGACTTCTTAATCAAAAGTTATAGGCCAATTTCGAAAAAAAATTCAAAGGGCTGTAACTTTTGAACTAGTAGCCCAATCTTCGAACTGTTTGAAATTATGGATTCTACAGGCCACATTCTATAAAAAAAATTTTTCCCGGTCGATCTGAGACAATTTTTTTTCGGGGCTCAAAAAAAGGCAGTGTATAACCTTCCTTTTCTATCAAAAAACGACTACACCAAAATTTCTCGGGAAAACACTTTTTCTTATTAATTTTGGGGCGTAGAATCCAAAACAATTCCTACTTTTTCGATTAGACTTGTGTATCTTTAAGATACATATACTGCAGTAAAATTAGGTTTTGACTACGCGGTACCTTTTGGACTATTGTTCGAGGCACCTTCCAGGATGACGCTAAAGAAAAGTCCCACGGCCTCCCTAGTGGAGGGATATCCTGGAAAGAGTGTAATTTCAAGTAAATCGTTATAAATAACGCAATTATTTCTTCATCCGGCCACATTTCTTACATACAAGACATTTTAGATTTCTGTTTATTCTCCAGTGCATTCCAGTGTCAAAAAAACTGGAAAAACTGAAATTTTCCTAGGGAAAAGCTACACTGGTTTTACAGCGATGGCAGAACGCCATTTTTAAACACTAAACGACTTCCTATTGTTCTTAATTATGTTGACGTTAAAAATTTTTTAGTTTCAGGAATTTACCTGAAACGAGTTTAAAAAAATAGCTGCTTTGATAACTTTTTTTCCATTTTTAAGTTTTGAAATGAACACCCTGTATAGATGATATTCTAATGTGGGGCGATACCTTTAAAAATTGTTAAGATTTAGAAGCTCTTACTTTGACAATGTGCCTCAAATTTTCGTGCCTTCTTCGGAATTTACTGACGGCCGAGCTATTTCGACCTATAGTTCAAACTTACGCATTCCCATGAGAAAAAAAAGCGTGGAAAGTTAGGATGTTTGCTTATAATTATATTATTGTATCGCAAAGTGGATTGTAAATGGAATCTTAGGTTCCTGTTCCTTTAAAGTGAGTAGAATGGCTGATATGTAGTTTTATTAAACATAGGTTTACTTATTGTACCAAGTTTTACCGTCACATAATCGTGTTCAACACGTTTTAATTAAGCTCATTAGCTTTGAAAGTGGACTGCAATAGGTAAGTAAATTGTATCCTATTATAACATAGCAGGTTTTCACATAGCGTAAGGATAAACTCCCTAGCGCCCGCTAAAATGCGCTCAGGCGAATATGGTAACATTCCACATGTGAACAACAATTACCGATTCCTGTCATAAACAACATTCATTTTGGGTGTTATATTGGATATTGAATGACCGCACAGAATAGTAATACGCTAGGAGTCTTACGGTACTATTTATTATAAAGACTGCTTATACTAAATAATTACAGTAGGTATTACTTTACCCACTCCGGCCGTAAATTCAAATGTCAGCTCGTGTCTTTACACTCCAGGGATATCCTGCACGTAATAGTGAGGGACATCGAGAAAAAATCACTTACCCCATAACAAAGTAACGTTGACACCTACATTGAACATAATTTATGAAGTAGCTGTATCTTTGCGGAATATACAAGTTATTTCAATGTAAAATGCCAACATCCCTCGTTTGACTATTGCACAACACGCGGAAAAGGAACGTATTATGACAAATTATTCCGCACAATTACTCCTTAATTAATCCAAGCATGAAATTCAGGATGGAAGCACGTACGAACTTGGATAAGAATATAGCTAACTTGTTTTATGCTGGTTTATAAATTTTTAAGAGACAGAAGATGAGAAGTTATGGACACACTGGACGTCAAATAATAGATAAGATGCAAGTATGCTGGGTCAGCGAAACACACTTTTACTTGTACTGATTTATGGGTATATAAAATAGCTATTTACTTAAGTGTGTAATAAGGTTCTTTATCCACGAGAAAAAACCAATGACACACGAATTATATACAAGATTTTATCCAAAACCGCTCAATGATTAGTATTTATTAAAACCTGATATGTTTTCGGTTTTTTAAAATTGGTCGTATTATAAATTCATTATACCTACATGGAGTTTTCCCCAAAAATAGGCAACAAAATTCGTACGGAATGAATTTACTTTCTGAAGAAATTCGCGAAGCAGCCAAAAAAACTGGAGGGCGCTCGCTGCCCTTAACCACGAAAAAAAATTCGGGCATCATTTGTTGACTGTATTAAATTTGGATCAAATAACTCAATTTCTGGGGTCTCAAATTTAGCGGTTATTGTTTGAAAATTTGGCACTGATAGCTCCCATTCCGTATCAATTATCAACCCTCTTGCCACTGCAGTATCCATTTACGTCCAAAAAAGACTGCGAGCAATTCTAAACCATTAATATGTAGATGTTGCGTCAGCTTCGGGCCATAACCCATGGGATCTTATTTGTTTGCAGTAAACTCCCCAACCTATTGTACAGGTATCCGAGTAAATCTCCACTGCATAACTATCAAATCTGAATAAGTTGTCTGTAAAAGGGATCCTACTTCTCTCCACTTAAAATCTGCCAACACGCTTGGCGAAATTGACATATAGGTCCGTTTTAATTTTCCTTTATCCTCTGTAAAGGTAGGAACCTCTTAAATGATCTTGTATACATAATTCCATATAGGAATAAGTTTTACAATTAATTCCGCGAACTCACTAATTCTATACGATTTTCCGACAGAAACGTTTAACCAAGGATACCAATTTCTCATCGTTCTTGAATTGTAAAGAAACTATTGGATTAATGTGTAAAAGAGAGTTAAGCACACTAACAGTTGAACTCACATTCTGCAGACAAGCCTCATATGATTCCCCCAAGAATAAAGATCCTCTAATTATAAGACCGAGAAAACAACCATTTTGCCGTAAAGCAATGACTGATTTCATGATCTTGGTTTAAACAAGCAGGACGCACACCCAATCCAAAGGGCATCGCTTGATATTCATACAATATATTGTTAAATTTAAATCTAAAGATACTTTCTGTGACGGTTAGTTACAGGTACCGTTAAATAAGCATCCTTCAAATCGAGAGTGTCCAAAAACCCATTTTTTGTAAACAATTTACCCACATTTTTCTAGATCCTCAATGGGTCGTTTTAACAAAAGGTTCACAACCATCCGGCTTTGAAACAAGGAAAATCTTGGACAAAATAAATTGGTCTAACATAAGGAGTTATATTAAGACATCTCTTCTGTCGTTGGACAACCAGGTTGGTTCTCTAGGCACCGGAATTTATGTTGGTTTCTGAACAAAAGGCAATCTCAAACCCGAAATGCAAGATAAAATTTGAGACGAGAACAGTTTGATCTCTTCTCCTCTTCCTGGATTAAGAAAACGCAACGATTTTGGTAACGGTTTGAATATTGAAAAATTGTTGATGTATAACTTGAACACAGAAACACTAAACAATTTTTTACTACGAAGGGTACAGGCCTCAAAATGATCCTCGAAAACGGCGAGAATGCGCCATCAAGTAACATTCTGGTCCAAACAATCTCATTGTGGTCGAGAATCCATAAAAGATCATCTAAAATCTGAGCACAAGAATAAAAATTTTCTGGAATATCACTGAGATCATCTAATTAAGAGAATCCGATGCAGTGGGTGCATTGTGCATAAAGGATCCCTACCACCAAGAAAAGGAAAAACGCAGTGTTGCGACGGTTTTAAATACGCTAAAAATTAAAAAAAAAAGCTGTAGAGGAATAATTATACTTAAGAACGGCTTTAATCCGCATAGCGTTGTCGGATTTTGGAACGTAAAATTTTGTTTAAGGTACATGTTTTAATCAGAAAGCCTAAAACAACAATCTGCTGCCATTACGTGCAATTTGTGTAGGTACCAAAGAGTAATGACGAAGGTTTACGGGTCTTGGGTTTACATCTCACGTTTTATGCTGTCCGTGATTGAAATATTCGTAAACCTCGGCGGATTTAAAGGAAAGTAACCGCCTTTGTTAAATTATGTAGGTTAATAACTTAGCCTCGTAGCTGTCAACGTTTTGACTTATAAAAACGTACGACGAATATTGGATAAATGTAATGCATGCAATGAACATGCCCTCTATACCGTAAACGTCGTATAGAAGGAGACAGCTTATTTAGATCTTGGGTAACATAAATAACACGCTTAAACCCCTTCAGTATAATGAAACCTCAATATGTAAGGGCTGTAAGTAGATATTGAAGAACGTGTTCGCGATAAACTGACGGCAAGGGTAATAGACACAACACGTTAAACCCCTCATAAATTATACAGATAAATTAAACGTAAGAGCGTGAAAATTGCTGCGAAAATTTCCTAAGTAAACACCTCCACGTTTATATTAATTAAGCAAGGCATTAGGCAGTTTTTACTTTCTTTTATTCGAATAAATGTATAATTAGGCTTCTCGAGGGTTTCTTAATTAAATTTACCTTTTTAATTAGGACTTTATAAAAGAGTTTCTATATACTTTTTTTGGTGAACACAATGCCAATTATCAGAAGCCCAAAGTAACAAGTGCTCAACGTAACACTTCAAACGTTTATACTTTTGCCTACGGAATTTTGTAGAATGAAAAGTTTTTTAGTCGTATGTTGATAAATTACGAACGAGAGATTTTGGTTACATGCATCTGTATTTGACATTACAACTGTGTGCAATGGCGTTCGGTCTACACCACCAACAAAACACCTGTAAGCTCGCTCAAACTTTTTTATGATCTCTCCTCGTACACCTCCGGCATTCGCTACAAAGCAAAATTCTAATAATGACTTAAAAGATAAACTTCCGAAAATTGCAAAAAAATCAGTTAATGAAATTGTATTTAACACCCGAATTAAGTCTTGGGCACAAATAGAAAAAATCTAAAGATCAAGAAAACCCTGACATAAAGAGGGTCACAATCCCGTTACATTTACCCCACAAATAGGTGGTCGACATAAATAAATATAGAAAGTCTTAAAATTACTTAAGGTTTCTCGAAAATTTGAACTGAAAAAGAGGAATTATTAACAAATTTTGTGCCGATACCCAGTAGTCTATTCTTCACGTGTGCTTCCTGACGGAAAATACTTCTTGTATTATTACTTATTATCTTCGGTATTATTTCAGCCTAAATAATGTCCACCTGACGACACAATAGTCTACTACAAGCCACGAAAGTGGCTAAGAAAACCTAACGACCAATATAGTTGTCTATGGCCTCTTAGTTCTGATACGAGTGTCAAAAATTTGTAACAAGGATTTTGTAGTCCGGATTGTGCTATACTCCGGTTCTACTTTGCCGACCGTCTACCACCTTCACTCATCTTTTTCCTTTATTCCCTGTATCCGCCACGGCTCCATCGATCACAACTTTCAGCAAGCTATTCCCTCTTAGCAGATGACCAAGTCACATTCTTCTCCTTCTCATAATCGTTTTATACAAATAACGAGTACTTGCTTGTTCATTTCTAATTCTGTCAGACCACGTTATTCCAATCAATTTTTTTTCCACATTTCCATAGCGTCAATTCCTTTCTCATCTTTTTTTCAGAATTGTCCACGTTTCTCCAACTTGCTGCACAGTATTCGACTTTTACTTATAAATGTTTCTTTTGCCATTCAAATGCGTTTCCTTATTTCTTTCCAGCTGCTCCAATCATCTATATTAGTGGTTCTTAGTTAATTACAGTTTTTACCTGTTCCAGCATTACATTTTACATATACTTGCATTGTTGCATTTCTTCTGCCTCTCCAGTCCTTATTATCTTAGATTTTTATGATTTATAAAGAAACGTGAAGCCATATTCCTTTTCCCCATCTTCAAGGTATTTAAAACTACTTTCAAATCTTCAAGAGAGTGTCATCAGCAAACCGAATGGATACAATTATTTTTCTTCCAATATTTACACCTTTATCACCTTTAGTCTAGGCGATAGAGACTGTAAAATTGGCAAACTGGACATTTTGAGGTGGAAAAGAAAAAAATGGCGGAATATGTTCAGTTAGGTGTCAGAAACAACATATTAAAAATTCCACCCCCCAGACCCTGTGCTAAATACTTCTTGAGGTAGGTCTGAAGAACGAATTCTGCGTCCAGTGTCATGGAACATCGTGCCTAAATGCGACGTCGTCGTTTCAGGGTACCCATGCAGGTAAAGCGGAAGACGAGGAGAACTACGAGTCGGTAATTTCAGACGACCTACTAGCACTAGAGGACGTGGAAGAGCCGGAAGAAGTGGAATCTGCAGAGGATAATGATTACGTTGAGGTTTAATGAATGTGTGAATATTTTGATATGAAAATACTGTTTTTACGTGAATAAATGGGACATAGAAATACTTTGTTTTACAATGAATATTTCCTCACACATGAAAGTTGAAGGTGAAAGGTGACTTTACGCCAACTCTTCAGTTACCTATCTCGTATGAAATTGCACGAAGAGCATTTTCAGCTAAACATATTTCATCTAACCCTGAAGGTTGCGATATTTTTGCAAAAAACCACAAAAACAAACACAAAAATGATGATTTTCGCCTCCTTTTATGAATTTTCTAGGCTAAAGGTACACCTAAGCTAACTTCTGAGTATCTACCTTGTAAGAAATTTCACGAGGAGCATTTTCAGCTAAAAATATTTCATCTAGCCCTAAAGGTCGCGATATATTTTCAAAAAGCCACGAAAATTGATGATTTTCGCCTCTTTTATGAATTTCCTAGGCTAAGAGGTACACCTAGGTAGAGTATCTACCTTGTATGAAATTTCTCGAGACATGTTTTCAGCTAAAAATATTTCATATAGACCTCATAGATCGCGAGATATGAGCCAAAAAGAGCGAAAACACGGTTTTTGGGGGGGTGGTGGGGTGGCTGGAGCCTTTAGCACAGAGTCTAGGGGGTGGGATTTTTAATATGTTGTGTCTGACACCTAACTGAACATATCCCACCATTTTTTTCTTTTCCACCTCAAAATGTCCAGTTTGATGTCTTTATCGCCTAGACTACTTTCCAAACTTGAAGTAAATGTTGAATGATTTCGGGGATTGCTGTTTCAACCGTCTCTCAATCCTACCTACCCGCTGCACTGCCCCCATTTCTTTTAAAATGTCGTACATTTTTTCCACAGAACACAATCGACTGCCTTTACCAGGTCAACGAAACAAAAAACCAAATTAATGCAATTAAATCGACAAAAGCATTTGCGAGATTTAGAAACTGTTTTCGAGCGTTCAGATAAAGCTGAATTTAAATTAAATTTAAATCTTTTGATTCTCGTATAAGTGTCTTAGGTATATAATCCATAGAAATGGCTTCTGCCTTAAGATTAAAAGTAGGATTAACAGGGGCAGTACTAATACACGTCTCCTAACTGCTTAAACAGTAATAATAACGTTGAAAGGTATGGTAAGTTTATAACACCGTTAGATCATGTAAATAAATTATTGCGTAGACATAAAATTCGATTAGACAAAGGTCTGTCGTATCTTGATGCAAAAAGCCATCATATTTAAACAAAATGTAGCTTATTACTACACAAACGCTACCTTTATCGATAGTATGGAACCAGTAATAGCTCTTTTTCACATTTTTCTAAACGGTTCAGAAAGATCAATATGATTTTTATCTCGTAAGTTTGAATCACACACGGAATTCGGAACTTTATACGAGAGAAGAAAATACCGGACAGCTTGAAGATGATGATTTACAACACGATCATAGCACCGACAATCTTATACGGAGTTAATACCTCAGCGCTAACAAGAAGTAACAGGCGAACATTGAGGAGGGCGGAGCGGAAGGCACTCAGGATACTGATGGAAAACAGCAAACTTACAAGAAAGCAGATAAGGGAACTACTAGAGGGAAAGACGATCACCAGGAGACTGAAGATGAGGCAGATGAGATACTGGGGACATATAAACAGGAGGAACAAAGACCATATCCTACGGGCTGCCAAGAATCTATGTGCCTCGGAATGGAAGGTAGGCCGACCCTGCTTCACATGGAACACCACCATAGACCAAACGATAATGGCCTCGGGGTTTCCCATGGGAAGTTGGGAAGAGTGGAGCAGAGACAAACATCAAATGAAGAAAGAAAGCAGAAGAATACTGGAGGTGGAAGAAGAATCAGACATAAGCACAAGTAGCCAAGAGGAGGAGGAGGAGGGAACGACACAGAGAGAGGACAACAATAAAAAGGGGAGGAACACGGGGGAAAACAGGGAAGGGAACGCTACTAAAGGATAGGAACATCGGAAGACAACGAACGCCAGGAGAAGAAACTATCACTAGAAAGCAGAGTTCCCTCTAAGGCAGAATACCAGTGGCGAAGCTGTGGCCGTACCCGTTCGGGTCGGATAACACCCAGTTAGCCGCCCCCCCACAACCCCCCCAATCCACAAACTCCACCACATTGTTTGGCATATGTCGCGGCCCAGCGCGATGGCAACAAAGTAGTGGTGAAACGTCCCTGATAGTGCCTACCAGGGACGCATCCTCACGACAGTTGACTAAATCCTGGGAGAGGCGGCGACGCCAGGCATATGTCAAAGTTTCAAGTTTCAAGTAAGTTTGTTGGGTTATTCATAAAGAGGCTTATGTATATTGAACTTAAATTTTAACAGCAATAGAGGTATAGTAAGCTTATTCAATGGCCACGAATGCTAATTTCATCTTCTCACATCACTTTTGAGAACTTTGAAGTAACATCTTTTAAATTTTAAAATTTTAAAGAAAAATGAATATCGAAATCTGTAAATGCACCAAATGATCCTTACGGTTAGGGGCATTTAGGTCAAGGAATCCGAACTGGTAAGATTTGAAACAGGTTACTATTAATGGAGTAACTTTAATTTTTTTCGATCAAAGGTTAGACGTTTTCACACAGTAGGTATGCTCTTATTCGAACCGGAGAACCTCTGGGCCGTAATCGTGAAGCTAATCCAATAGGCACTGACAATCCTCAAGATATTGGTTTAGTTTCAGCTGTAACAACTATAGTTTCCATAGATTCTTGTGATTGATTTTTATTTTAAGAATCTCACAAATATAACGATGATGGAAACTATACATCTATAAATTTTAACCAGGTACTCAGCTCGACGTTCAAGTTTTGACGGTATTTATTGCCTAAAAATCAAATTGAAACACGATGACTTTGTTATTTTAAACGTTTATATTATTTTCACATTTGAAAAATTGCCTCCAAATGACGTAGGGGAGCTTGGGATTTCGCAACGTACATGTTTTATGACATACTCCTTTATTTACGGGGATGAAATATATCGAATTACTGAGCTGTAAAAGGGGATCGATGAATCAGTACGGAATTCCTAAAATCCAATTGCCGTTTTCCCGAAGCTATTGTTTGGTATAAATCAGTTCTTATAAATAGAAATATCGTGGTAACTACGTGGTGGAACACGATACTTACTTTTATCTTTCTTCTGCGTTGGAAACGTTAACAAATAAATAGAAATTATTGGAGATTACTTTGAGCAATGTTACACACTGCATAAGGATTCAAGTCAGGCTGTGGCGGTGCTTTCTTTTTACGGATAAACACAACCACCTCAGGTACACGTACCCGCTTCTCCCTTCTCTCCTCTCTCACCTCATCAACCCTTTTGGATAGCTTATCTCACCAAAATTCGCTAATTCTTAATAAAATCACAAAATCTTTACCTCGCTTCCGACTAGCTCAAATACTTACACACAAAATTTCTACTGTCTTACTTCCATCGAAAAATCAGGTATCTAATTCACTTTTTACTGGTGTTAATTACTCTACTTCTCATCTAACTTCTCGTTGAAAAATCATCAACTCAATGGCCATAATTTCATTCATTTATTTTAATGCAAAATCCAATGCATTCCAGAAAATTGCGATCTTTACAATCAATATTATAAAAATTGGGAACTATGACTAAAACCTTATTAAGCTATCAAAAAATTTGAATATTATTAGTTCTGTTGGCCAACTCACAATATGTTCTCTCCCTTGAAGAGGTGACTATTATTTTTATACTACATTTTCCTTGACACGAATTCCACTATTTCAAATATAATTAATTACCTTCTTTAAGGAAATTGATTCAATAAACAATCGATTAAAACATATCATAAAACATATAAATACACACAAATTGACTTTATTTTTATTACAATGAAAATATTCAAAATAGACTAACCTTTAAAATTCCAGGACTTCGATGAAGATTGGGAAGCCCTTTACATGCTAGTTGATTGATGGATGGGGTAGACTGCAACTTTTGGAATGCCAACTTTACGTCGTCGATTGTTTTCCTTTTTTTTTTTCTTTTTTTATATAGCTGATGATTACAGTTGAAAAATCCTTGGCTCGCTGTTGAGTAGGTTATTTTCCTTGTAGAAGGTAGACGAGATTTTCCAAAAACATGTAGTTTTGTAGGTATAATCCCACAGTGAAATTTTATTGATGTGAACACCTTAATTTGCGTAAGTTCGTGAATTAATTTGCCTGATTTTTGGTCGATTTAAAGAAGTTTTTTCATAACAAACTATTACATTGAACTTTTAAACCACATTACTTTGATGAAAACGGCTATCCACACTTAAAAAACTTTGATGGTTATATTCCAAGGAGGCACAATAGTAAATTTTAACACAACGGCAAATGAGTGAAACGTTCAAATTTGTTCCGTCGGATAGATGCCAAAGATGCGCTCGTATTATTTTCCTTTAAGAACAAGGGTTCATATCACACCGCTATTATCGCTCGAATTTACTTAGCGCTTTATATTTGATACGTAATGTCCACGTCTAATTTTAATTTCAACACTATGTGGATGATTTCATAGCACAATACGCTTGACAAATTTTTAACTAAGATTCCGCGATTTACTTTTTCTCTTCGGGCGTGAAATTTACCCAATGGAAATTTCCCGTTTTAACTAATGGTGCAAAACTGTACTTAAACTCGGACTAATATCGACCGTCACTTAAACGGAATCACTTATTTGGTGCTTAATGCACGCGATTCAAATTTACGATCTCTTCGGCCCGGCTATGCAGTACCAATCTTTCGACCGTCACTTAAACGGAATCACTTATTTGGTGCTTAATGCACGCGATTGAAAATTTACGATCTCTTCGGCCCGGCTATGCAGTACCAATTTTTTTTAAAAATTTTTTCCTCTTAACTCTCTCCTAACAGATTCACGCCCCTTAATCGTTGCAAAATGGCTGATCTTTTTTATTACTGGTACTTCTCATACAATGGCCTCCATCTAAACCAATTAACTGGGGAATACTTATCAACTAATTTTTTCAGCGTTTGCAGAACCAGCTTTCCCAAGCTTGGCTGGTGACTCAATGATAAAAAACTTATCTAAAGAAATCCGATATTTATTCGTTATCTGCATCCTGTTTTGCACTGAGAATTTTCTGTGATCCCATTTATTGCGAATCGCGGCACAAGGAAGTTTAATACAATGAACCCAACATGATGTCATACTACAATAGTTACAAAGCGAAAAAAGTTTTATCCCCAAAAGGAAGAAAGGTTTATCCAATTTTAGTACAAATCCAAAGCGATATCCGAAAAATTTGCAAAATTTCGACCGGCCATTACTCCACCCGTTACAGTACCCCCTTCTGTTTTTTAAACGAAGAAGCATGATGAGTTTGGAAAACAACAAAATAAAAATTGGGTGATATAAAAAAAATTTTCACACAAAAATTCTAAACAAGATTCTACTCAGAACCAGAAAAATGTTTTACAAAATATCAAAATGTTAAAAATATACACGCCTACTATCAAAATGTTCCAACAAAAAAGTTGACATTGTCTCATAGAAGAAGGAAAAAATTGGCATGTAGTACCGTAGAAAGAACCTACCTCTGGTACTACATAAAAAAAAACTGTACTTATGACGCCACAACATAAGCACCCAACTAAGAAGTGTTGGTCTTGAAATAGGGGTAGCAACCTCCTAAATGTTACATCGATTCCCGAAAAGCGGGGCGGTCTGAAGGACCTACGAAGGGAACCTTCAACTCATCCTAACTCGTAAAATATTAAAATAATCGTCTGTCCAGCACCACTCTTCACAAAACTATCCACAAACATCTAAAAATGTGGGAGGACCTTCACCATTCCTGGTGGCATCACCTTCAAAGACTCTAAAACCTTTCACGAAACTCAAAAACTCCCTCACAACACGGTTCCATAGCTGGAGAGTAGCTCTTAAGCTCGCCTCCTGACCGTTCAAAAAGGACAAAATCCATAAAATCACAAATCGAAAAAATATGTCAAAAATCGGTATACTCATATCAAAAAATCCTATAGAAGTCAACGCATAATAATCTAGCATGTCAAGTAGTCCATAATACTAACCTACTTTTGTGTGTGGAAAAACGTATATACAAATCCTAAACTAAATCCCAAAAATCTCAAATATAAGAAAAATCCTGAATCCTAAAAAAGCATCACTGTTGCTAAGGAGGGTCAAATATAAGACAAATAATGAGATAATATGTACGTGCATCACTATTGCACTTATGGAGGGCAAGATATATTAGACAGTATATAAAAGTATTCAATATTATAAAATGGAGAAATCCCAATTCCTCAGGATTGTAAGATTTTGTACTCATTAAAAAATATTTCCTTTAAACAAACACGAGGCTTCACTATAGCCACAGGTAGTATAAAAGATTATGGTATTATATTAGACTGGTTATAAAAAAGACAAATAGACAGATGTATATATAAAATATGGTTCTCCGAGGAAAAGTATAGATAGAAAAACAAAAGGGATCGCGCGACCGAGCGCCAACTATCTAAAGGGCAATATTTAGAGATGGGACCGTGTTATCGATCGGGTTATTAAAAGGATTATCAAGTTATTCAAAAAGACAAAATATTCAACATCGATAAGATATTAGAAATGTCAAGCATGTTATAAAAAATGACCGGCGAGGATTCCAAGAATTTTGTAAAAAGAAATTCAAAATTGAGAAATTCAATAATGGGCTTCACTATAGCCAACGGTAATAGATAAAAATGTCCCAAATCAAGGGAAACAATGGGGGGGGGGCTTGGACTGTTGATTAGTCGCCTCTTACGACATGCAGTGTCCTCTGCAGTAGGAATATTCTACATGTAGCATGCTACTCCCGTCCCTACACGGGGATGACAAAACCTAATGAAATAGAAAGGAACCTAAAACTGGTTCCTTGATACAAAATGAAAACAAAAACTTTCTTCCCAAAAATGATAGGGATAAACTAGATAAAAACCTAAAAAACTAACAAACTAACTTGGTTCCCACACACAAAACCATTAAAAACTCTAACAAAACTTCTAGCCTATATCTATGTTTTGGACTACCTGCACTAACTGAGGTTCCGGGGGAATTTTTATATACCTTTTCAAATTAACTACGTTATGAACACCCCTATTCATACCTGTGTCTGGCTTCTTCAACCTATAAGCGTTAACTTCTGTTTCTTCAACCACTTCAAACGGTCCTTCATAAAGTAGGAAAAATTTTCTTATTTCTTTGTTCACAGCACTTGATTGGTAATGTGTTCTTAAAAGTACGAGATCTCCCGGTTTATACTTCACAGGTTTATTCACTTTCTTGTCATGCTTATCTTTTCTTTTTTCGGCCTTGCTCTTGAGCTTCTCTCTTGCCAATCTTATCTTGATATGCTTTCCCAAATCCGTTCTCATGGGAAACTGAATTAAACTTTCTACTAACTGATCGGTTTCTTTCTTCTTTAATAATTCTATCGGTGAGAAACCTGTACTATCCTGTATAGATGCATTAATCCAAAGCTCAATTTGCTTCACCCAACTGGCCCAATTTCCATGATTCTCATGACAATAAGTTCGAAACATTCTTCCTAATTCTCTCATAACCCTTTCAACAGGATTGGACTGGGGATGATAAACCGAGGTCATCTTTACTTCTATTTCCCTGTTACTAAATTCTTCAGCCCATTTCTTCGCTGTGAACTGACTTCCGTGGTCAGATAAAATCATTTTTGGTTTTCCTACATTTGGTATAAAGTCTTCCATCATCTTCTTCAAAATCATCCTTGTATTTACTTTCTTCATAGGGTATAACTTCACATATTTTGTAAATAAATCCAGGGCTACGAAAATATACTCAACTCCACCTTTACTTCTTGGTAATGGACCGAAAATATCTACTGAAACTATATCCAATGGGTTCTCAGCTATAACATTCTTCATTAATCCTTCCTGTTTCTGATTTCTAATCTTGGTTTTCTGACATAAATCACATGCTGCTAATAATTGTTTAACTTTCTTCTCCACATCGGGAAGATACCAATTTTCTGAAATCTCGGCAGAGACTTTCGAAGTTCCAAAATGTCCCATTCGCTGATGATAAAGTTCAATAATTTCTCTGTGTCGAATATAAGGTAGGAAAATCACCCACCTCTCTTGAGCTCGTTTGCTTTTCCGAAATAGAACTTCTTGATGTAAAATAAATTTTTCTTTCAATTTTTCAGCTCTTCCATGCTTGTTTTCTTCAATTTCTTTCTTGATCCAACTACACTTCTCATCTTCATCTTGTTCAGTCTTGATATTCTTGAGTATATTTTTCAATTTCTTATCTTCTTTCTTTTTCTTCACTTTTCCGATGGTAATTGCTGGTTGGTTCTCTAATCCTGGCTTGGTTGAAAAAATATCTTCATATTGACTAATCAATTCTTCGATGGCTTCATTCTCTTCTCTACTTCCCGTAGGATGATTTACTTGAAGATTTGCTGTTCTAATTTTCAAACTTCTTCCTTGAAACCGAATGTAGTAATCGACATCATTGTCTTGAAAATAAACTTCATCTCTGTCCATATCAATCTTGGCTTTCTTGTCTCTCATCCAATCGGTGCCTAATATTGCTGTTGTTTCTAATTTCTTCACAACCAAAAATTTCTGTTCATATGTACTGTCTTGAATCTGTAAGGTGAGTAGGGCTTGGTTGACAACCTTTACTATTTTCCCAGTAATTCCTTGAATCGTGATTCCACTAACTGGTAATGTGATAACTCTTGGATTTTTTCTTTGTATAAATTCAAACACTTCTTCGGAAACCACGCTGACTTGACTACCGGTGTCCAATAATAACTGTTGTTCCACCCCCTCCAGCTTTCCTATTATAATTGGTTGTCCATCATCAATAATCTCTGCTTCTTCTTCTTGATCGCTCAAAAAATTTTCATCATCTTGATAATTTTCTTTAATTTGATTCATTAGTATCGGTTCCTCTTCCTTTTCATCGTCGCTCAAATTTTGTTGTTCATTGTTGTTCAAAATATTTTCTCCATCCTCTTCTTCTGGTTGAATTTGTTTAAAATCTTCAATAAAGTTGTTTAATTTTTCCTCTTCATAATTTCTTTCTTGATGTTTGATTGTTCCTATTGATGTGATTTTATTATCTTGAATTTGTTTTTCATTTGTTGTGTTAGTAGGTTTTTGTCGTAATCGTTGGAAATAATTGTGAACGCTGGTTAATAAATTTGTTTGCTCCAGAGATCTTCGTGATGTCTGAGGGACTAGTGGAGCTCCTGGTCCCTGCTCTGGTAGTTTTCCGGCTGGGGAGCCTCTGCTCTCCTTCTCACTTCAAAATTTCTATTTGGTCCGTAATTGCCCCTTCCTCTTCTGTAATTTTGGAAGTTGTTGTATCCACCTCGTATGTAGTTTACTTGTCTTCTCTGCTCTTGCCTCTCTGGCTCCTCTCTGGTGTTCTCGTGACTTCTATTTGGTCCATTATATCTTGGCCTGGTTTCTTGATTTGAGGTTTGGATTCGTTCAAGAGTGTTGATAAGTTGTTTGACGGTGTTCACTGCTGATCCTATGAGGATGTGCTCCGCCTCTCTTGGAAAATGTCGGGATAAAGCGTCGACAAGCTGGGATTCTCTCATTGGAGGTTGCAGGTGGTTGGTCTTATTTACCCAAAACCAAACATGGTCGGTGTACTTTCCAAATTTCGCTTGATATAGTCTGGGTGTAGCTATTTGAAGTCGTATTTTGCCTTGTACCTCTTCAGACCAGTAGTTCTTGATAAAAGCGTCCTTAAATTCCTCCCAAGTCTTCCAGTTGTTACGATTCAAATCAGCCCATGCTTTGGCATTCCCTTCCACCATTTCCTTGGCATATGATAACTTGGTTTCATCTTTTTTATCGAAATGTCTTAAATAATTTTCCAGTCCTTCCAAAAAGCTGACTGGATGGATAGTCCAAATGTTGCCGTCAAATTTCTTAGGCTTCTGGTGAAGTAAATGATCCGCCTTGTAAATAATTGCTGGATGGGAATTGGTTTCCTTGGCTGGTCGAGCTTCTAAATTCGCCTTGATGATTCCTATTTCTTCATCCTGATGGTCAATTCGCTCTTCGTTTTTCTTCATACTTCCTTCAATTTCCACAATTGCATCCTTGACTCGCTCCTTGAAATTCCCCTGTTTGGCCTGAATGTCTTGAATTATTTCCTCTTGTTCTTCAAACTTGCTTGTTGTTCTAGTCGTGTGCATTTCCAGCTTCTCATCCCACTTCTCATAGGCTTTCTTCTGGTTGTATTCCATTTCAGCTCTCGTAGCTTGAATCTCCAATTTATTTTCTTTGATTCCCACCTGGGTTTCTTCTCTGAGCTGGTTGTAGTCGGTTTGAATTTTTTTCTCCCATTGAGCTTGTGTAGACCTTAGTTCCTGCCGTATCGCTTCCATTCTGTGTTGTCCTTCTCCTATTTGTTGTTGTACTGCATCCACTTTCATTTCCATTTTCTGTTGCCCTTCACCCATTTTTCGTTGTCCTTCTCCTAACTGTTGGATAATCATCTCTATCATATTAGTTAATCGTAGTATTTCTCCAGGTCCGCTGGTGGTTTGAGGTTGCATAGTTGTTATGGGTTCCCCCAGGCTTCGGTTTAATTCACCTGGTGCTGCACCTGGTTGTACCTCCTGGTGGCTGGTTTCACCCCCTCCATGGCTGGGTTGTGGCATCTCGTAGCTTCCGAAAAGATCTTGGCTCTCCGGTGAGAATGGTTGCGCCTCC
>NW_022170511.1:47171539-47178770 GCF_008802855.1 Photinus pyralis
AAAAAACCGGAGAAAACATGTTAAAGTTAGAAAACTATCTAGCAGCTTAGTGCGCGTTTATTATTTAGGATGAGCGATTGCAGTTCGGCCGTTGCATTCTTTTTGATTTTAATGCAAAGAACCTAAAATAAAATATCAATACCTATGTTAAAATCGAGGTTAAAATATCAATTTAGGTACATGTGTATTCCGCAGTTTTTATAATGGTTAATTAATATCACAAATTTAAAGACTAAAACCTGTGTTAATAGTAATACTGTAAAGAGAAGTAGAACCTAACAACTACAGTCGATAAATAAAGTCATTGGCAACTTTATGAGGGTGTCTTACCCTCTTAAGGGTTAAGTTGTAAAATGTCGTTCTTATTGTGCCGATTGAATTGAATAAGGAGCTTTGTGTTTACGAACTTTAGATAATAAATGAATAAGTATTAGTAATAAACACAAACAAATGTAAGAAAAAGCGTTAGACGGTGAAGAGCACTTTTGGGTCTGAGCTAGAAAACTTTTCTGTCAAGAATTTGGCACATTTTTTTATTCTGATCCCTAATGGGCTCGTCGAATTGCAATTTATTAGAATTTTGGTGAGACTAATAGGTATAACATTTCTTCCAACATTTTTCTTACACTCTGCAAGCAGAGTTTGGCGGGGAACCCAGTTGTGTGATCTTATGTAATGACGGTCTATATTTTTTAGCGCATTTTCCAAAAGTCCGCAAAATTTTGCTGTCTCAAGGGGAGGCTAACTGGTCTCATAATTTGCATTTAGTGGTGCCAAGTAACATTTTTGAAAATGGGTGGGGGAGGGGCACACGTTCTACCCTTTATGGTATTTTAATGAAAGGTTCAGTAGGTGGCCGGAGGGTAGAGGGAGGCGGTAGAAATTAATTTTATCTTTCATGGTTTTTACCAACTACCGTCCTACTTCCTGACTCCTTATTATCAAAAGAGAGCTTTGGAGGGAGGGGGGATGGACTGGACATGGTACTCTAACAAAAGGTGTCAACGAAAGGAATCAATTTCTAACGATCATAGCCTCCTACTCCTTATCGTGATCGGATATAAATACTTCCATATCTTAAGAACAGATTGTCGGAGGATGGTACTCACAAAGAGCGATTGGGACGCTTGGAAGAAATGTATCTATGCATAGTCTGGTCGAGGTATCTCTATTGGTTGGTTAATGCCCATCACTAATCCTAATTCCATAAGATTGTCTGGCATGACGTCGTGTCGCTTATTGTGTTTTATTTTGAATTTGAAATTTAATTCCACAAAGTGGAGGAACTGATTCGATTGTACATTAATGGAATTTTCTTCACGATTGCACTGAAGCGTTATGCTATTGACAGAGTACTAGGTCACATAATGTGAAAGTTCAACGTGTTTGTGTAATACCAGTTATCGGCACTGTGAATAACTTATATCCCAATTATAGATAAGTTATATGTTTGTTTGAACCAAAGGGTTACTCTTTGCTTCAACTTTCATTTTTCAACTTAATCAAATCACAAAGAAATGTGGAGCTTTGTATTATTGGGGATTTTATTAATCCTATTAATAATCAGATATTACTTTTTATATTACAATTATTGGTGTGAACGAGGTGTTACAGCAGTTAACCCAATTTATACGTTTTACAATTTTACTGAACTTGTTTTTATGGTTACTCCAAGATTCAGTAACTTAAAGGACATTTATTTTAAACATCAAGATAAGAGGTATGCTTTTTCTAGTTCTTCTTTCTAATTCTTTTTTACATAGCTGTATAAATTATAGCTCTATTGGTTAGTGTGGTGATACCATTGTTTAAATAAGTACAATGTTCATATAAGGAGATAATTCACATGAATGCGTAATTTATACGCATGTGCCACACTGCTGTGAGATAGAAAAACAAATGTAAAGTAATAGTAGGTAATGTTTTATTTTCAGATATGTAGGTCTATTC
The DNA here is from genome assembly GCF_008802855.1 of Photinus pyralis. NCBI lineage: Eukaryota > Metazoa > Arthropoda > Insecta > Coleoptera > Lampyridae > Photinus > Photinus pyralis. Next base: position 47,173,490 of record NW_022170511.1, read on the forward strand.
CAATATTTTCGTCCAATTTTGATGGTACACGATTTGGATCTAATCAAGAAGATTACTATAACCGATTTTGAGTCATTTACCAACCACAATATCTACCCCAACGTTTTGTGTGCAGATAAACTATTTCAAAAAAATGTTTTTTCGATGGCAGGTATGCAAATGAAACGAAAATCGTCAATACATCTGCACTTCTAGCCAAAGACGGTTGGTATGAGCTTAGAGGAGCATTAACACCTTTCTTTACTGGTAGTAAACTTCGACGGTGGTATTCGCTAATGCAAGTGTGCTCAACACAAATTTTGGATTACTTAAACAGTTGTGAGAGGACAGATTATGTAGATGTGAGAGATCTATTTGAAAGATATTCAAACGATGTGATTGGTAGTGCAACTCTGGGGGTGTCCTGCAATTCAGTACTAGACAGAGATAATGCCTTTTTTCATGGATGTAAATCTTTAGCCGATTTTTCGGGAATGAAAGGAATTACTTACGTTGTCTACTCTTTATACCCTCGGTTACTGAAGGTTTGTGATAATGACACTATAATTGGTAACTGCATCGAATTTTTAGATCATAGCTCCAAGCTTATTAAAGTCGAAAATGACAAACTTCTTCCTTCAACTAATCAGAGAGAATATGCTTTACCGCTTAGAAAGCAATATTGTACGAGACGACATCGTTGGCTTGCTTAGTAAGTACGTACAGTCTGGCAGGAAAGAAACAAGTTTAAATGCTGGGGGGGTTTGCGATATGACTATAGAGGAAGTAACTGCTGGCGCTGGTACATTTCTAATAGCCGGATTCCAAACCGTGGCTTACACAATAACTACTGCCGCATACGAGTTGGCTCTCAATCCCGAAATCCAAGAGAAGGTTTGTACCGAAATAGAAGAGGTATTAAATGAGTACGATGGTGAACTTACCTTTGAAGCCATAAACTCGATGAACTACATAGAGAACGTCATTTTTGGTAGGTAAGTGTGGATAGTAGGGATTGTGATAAAAACCATCCTTGTAGAAGCTCTTCGAATCCATCTGGTTTTTAGTATTATCGATAGAAGATGTACGAAAAATTACACCATTGAACCGGTACATCCAGGCGAAAAACCTGTACATCTAAAGGAAGGCGACTGTGTCTGGATTCCTGCAGGTCCAATCCATCACGACCCAAAACATTATCCAAATCCGCAAAAGTTTGATCCCGATCGATTTGGGAAAAACAAACCATTTTCGTTGATGCCTTTTGGTATAGGACCTAAGAGCTGCCTAGGTAGATAGTATATATCGTTTGCTGGTAGTTTGGATTGGATTACTGGGTTTCAGGAGTAAGATTCGCTATGCTGGAGTGTAAGTTAATATTGGTAGAGATTTTGAGATCATTCGACATCGTGCCGGTTAAGAAAACGATCAGTAGCCTACCGACATTTAAAGACACGTCATTTGGATTGAGCCGTAAAACTTTAAGTAATAAAGTGTAATTTTTGTGGTTTTTCTATATGGTACTAATTATAGGTACTAATTTTAAATAAAAATGCAGCCAGAGAAAGATGTATATGTATCTCATGTTGCGAACAATATGCTCGCCAAGCCGGTCCTATCCACACCTGATATGGGAAAAGGAATTCACGGCTTTATTGGTAGAACAAGGGGAGCAGATTCACGTCGGTCGTCATTTGAACTATCAGGTTCCGTGGGTCAACTTTCTGTTGCTTATATAATTGGAACTTAAACCTAAAACGTTATACATAATTATTCGTTTTGTAAATTATAATATATTTGCTTTGTTTTCCATTTTCTATGAAGGGTAGGAATAGTAATTATTATCTTCAGGTTCTTGAGTCTTATAAGTTAAGCTACTGGACTTGTTCTTAGTGTCTATTTTAATAAAAGAAGGGATATTATGATATCCGCTTTTCCAGCTGCACTTTGCACGTGGTGAAATACCTTCTCATAAACCTATTTATGTCCTCAAAACATTTAATTTAGTAGGTTCGCGTCCTACCTATTGTTTCTTGAGGAAGGCCGCTATAACTTTGAAAATTTCATTAGAGATTTGTGTTGTGAATTCTTGTACTATATCAATTTGTTTATATGTGCCATTTTTCATTGATCGTATAACGTGGTACTTTAAACCACCGACCGCCGCGTGATGGGGCGGATTTTGGGAAAGAATAAAATAATTTTGAAATCTTTACTTTGGAGAGTACTAGGCAGCGCTTCCCTGAGTTATGAAGAATTGGTATCGGTTTTGTGTGATTGTGAAGCCATAGTTAATTCAAGACCAAGCACATATCTATCAGATGATCCAACTCTCCACTAATAGTAAATTATTTTCCACAAGAGCAACGGGATATTGGTATCCCTAACTTGGATGCAATTGATTTGTCATTTTTAAATTTTTCTAATGATGGGGGGGGGCTGGAGTTGTAAATAGTACTCTCTTCAACCTCAAATTTCCGTCCACCTATAACCGAATCGGGCCCATATCCATACATATATTCAGTGTATCAGTGCGCTTGTATTATGCCTTTATCTTGCTTATCAAAGTATTCGAACGTGTATAGAGTTGCGCAACAGTTATCCATTCTGATGTAAAATTTAAGAAATCATAGGTCAAAATTCAAAGTGACAATATTATTGCGATAAACATGAATGCATTACAATAATTGATTATTGAAACATTTGGCTACATTTTGTGTTCGAAATGTTTCATACCTCGTGTTACGTTAAAAGTTCATACAAGGTGCATGACTGTTAAATGACAAATTGGTGTAGATAATTACATATTAACTTAATAGTATGGAAGTTTGTTGTGTATCTGATAAAAGATTAGTCCTTGAAATTGTATTGGAGTGGGCCCATTGACTAAAAGCAACTCCTGAGATGCCGAGTGTTCAACGTTTTCAACCTCCTGACGGTGGCTACGGATGGATGATTGTGATTTCGTCTGTGTTGATCACTGTAAGTACATTGTTGTTAATTTAAATAAATAAATGAGTGCTAATGCTAAATTCACTTGTTGATTATAAAGGTATTTGTTACGTATTATGTGTACTTACTATACTATTTCAAGTAACCCCGCTGGACTTTTCTCCCTCACTATTGTGAATCAATTTAAGAATTGTCCAATTTAGGAGCTTTTCCTATCGCAAGCATAAAATGATGCTCATTTAAATCAGTAGGAATCTAAAATTTATTATGGAGTGACCAAGTCCACTTGGATTGAGCCACCCCACTTATTGCAATTACATTTTTGAGTGCGCGGGTGCACCATCCTGTTCAAACAATCAGTTTCCAATTATTGTTTTTTTGTGTGCCATATATCGTTGTAAACAGAGCTGGGCAGTATTCGATTTTGTAAATACTTTTTAGTATTCAAATCCTTTAAAGTATTCAAATACTTTGTAATTAAATACTTTTATGGAAGCAGTATTTGTATACTTCGCAAAGTATTCGAATACTTCGCATAGTATTTGGATATTTCGTAAAGTATTTGAATACTTCCTTTTTTACCAAAAATCGCCTGCACCAAAATTTCTCGGGAAAACACTTTTTCTTATTAATTTTAGTGCGTAGAATCCAAAACAATTCGTACTTTTTCGATCAGACTTCTCAATCAAAAGTTATAGACTAGAAACCAAATTCGAAAGAAAATTCAAAGGGCTGTAACTTTTGAACTAGTAGCCCAATCTTGGAACTGTTTGAAATTATGGATTCTACAGGCCACATTCTATAAGAAAATTTTTTCCGGGTCGATCAGAGACAATTTTTTTTTCGGGGCTCAAAAAAAGGCAGTGTATAACCTTCCTTTTTTACCAAAAATCGACTGCACCAAAATTTCTCGGGAAAACATTTTTTCTTATTAATTTTGGTGAGTAGAATCAAAAACAATTCGTACTTTTTCGATCAGACTTCTCAATCAAAAGTTATAGACTAGAAACCAATTTCGAAAGAAAATTCAAAGGGCTGTAACTTTTGAACTAGTAGCCCAATCTGGGAACTGTTTGAAATTATGGATTCTACAGGCCACATTCTATAAGAAAATTTTTTTCCGGGTCGATCTGAGACAATTTTTTTTTCGGGGCTCAAAAAAAGGCAGTGTATAGCCTTCCTTTTTTACCAAAAATCGACTACACCAAAATTTCTCGGGAAAACACTTTTTCTTATTAATTTTGGTGCGTAGAATCCAAAACAATTCGTACGTTTTCGATAAGACCTCTCAATAAAAAGTTATGGACAAAAAACAAATTTCGAAAAAAAATTCAAAGGGCTGTAACTTTTGATCTAGTAGCCCAATCTTCAAACTGTTTGAAATTATGGATTCTACGGGACAAAATCTATAAGAAAATGTCGATCTCAGACAATTTCTTTTCCGGCCTCAAAAAAAGGCAGTACTTTTAAGTTATTCAAATATTTGAGAACAATTTAGAAATGTTTAGGGAAAGTTTCCATTGTCACAAAATCAAATATAAAAATCCGATACAACTGAATACCGAACGATCCTGGAGTGAAACTTTTTGACTCGATAGTCCACGTAACTTAAAAACAATAGGGACCTTTCTTATATCCTTAAGACCATTGTGTACCAGTTTTCAAAGTGATCGCACGTTTCTAAACAAACTATCATGCACACGGACAAACGGATGGTCAAAAAAGGATCTGTTCCAAAATCGCTAGGATTAATTTCAGAAAGGCGTACGTATCATGTGCACGACGCTTTGAAAACTGGTACACGTATTCTTAAGGATATAACTGGTATAAGAAAGGTCCTGGTAGGTACCTCCTATATAATAATATAATAATAATAATACGCTTTTACTCCGCTTAAATTTGTATATAACAATAGAAATATAAAAAAAGCTAACCCCATACAAAGTATAACTTGATTTTTTAAGTAATATTAAGATTTTTATCTAGTATACTATTTTAAATTTTTAATGTATTTGAGTGACAACTATTTGAATACTTTTTACTGTATTCGAATACTTTTCAAAGTAAGTTAATGAAATACTTTTCAAAGTATTCGAATACTTATTATAGTATTCGAATACCTTTGATAGTATTAGCAAAGAGTAACCATAATACTCTTTGGTATTAGAATACCTTTGAAAGTATTCGAATACATTCTAAAGTATTTAAATACTAATTTTTTCAAGTATTTGAATACTTTTCAATGTATCTGTATGTAGGTAGTATTCGCTTGTGCTGGACGTAAAAGTATTTAGTATTCAAATACCTTTGATTTGTGTAAAGTATTTACTATTTAGTATTCAAATACTTT
>NW_022170511.1:47178870-47191433 GCF_008802855.1 Photinus pyralis
TAATGGTAGAGGGGGTAATCATTTTTGTAGACGGAAGTTGCCACAGATAGAGGCCACTCGCGTGGATAGGTTCCCGTGAAGGTACATTTTGGCCGACATTATTTGACATACGAAAACGCGGGTCCTGTCACTGTCACTTTTCCACCAAATTCAAATTTTATTAAATTTGCCATTTTAAAGTACCTAATAATTTCGGATCGGTTTGTGCTCTGGTTTATATAAATATCTAACTGCCGCATAGTGTTTTTATCACACGCAATTTTGTGAATTGAGAATGATTAGCTGCGTATCATGCAAAATTTCTCATAAAGGGAAGAAACAGGGCATTTCCTTTCATCGGTAAGACATGTCATTTATCATGATGTAGGCGAGGTTGTAGGTACCTAGTTTATGTTTCTTAGTTTTCCAAACGAACCAGTACTTCGAGCAAAATGGTTACCTAACATTTGTAAATATATCTCAAGAACAGGTCTCGAAATTTGCTTTTGTGCTCACAACGCTTCATTGACTGTGATTTCGACCAAAGGTTGCACCGGAAAATGTTCATCAAATATGCAGTAGGTACTATCAAAACTTGTTTTTACAGCTAAACGTGTGAGTTTATAATATGGATATCAGGTGCAAGTTTTTTTACGAGTGCGGATACATTTTGAGACCAATAAACAATAAATTATTATTGAATCTCTCTGCCTTTGTAATGACCCTGAGACCAACCAGTCAATTGTAGCTATTGATCAACACAGTGAATTTAATGGGAGTTGTCAAGTTGTAGTGGCTATAGTAAACTGGCCTTAATTATAGTACTACTGGAACACATGTATATTTAGATTTGTAATCAATGATTATATTAAATCCGCATACTTTCCCATCCTTGTCTATTTTGTTTACTTTACCACGAGCATGTATTTTACTCCTTCTATACATTTTTTTGTTATTATACCTATTAGTGGAAAGAAAATTATATCTCTACGCCACTGAAGTGAGACGCTAATGATAACGGAAGTGGTGTGGTACTTTAATCACAGCTAGAGGCCACTTTTGGTTCCCGTGGTCTACGTCTGGCCAAGCATTTGATTCCCTCCATTAGTTTTCTAACTCAATGACTCGAATACATGTCTAATTAAGTGGGCTGGGTGTTCGTAATTTCACGATTGCCATGGAAATGTCACTTGACGTTTGGTTATAAAAATCATCGTCTTTGTGAATTAAACGATTTCCATTGAAAAAGATAATACACCGTTCATTAAATCGCTTGTAAAATCTAAACAAACGTTGGTAGGTGTAAAATCCAACTCCAGGAAAGCCTATTATAAAGAATATGAAAAGTTGTTTCCATGGAAGTTACTTACGAATACAGTCTTAAATGAATCGATAATGCTGGCATACATGAAGGAAATTTTAAAGGTATTTAAATCTTCTATATTTTGGTGCATTCATTCAAAACTTCCAAGCAATGTTGCGATTAAAAAGTGGAACAGATTTGGAAGCATACCCTAAATTACGCGCGTTTGTGAAAGCTTCAACCAAAGGATGGGCACAAAAGCCAAAGAAATGTTCTGCATTTACAGAAAGCGACCTAAGAGGATTTTTTATTTCATCCAGATGACAGTTTCAAAAGTCATACTTGAAGTATCGTTACTTAGCAACTTTAAAGCACGTGTGTTTTAAAGGCCTTTTTTCGCGAGTGTTTAAAACGGAGATTGTGATTCAGGTATAATAAAAAAGAAAATAAAAAATGTTACTCTGAAAAAAAGAGTGATTAATAAATAATTTAAATTTCACGAGTATGTTTTTCTTGAATTGACCTGCAATGTACAAATTATTAAGGATCCTCAGATCCTTTATAGTTTTGTATTGTCGTTCGTCCGTCCGTGTGCGCTCTAACTCTTTTTAAAAGTGGTCGATTGTGTTGAAATTTGGTGTACGGGTACTTTGGACATTAAGGACGGACGCTATTGATTTTTAGGAAGTTCGGACTTTTACTAGATTATTCCCTATGTCTCTTAGATGTGTAACAATTCCATATAACTCTTCTCTGTGGTCTAGGTCAAACGTTTTAGAGCAAAATGTACCCAAAATTATTGTTTACACATGAATTTGGAGTTTTAAAAGCTTTCAAACCGAGTTTCAAACGCATTATTTTGATTCTGAAAGAGTAAATCACGTGCACATTTGATAACCGCATGCATATGATTCAAAGATGTTAAATTTCGCTTTGTAACTCACTTGTCCTGTCACAGTTTGTGTATTGTGCTAATGTGTACGGACCATGTTTGGATTATGATTCCAATAGAATCCAAAAAATTCAAAATTCCTGTTTGAGACTAATTTATGGAATAAGAAAGCATCATCATCACACAAATTGAAAGGAACCGGATGGCTAAGCATGAAAAATCGTAGATATGTGCATGAGATGGTCTTATACCATAAAGTGGTAACAATAAATGAACCTCTTTATTTATATAACAAAATTCAATTTAGTAACAACCCTAGATTCGTTAACTTAATTATACCCCCAATTCATAAAACGGCATTATATGAAAGATCATTTTCATACAATATTTCTAAAAAATATAATGCTTTAAGCAGTAGTTTAAAAAACATACCCGTCGGGAAATTTAAGAAGGCACTTCATAACATTGTTTTTGCTAGGCAAACGTTTGATTTGAGTTAAATTTTATAACCCATGTGACTGTAAGTTATTTATTTTTATTATTTTTTTTTCATACATTTTGTTTTTCATAAAGTTATTTATGTACTTATTTTTTTTCCCATTACAAAGTAATTCGTTATTTTTCTGTACAATTCCCAATTAGATTTTGATTTCTTTTCATTATAGTAGGGTTAAGTGTAAGAGCAGAGTTGGGTCGCCGTGAGTAGCCCAACATCTGAACTTCGCCCTGTTAAATTGTGTGTGTGTGGCATGATTTAATAAAAGACTTTATTATTATTATTATTATTATTATTATTATTATGGTCGGTGTTTCTTGTGAGAACTCAGGTCTAGCCTGGTTAACTAATCGCACGGATTAAAATCAAGTAACGATCAGTGTCTGTGTCTGTGTCTGGTGAAGTTATGTAGGGTCCTTCACACATGGGCACAATAAGCCAACGCTATCAGGAAAGAGGAAAACAAAACAAAACAAAAATCATTATAATAATTCCTGTAATTTTATTAAATGGAGTTTATTGTGTAAGTGTTTCTTTGGCTTTGCGTTTGGGTTGAATACAAGTGGGTTGTGATAACGTGGTGTTCTTCGGTGAGGATGGAGTTTTGTGTTTTTTAACTGTGCTAGGACGTGTAACTTTATTGGGTGGGCCTGTCTTTGTGGTACATGTTGCCTTACTTGTATTTATGGTGTTTCTTTGTTCTTGAGGTTGTATTTGTGTTATTGCTTGGGTTATTGGTGGAGGTATTACTGTCTTTTGTGAGCTAGTAGTGCTGTTTAGGTTTTTGCGTTTGGGTTGAGTACGAGTGGGTTGTGATAACGTGGTGTGTTTCTGTGAAGAATGAGTTATGTGTTTTTTAACTGTGCTAGGGCGTGTAACTTTATTGGGTGGACCTGTTTTTGTAGTGCATGTTGCGTTACTTGTATTTCTTGTGTTTCTTTGTTCTTGAGGTTGTATTTGTGTGGTTGCTTGGGTTATTGGTGGAGACGTTACAGTACTTTGTGAGCCTGTAGTGCTGTTAAGGTTGTTGCGTTTGGGTTGAGTACGAGTGGGTTGTGATAACGTGGTGTGTTTCTGAGAAGAAAGAGTATTGTGTTTTTTAGCTGTGCTAGGCCGTGTAACTTTTTTGGGTGAGGGCGTCTTTGTAGTGCATGTTGCGTTACTTGTATTTATTGCGTTTGTTTGTTCAGGAAGTTGTGTTTGTGTGGTTGGTTGAGTTAAGGGGGGAGATATTACAGTATGTTGTGTGTCATGTTGTGAGTCTAAAGTGCTGTTTAGGCTTTTGCGTTTGGGTTGAATACTAATGGGTCGTGATAATGTGGTTTGCTTCAGAGGTGAATCTCTGATTGTAGTATATGTTGTATCATTTGTTGTACTTGTTTGTTCGGTAAGTTGTATTTGTGTGTTTGTTTGGGTTAGAGGTTGAGATATTACAGTATGTTGTGTACCGTGTTGTGAGGGAGTGCTGTTGTTTACATGTATACGTTGTGGATCATTTGTGTATGTAGTATCTTGTGATATGTTTAGAAATTTACGAACAATATGGCATGTGTTGATAATGACTGCTTTTTGTAAATGTTTGTATGTGTTTTTGTCTAAACCTAATAGTTGTAAATTGTGGTGTTTTGTCTTTGGTATAACTCCAGTAGCACTAAGAATAATGGGAACTATAACAGTAGATTTCATTCTCCATTGCGTCTTAAGCTCGATAGCTATATCGGTGTATTTGCGGTGTTTTTTTGCATGTGTTTTAGTTAAGTTGTTAGTGTTGGGTATGGCAATGTCTATAATACAAATGGATTTTTGTGTTTTATCTATAAGTGTAATATCTGGTCTATTATTGTGGATAGTTTTGTCTGTGAGTAGTGTCCTGTCCCTATATAATTTGTGTGTGTTGTTTTCAAGTATGATCTGTGGCGTGTATTTGTAGTATGGTGTCGTATCTGTTATGAGATTGTGTTTAAGTGCTAATTTTAGTAGTGTTTAACAAATATGAAAGTGGATTAAGAGCAAGACAAAACCAGAGCGGACTTAAAGAATCGCCTTGAAAAATTCCTCTTTTAATTTGTATTAGGTCGGTAATAAGTTTTGTGTCGTTTAGTGTAAGTGTTAACGTAGTGTTCCAACATGACATTATGTAATTGAGGAATTGTGTAATATTGTTGCTGACCTTGTATATTGAGAGTACTTGTTGTAACCAAGAGTGTGGTACTGAATCGAATGCTTTTTTGTAATCAATGTATGCAGTGTGTATGTTTCGTTTGTTATGTCTGGATTGTTCAAGTATAACAGAGTCTATAATGAGTTGCTCTTTACATCCTCTGGAATACTTGGTACACCCTTTTTGTTCTTCGTATAAAATGTTGTTATCAGTACAGTGTTGGTATATTTTGTTTGTAATGCATGATGTAAGGATTTTGTATATTGTAGGAAGGCATGTAATTGGTCTATATTTAGATGGGTCTTGTGTATTGTTGTCTTTTGGGAGCATGTAAGTGATACCTTGTGTAAAGAATGCAGGAGTGCGATCTGGTGAATTAAGAAGTTCAGTAAATTGTTGTGCAAGGTAAGAGTGAGTGTAGGTAAAAGCTTTCCACCAAAAGTTGTGAATGTTATCAATGCCTGGACATTTCCAGTTATGTAAGTGATTAATAGTTTGACTAATGTCTGTTGTAGTGATGTTTGTGTTATTCATAGGGGTAATGTATTCAGTGCGTGTGGTTTCTGTGGTAATCCACGGGGCGTGTGGATTGTGTTTAATGTCTTTGGTTATTATTATTATTATTATTATTATTATTATTATTTTTCTGAGATCTAATGGATTTTGATCAAAATATGTCAAAATCGTTATTTATGCACAAAGATTGTTGGGAAAAAACCAAGAGCATTATCTCAATGACTAAAACATGAATTTGATCTATTTTTGGTGACCACGTGAATTTTAATCAAAACATGTCAAAATCGTTATTTATGCACCGAGGTCGTTGGGAAAAAGACCAAGAGCATTATCTCAATGACCAAGACATGAATTTTATGCATTTTTGTTAACTATAAATTGAAATTAAAATAAATTGTCGTTAAAATTGATTGTAATACTGAGGATCCTTCGATATTTCGTTGTATCGGTTTATTAAAGTACTAATAGCTTAAAGTTGAGGCGACTATTTTAAAATGTCACAAGGTAGTTTTCTCTACAATGATCAAACGTCCACTGTCTTTAATTACTTTTACAATTTTCATTCTAACTGTAAATGAAGCACTTATCTAATATATAACACATATCCAATTATTTTCCTTTGTTACCAGTTTTCTATGCAACACATCTTGTGGTTCTAGAGTTTTAAGGTGTTGGTTAAATTCCGAGGAAACAATAATGTCTAAATACACTAGTACCGAAAATTGAAGATCAGTAGGTACCTAACACATTATCAATTAGCTGGCGCATTGGCCAAACCAAAAGGCATTCTACGTAACCTATACAAACCTTCAGCTGTCGGTAGTCGCAAAAACGATGCTTACCACCTTTTTTTTAATTAGATAAAAATTGCCCTTTTTTGCATGGCCACCTCACTATTATGTAAATTACATATACCTAACTTATTTAAGATTAGAATATAAAAACAAGGAAAACCAAGATGTTTCGAAAACTATCAGAGATAGGTATAGAATATTATTATCAAAAGTTAATGGTTTATGGAGGAGCTAAATGATGCAGAAAAACATACATTTAAAAAAGTGAGATTTTTTAATATGAAGTTCTGCAACTTTGGACCTACCAAAAAAACACCCTGTAAGCTATATTTTTAATGTTTCATAGTAGATGTATTTATTTGACTTTTACTTAACCTAGGATAAGATATAAAACCTGAAATCTAAATTTAAGTAATAATTTTGACAATATATTATATAGGATTCAAAAATGCATTCAGATACAGGGGGTTCTATTTTAAAAAATGTACCTTTTGGGCACCCTACTTTGTGGGCGCACCCTGTATAATTCCAAATATTTTTTAAATGTGGAGAATATTCAACCATATTATAATATAAAAGCACCCTATCGAAAAATCTTATCTTCAAGGCATTAAGTTACTCCGCGCAAACGTTGACTCACCCTGTACATTGGATGTGACGGAGTCACTACCGTACTGCACCACCCAGAATTCCGAAAGGCAGAAAGTAGAGAAGTCTTCCTTTTATAGAAAAATGACCAGTGATAATAAGGACGTGAGACGTGACGTGGGAATGTAATGCGCAATGATCCATTATTGTTAGATAGTGACATCTAGCGATCGCCAATGTAGTTAATTGTAAAACACCGTTCACACGTTCCATAAATAAAATAAAGACGCATGGTTACTTTACATGGTTGTATATCATTTACGTTAGGAGATAGGTATCATAGGGAAACTTATTCGTGGCATTTTTTTCACTGTAAAATATGTGTATATTTATATATAATTTTTGTGTTCCACAAAATGTATTATGAGATTACGTAAACTTCCTTTATTATCCATTTCGCGTATGAGTATTATTCTATATTGGACAGCTAAACCCCCCTTGTCTGTTACGAGGATACTAAGGTGGTTGAATACCACAGTCAGGGAAGTGAGACGAATTGCTTTCCGGGAAATTTAGGCCAAAATTTAAAGTACATTATAGTGGATTTGGATCTAGAGGTTACCACCCAGTGGCGTCGTGGTTACATCCTAATTACACTTTCATTTCGGGGGTGTCGTCGTTTCAATTGTAACCTGCCGTTACACCATATTTCACGAACTCAAATAATAAAAGATAGAAGATAACGTATTCAGCATAAATCTGACCGTTGAAATCTCAATACTTTCAGGGATTATAATCAATCAATAAATTTCCTTGTAAGAATTTGTGCAAAATTTCAAATTTTGGAGAATATCACTTGGATTAGACAGTAAAATATAATTGAAAATTCCTTTCTTTTCATAAATTTTCTGAACAGTAAGAAACATATTTTATCGCTGGATGTAACAGAAGTTTATAGCTAATAAAACAATTTGTTAGAAAATGCAAGTTGTGCGTTTCTTTACATACCGCTTTCATCATCGCACCCTCAAAGGCAAACACGCTCAATTAATTTCGTTTCTCTCCCAACTTTCAAATAAAATATTCTTACGGTTCCTTTCCGCTAACGGGTAGTACATTCAGATAGTGTTCCAGTGAATTTATAGTGCGATAACTGTAATTGGTAAAGAACTCAAACAGCAAATGAGCTTTCAAATTTCACTTTTGCCCTCCTGAACGTGCCAGAAAGCTTTTTAAGTATGCCTAACCCACCGCTACATCAATCACAATTTACATCAGTCTAAAATATTGGGCGTACGGGAATTTTATACGGTATCTTCCCGAACTTCCTCCTCTTTATAAAACGCCGGCGTCTGCCCTGTCACTTTCTATAGAACAAAAACAAACTAAGAAGATAAATCGATTTCGCCGTCAAATGGTAATCTGACATTCCTCTAATGAACACTGTTTCCCAGGCACCTAACTCTGTTATTGTACGAAATATCGCGTCTCTAGAATTGACACGAACAAACCCTCTCGAGCTAGACGGCCCTTTGTGTTATAAAATTTCTCATCAAGGAGACGTTCTTTGCATGTGTTGCGCCATACGCCGCTTCTAATGCCACATCGTGTATGATGAAATGAAACAAGTGCCGGTTTGGAATTTCATTTGAATGTGCAATGTGTAGGCGAAATATTAAATTCATGTTCGTTTGTCGGAAGCTGAAGTGTCTCCGCTCTATGACGGTAGCTTTGTGAAATATATTGTTCGCGACATGACTTTTAACATTCTTAAATTGTTGCCCGGACACAATTGCCTCGAAATTTTTTCTGGAAATCATTGGTTTTTTTGGCAGCACTCCGGGGGATCGCGGAATATTTCGATATATTTGTAAATTTAGATTTGAATTATTGATAGTCTTGGCGACGAGCACAATCTTCAAAGTTAATCGAAACACTTTTTCCGTAAATATTTCATAGTCTTTGATTCCTGATCTATTTTAGGCTGAAATGTGATTTTTCGATCAAACTTGGGATAATGGAAGATACTCTCAAGATGGCTTAATTTACATTAGCAGCTCGATTAAATTAAGCATTAATAATAAATGAAAAATTTTCATTTATCGCCTTTTGCCACATTAGCGGATAAAAAACGTTAGTTTCATAACAAACAATTATATAAGCATAACTTCCGTACGTCTCACTGAGACATTCTGCGCCAAAAGTTGTTGAACTCAGAAATGCCATCAGGTTTACCAAGAAAAAGTAAGCAACTTATGTCTAATCTTATTCGTTATTTTGAACGAGCAAAAGATAATGGTGGTTCACTTTTACCAGTCGCAGCAGTAAAAGAGGTGAGTGGCTAATTCCAATGCGTCACTAATACATGGGCCATTTCTGTTACTTTTACATAAAGCCATATCTGGCTTTGGCTGAAACTCCGCCTACTTAAAAAAAAGTGAAGTGTCTACTTCTTTCTGCCTCTTACTACGCTCCCTTTTTTTAACGCGATGTATTATAGAAATAAATCGATGATAATGATAATGGGGATAATGGGGGGGGGGGGGGGGGGTGAACCCGCGTTATTTACGACCTTACCAACTGAAGTACGGCCACCGGTCTATTAATTGTCGCTTATCCTTTAAAATAGCCACAAATTATTACTATTATTAACTATAATCTTTAACTCATTTTATTTATTCCGAAGCTATTAAATACGCTTTGTATGTGCATGTTAGTCAATTTCAAAGACCTGGACCTGGGGTTTTGAAAAAATTTTTAAGGATTCAAAGTATTGCCTGAAAAATCGCACGACTTTAAAGGATGGTTACCTTGAAGTTCATCCTTGCACCCTAGCCGTTGTTGGATAGGGTATAGGAAATGTTCGTTCCGATTTTGTAAAAATACTTCCAAAATTCTTACCCCAAGTTGTTAATCTGGGACACCAAAAAGATTTCGTGCGAGAATATCCATCACACACATTTCTAGGAAAATGAAAAATTTATACGATAGGGTTTTTCGCATGATTAGAGCGTTGTGCGCGGATGCACCATCCTGTTGAAACCAACAGTGTCCAATTTTTGTTTTTTTTCGTGTGCCGTATGTAATTGTATTGGTAATAAAAAAAATGCTAATCAATACAGTATGTACTTTTGCTAGTCGGTAATGGAAAAATCTTAGTTTGGAAGATTTTCCACTTTAATTAAGGTTTAATTAAATTTTCAAGGTATTTATTATTATGTACTAGGATTTTCAATTTAATTTCATAAATGGATATTTGGATAAATTAAACATATGAATTGTGAACATTAGCAGATCAACCGCAGACATTGCAAAAATCGATTATTTAGAACCGCGTAACTTTTCTTTAAGAAAAGTTTCGGAGGCATTAGTGGATTCATTTTTTTTTGTAATTGCAGTAGAATGATTCATGTCATCGAACATTCGCTTTTCACATTTGAAATTACTTGCAAACTAATGTGGCGAATGGTGAAATTTTTTAATTAGAATTAGTGTAGGATAGTCATTCACGATTCTACCTCGGGTGTAAATCGGAAGACATAACCAATCGAATTTACTCTTGAGCGAAAATGGTTCACTTAATTACTACATTAATTAAAAATTAAAAAGAGGATAGGTAGGGATTAATCAGAAGACATTTTTGAAGTCATTACGGGTTAAGCCGCATTAGCTAAAAGCTCAGATGCCAACCGTGTAAGTCAAAAGATAGAGTCATAGAAATTTCGAGTGCTAACTACCAAGCCGGTCTGTGTGGTGCAGTGGCGTGGATGCACTACTGTAGTACGAAGGGTCCCTGGTTTGAATCCGGGTTCGGGCATGGAAATTTGAATAGTGACATCCTGGATTCGGGAACTATTAGTTTGTTTAATAATAATAATAATAATAGTGTCTTTATTAGATAACGAGTAACATCAGTTGTTGAAACCTAAAGATGAATTTAAATAAACGGAACACAAATTCTACCCGTTAAACTAATGAGGCGAAGTTCAGATGCTTTGGCACGAAGATGCCGAACATCTGCTCTTCCACTTAACCCCTTTCGATTCGATTACTAAAAGATAACGCTAGCGGAAAATAATCATAAATGGATGGAAAGATAAATGAAAATCGTTTTGCGTTTAAGATAAAAGATTTTTGGAGAAGCCCTTGAAATTACAAAAAAATTAAATTAAATAATGAATATCATTCGTGTTATTAATGAATGGTCAGTTGTGATCGTAAAATGACTGAAATCGGTTGGTGTGCGTTTATTTCACCCATAAATTCCATCAGAAATGATTTGATGGATAAGCAATCAGGCTTCAAGGAATGCGTACAGCGGAAGGTTGCCGTTCTAACAAACCTAGCGGTGACCAACCAACGGATTTGATTTGACAAAAGAATAACAACACGTCATCTCCAAAAAGCATTGCGTGAGTTTGGTCATTCAACAAATCCAAGTCCAAGGTCACGACTTAGGAAATCCCGGGGCAGTGACCTAGTTTTCAAATTTAGTTTGCGGCTGTTCCGGGATGTTCAAACATGAACTAGGATAATTATAAGTAGTTTTCTTTTTGTTTTGCTTGCTTGCTTTATTCTCTTTGGGAAATCCCAGAGCCATGACCTTGAGAAATCCCGGGGCAACGACCTCGGAAAATCCCAGGACCATCATCTTGGGAAATCCCGGGACGATGACCTTGGGAAATCCGAGGGCAAATACCTTGGGGAAGAAACCCCAGGACGACAACCTCGGAAAATTCCAGAACCATGACGTTAGGAAATTTCGGGACAATGACCTTGGGAAATCACAGGCCCGTGACCTTGGGAAATCCCAGAACCATGGCATTGGGTTTCCCCCGGGTCATGAACCGTAGGACGTGACGTCACAAAAAGTGGTAGACAGGGTTGCTCGTGTTCTAGTTTTATATCTTAATCTTAGTGGAAGATTTTAAAACCGGTTAAAGACCGAGTCTTGAAAGGACATTCCTAACTACAATCTCTACGTTAAAATTTCAACCGGTCAAAATCCATAAGGTAAACGCTCCGTCATTAATTCAAATAGAAAAACACCTTACCTTAATCATACAGCGTCAAAAAGTGCCCCTTAAGTCGTCCAACCTTGGAAAACTAGATCACCCTATCTCACAATATTGATGACGTTAAATCCTGATTCATAGCGAGGAGGTATTATTGTTTACAAAATCCCAAGGAATGCTCAATGTTGCATAGTCCAAATGACCGAGTTAATTTGAAACGTATTAATTGCATGCTACGTTTAGCAAGGTCACAGATGCGGGCAGTAAAGTGACAAGCGGCAGGAAGCGTAGTCTGCTCTGCCTCTGTCATGGAAACTAAAATTTCCTGACAGAAAGTAGGCATGAAAATGAAGGTTGCAGGACAATTTTGGGTAAAACAATTTACCGCGCTCCACCCATAACATCCCAAAAAATGTAACTTTTTGTTTTCACCCTGTATCTTAGAAGCAAAGGCATCTTAGATTGATTCTATTTGTGGGATTACAAGTTTCACAAAAAAAGAGGCATAGCGTTGCGAAAACCGCAAATTTCTATCTTTAAAAGCAGGTGAGATACATTGCAGTCTCAACCAAAATAGGACACAGTGTCTCTTTTTAGCGCATTTTTTCAGAATTAAAAAAATGTGCTATTGTTTGCGTTTTTTCCGTCCGACCCACTTCTACCGTTTTGAACTACTTCTAGGGGAATGGTCCTAGAGTCCTGGAATTTTTTGCAGTAGGTAGCCTATACCTTGAAGGTGTGCCAGACGGCCATCAAATTTCGCTGTCTAAAAGGCCCCCCCTCCCCCACGAATTATTTCCTGAGATGCTGTTTTTGAAA
>NW_022170511.1:47191533-47214449 GCF_008802855.1 Photinus pyralis
ATTTGCGCAAAACGGTCGATTGGTTATATACCGAGCATATCATATTTTTGTTTCAGATGTAAAGGTGTGTTGCCTAACCATAAGGGTGGGTTGTAACAAGTTTCTACAAATTTAGACAGAATGCATATAAAACCAAGGGTATAATTCTGTGTTCCCCTAGAATTTATCGGATAAAAGAACCGCGCTGAAGAAGATTCAGAAGAGGTTAAAAAAATAGGGGGGAAACCTGGAGCAAGAGAGGTAACTGTCGAAAACGCTAAACAGATTTTAAACCACATCTACAATATATAAAATTTAAGAATCCTAGGAAGTAACTCTTGAATTTGAATGATTTAAATTTGACGTTAACTCAACATTTGATAAGTTAAGAATGGCTACCCCAGGTACATTTCACAAACTCCAAATCTTTCCCATTTGTGAAAGAAAGTCTCTTACATATAGTACATGAAATACATCGTTTATTAGCCGAACGTCCTTCAGTCCAGAAGGTATCTGAAGGTCCTGGGTCCTTAAAGTTGTATTTCGGAATTAATGCCGCTAAGTATCTTAATCACTTTGACATCTACCTATGCACGGGCCAAAAATTAATTACACTCAAAAAAGGTAGAAGAATTGAAGTAGCTAATTAGTCTAAACTGAATTTAGAAAAAAACGAACAATTATAATTACAACTAAACACATTACCTTTTTGTTATATGTAGCACAAACACGAAAATTGAATTATAGAATTAAATCGAATTCAACTACCTTGACTGACTACAGAAAGTAAAGTGGCGCTGAAATTTAAAATAAACGTTTAAATAAAATTTAAAAAAAATAAATAAATTCAACAAAAATGCACACTCGGCAAAACTAAAACAAGACACCATTTTCGTATGCAGGCTGACATTTTTTAAAATTACTGAATTATCATACAGTTGTAAAGTTACAGCATTGTATTTAAGTCTCCAGCGGTGTCTCTATATACGCCTACGATACTTGTCGTTTGAAGTTTTGAAAGCAGACATCTCAACACTTGATTTACAAGTTCTTCACAACTTTGTATCGATGACCTCAATTCTAAGGCGTCATTCTGAATTGGAGGTGCAAATAAAAACGAAAGGACTCACTTTTCAATCTTCAACGTCAATTAAGGATGGCCCATTTTCCTTTCTTCTATCCGCCTTTTATTAAAACGCATATCGCATTCTCATTTTATACAATAACACGCCTAAATCATATTCTCAAGAGATGAGAAAATTTAACAAAGGCTACACCTGCAGATTTAATTCAATTTAACATTTGCTATTTATATTTTTTTAGTAAGACGTCTTTATCCCCTTAATATGACTTTATTATCACTTAAGTAAGATGCTTTGACGTGAAATAAGTGTAATGTAATTTCAAGTTTGAACGTTTGGCAACTCATGTAACTTCAAAATCGATCTTGAGAGGAAGCAATTTAAGTTTTAACGTAGTATAAATTTTAATTATAACTTTAAAGGCATTATTGTTCGCCTTTAATTGCTCTTAACTTTAATCAGCAATAAATTAACTGTTCCTTCACGTAGTACCAACACGTAGGCACTGAAATCACCGAAATTATTATCGTATACCAATAGATCATTTAAATATCAAACGTGTGCTACATGCAGCTGCTTTAGGGCAATATATTTAGGGTACCGCAACTTTGATGTTGAAGGTGCTCCCAACGATCTCAAGCAGTTCATAAATTATGTATAAATGTAAACCTTTGATAATGAAGATTTACACTTACGTAATGAACGAAAGTAGAGAAAATTAGAAGTTCCAATTAAACCCTTTACTTAATAGTCTAGACTAGACAACCGGGAAAGCATGGATCATATTTGAGCTCTCCTGAACCGTCTCATCGTTCTATTGTAACCATTGCTCATCTGAAAGTGTTAAAACCAAAAACCTAATTAAGTGTTTCTTTTTTTCCAGGTGCAAGAAAAAAGATTACTCAAATAATCTTCCATCCACTAGCGTTATAATTACGTTCCATAACGAAGCCCGCTCTACGTTACTAAGGACCATAGTTAGGTGAGTAAACGATTATTTTACACGTGAAACGACTCGCTCACATTTATAATTTATCCCTCGATTCAAATAAAATTCCGTTTGTACGCCACCAAGTCTAGACATATAATTTACGTAGTCTAAATCAAAATGCATCCTCCTTTCGGAGAATCGATAAAGTAAACTCTGGGTGACCTCAATCAAATATTAAACTGCGAATAAAATAGATGCTTCCACTTGAGACGAAGTAACTAAAGTATTCAGGTTAATCGAAAAACTTTTTTTGGCTTAATTGATTTTTTTAGAATGGGAAGGTTCCGATCAGAACTCTTTTAGCTATTTAGATGTAACTAACATCTATGGGGGAGTTATGACCCAGAAACTCTACATCGTGGGTGTGTCAACTTTATCTACTCCTACATACTGTTAGTGTACTATTACGAAATTAATCAGATGGGAGCTTATCCTATTAATCAACAGTGTTTATTATATAGCGTAGCGAAATTAATATCTCAATAAAATAAATGGAAAATCTGCCTTAGGTAATATTAAGCCTGTCGGCGCTCCCTTTTTAAAAGCTTTTATTTTGTAACTCCCCTTCAGTAAAACGGCTCCTTAATTGCATTCAGTTTCTCAAATGCGATGCAAATTTGTCTTTGAGAAAACTTAACTGAAGGAATTAGTATAACTTTATATTCATTTCATTGACAAAAAGAAAGATTTAACGTTTCCATTTCCAACCGAATGTAACTTTTAGTTTATAATCTGCTTGAACCATTCTAATTGCGTAGATTATAAGTGTTTGAGAGCGATTGAATTACAAAATCTTAATGGTGTAAGCGCTAGAAACTGATAGTAAAATGTTTTAGTGTCCTGAATAGAAGTCCGGAGCACTTAATCAAGGAGATTATTCTGGTGGACGATTTTAGCGATAACCGTAAGTACGGCCGCCTGTTTTTGCAGACGTCGCAATTTGTTACATTTAATTTCGCTAACTTGGCATTCGATTTCAATTAGATTAATAATTGAAAGGTTCCTCGGAAAATAACCCGAGTTTCTCTTTAGCGGCGGACGGGGAAGAGTTGGCAAAAATTCAAAAGGTTCGTGTGTTCAGAAACGAAAAGCGAGAAGGTTTGATGAGGTCCAGGGTTAGAGGAGCTGATGCAGCCACCGCGGAAGTACTTACATTTTTAGATAGCCACTGCGAGTGTAATGCGAATTGGCTGCAACCCTTACTGGAGCGTGTAGCAGAGGTAATTACGCGTAACCTTAATGGGTAAAGTGCTTTTATTACCTGTTCTAGGATCCGACGAGAGTAGTTTGTCCGGTGATTGATGTAATTAGTATGGATACGTTTCAATATATAGGAGCTTCTGCGGATTTAAGGGGCGGATTTGATTGGAATTTGGTATTTAAATGGGAATACTTGAGTCCCAGTGAAAGACAGAGCCGCCAACACGATCCCACGCAGGCCATTCGCACGCCTATGATCGCTGGCGGGCTATTTGTTATCAATAAGAAGTATTTTGATAAATTAGGAAAATATGATATGAAAATGGATATATGGGGCGGGGAAAATCTGGAAATTTCGTTTAGGGTGTGGCAGTGCGGGGGAAGTTTAGAAATCATTCCTTGCAGCAGGGTAATAAAGGTACAAGCGGTTTCATCTTAATTTTTCCCATTATTAGGTGGGACATGTATTCCGCAAGAGGCATCCTTATTCATTTCCCGGAGGGAGTGGAAATGTCTTTGCAAGAAACACCAGGAGAGCTGCTGAAGTCTGGATGGATGACTACAAAAACTATTACTATGGAGCTGTGCCTTTAGCGCGAAATGTACCATTTGGAAGGTAAGTATGAGAGCCAAAATGATAGTGTTTGCATTCTCTTTTGACATCGTTTCACGTGATTGATCTTTCGCGACCCAAGTTTTTTATAACTTTTGGTACATTTATCTACAAATGTGTATTCTCTTAGTGACGTAAAAATTATGCGGCTTATTTGGTGCAATTAATTTCACTTTTTGTTAATTAAGTGTTGGGAAAAATCGTATCCCTACGAACTACGGTAACAAATTTAATCCAAAAGATGTAAGTGAGGACGCCAGCAGTAGGTATTCAAGCTAAATTAGACCAGCCAGCACACAATCCCGCATTTTAAACAGAAGAAAAGTTAATTAGAGGGCTCCTCTTCTCGTATTGCTAACATACCATCCGGCAGAGGGGACGAGATGAAAAAGAAACAGATACAGCGAAGAATTCAACTGCATGAGGTTCTTTTTCCACGGAAATAAATGATTAATCCGAACATACAGGGCTAACATCATACTGATGATCAACTCCCGCGTGAACACATTAAAATAATAATGAATATTATCATAAAATTTACAAATGTTTTAAATGTGACTATCGTGATTACGGGACAAATCGAAAAAACAACTTTAAACAACACCTTTTGACACATACCGATTCTAAAGATTTTAAATGTATTAATTGTGATTACGAGACAAATATCACTGCTTTAAACGACTCCTTTTAAATCATGCCGATTCTATAGTTTTTAAATGGCTCATTGAGATAATGGAACAAATAAAAAACGACATCTTATTAGTTATTAGAGGACACATTTTAACTGTCCAGTGATGTAAATGTGCTAAAATGTGCCAATTGTAATTATGAGACAAATAACAAGCGCTACTTGAAACAACACCTTTTAAAACATAAAATTTCTTACAATTTTAAATGAGCTAATTGCAATTATGAGACAAATAACATAAACATTAACTCGTAGAAACTGGTTTTATTAAAAGGAGCAAATTTCTCGTTAAGTTAAATATTAATTCTTTGGTGTGTGTCTACAATCTGCATGAAAGAGAGGTCTACGTGACCTAACGTACCTACGTTAATAACATCTAAAATGTTTGCGGATGTGGAAACAAATATCGATTATCTCAGAGCAAGACATAATGATAGAGATGCCTGGGGACCGTTCTTTTTGTTTACAAATATTGCGAGAAATATTGTAAGTAGTGAGGGTCTCTGGTTTTTAAATATTTACATGAATTTCTGAAAACCAAACCATTTTAGCTGCAAATTAGACGGCTGTAGTGGACTTAACCCCCAGGTTCTACGCTAACTTCACACTACACTAACTAAAACAAGAAGAATTGTAACTCATTAATCCCGCTCCTGCAAGATAGGTAGCCCGCCCCTGGTTTCGAGGTTTTGAGCCTACAGTTGAATGTCGAAGACAATCGCGGAATTAGGTGTTGTACTTCAAATGGATACAGTTTTTACCACCCCCGTGACTGCTTCATTCACGGAGAAAATTGTTAGTAACAAACAAGAAGTCAGTACATACATCAAACGAATCGGTAATTTCCACACATTAAAATAAAACGATCAAAACTTATATGAATGTTACTTCAGGGACAAGGCCAAGTAATCAACATCAATAAACATAAATGAAGCAAGCATTACACCAAAAACGTAAACAATTACAAACAATAGCATAACGGTATCACATTATGTGATTCTGCATTGCGGTTAAACCAAGTAAATTTCAAAAACAAAGATTCAAACACACACAAAATATAAAATGTGGCGTACAAAACACAAATACGTTATAAAGAAATGCAAAAATTACCACCTGCATTAAATAACACAAAATAACAACAAACCCCCCGTTCGTGCTTTCTAGATGGCGCAGGTAGATTTTTCCCACCTAGAAATTGCATGGTTGCCAACTCTCAAAAATGTATGTATCGTCGTAAGTTGTATATACAGGATGGAATCTCTCACGGCTTAAATATAAATGCTATTGTTTTTTGTACAAGGAGACCGCTTTCATATGTTTCACTCACTGTTACTAGTTTAAATCGTATTTGATTGTTTCATAATTTATTAGTGTTTTGAAACCGTTAAGACGTGCATTATTTGTAGAATATGCATATGGAATCTAACATAACAAAAAAGTAATAAGTTATCTATTTTATCTCTTGCTCCAAGATTTTAACTCATAAGAGTTTTTTTTAATTTTCTTCTGCTACTGATAGCTGTCAGAAGATACTAGAATTAGAGTTTAGTGTTAAGGGATTTAATGTAATTTTTTAATGATAAAGAAATAATTTTTTCATTTATTATTCATATTGAATTCAATTGACTGTTTTATCATTAACAAAATCGTATGTTTTCCATTTTGATAGAAAGCATCATTGGATCGTTCAAGTCTAAGTACTGACTGATCTACGAGTTCATCCAAATGTTTGGAAAGACGGTCGATACAAGGTCTCATAAATGAATGGCTGCTTTGATTTGGAATTGAAGATTAAATACGATGATTCAAAACTTTAGGTATTCCGATGGTAAGCGTCAGTGTCATTAATTCACCTACGTGCTGTTGATCACTTCAGCCAGGTGACAAATTTCGATATATAGGTTTATTCTAAACACATTCTCCTTCAAAATATTGCGATCTACTTCCTTTCCGCTCGTTTCATATTTACGGTATTATTCGTCTATATCGCAATTATTCTTTCGCTAAATTTCCTTTGACCCTGAACTTTACACGTACGGTTCAGATTTCTTGTAGTCACACGCAATTTCTCCCCTGAATTGGAAATCACTAGTTTTTCTCGCGGCTCGACGCGAATTGTTTCACGGTTTAATCTGAGTTCTTTACACAAACTAAAATCCACCCTGCGCTACCAGCTTGCAGGTGGTCGTCTTAACTTTTTTATTCTTTCGACGCAAACGCCATCGTGGCTTATCAACACGGGTAATTTACGCCCATTCTGTTGCTCAAACCACCAATCAAAACTAATTTCTTCATCCAATGAGATTTTCTGGCATACCGGGTGACTCAATAAAACTGTTCCTCGGCCATATCTCGGAAACCGTTCGTCGTATGACTTAGGGGGTAAAAAAATTGTTGGGTAAATCGGTTATGAAGAATCGCTGGAAAATATTTTCAAGTTCTAAAAACGACCACCAGAAGGCGTAACTGCCATCTTAAATTTTAAAATTGCATTTTGTTTAAATTTCGCATAATAAACTAAACATTCTTTTTTCACATTTTTAAAGAGAACTAGTTTATCTATCATTATCGTTAAAACAAAAACTCAGTTATTTCAAAAACAAAGATGGTGTGGGGCGTTCAATTGTTTTTGCAATAACCTGCTTTAACTTCTGAACCGTTTGACCGATTGTAACAAATTTGGTATCGTTGAAAAGAGCATTCCTTGGGCAACAAGAATCAACCAAATGTAGTTAATTTAGTTGAATCATTCTCCGTCAGGGGGCTAGTTTTGACACTATGATCCAAAATGCTAAAAATCAAATGGAATGATGTGACTTTTTCTTTATGAAAAAGTAGCCAAATAACACCCCAAGAGGCCAGTGAAAACCGTTTTTCAAAATCTCGTTCCTAACCTCAAATATGGGAAAAATGAGATTAATTAATTCATTCATAAAAATGCTTAAATTGTATCTTATTTGACGTATTTCCGGTATTTGGCGATGGCGCGAAAGATTGTTTGGAAAATGATCCTACACTTTTAGGTAGGCCTTGGAAAATTAAACAAATGAAACACGATGCATTATAAAATAATAATAGCCGTAATTTGTAAATTAGGTATTCTGCTGTGTTTACATTCAGAAAATGCAGCTTTTTGAATTTGTAATCTTTTTTAAAATGCCGATTTCTAACCAAGAAGCATTTTATATGCTGGCGGCGATGGTTCGTGGTCGATTCGGGTAACGCAAATAAAAAATGCAGGCAGCGACGGTCGCATTTTGAAAATAGTCAAAATATATCGCATTTAGGTTTTAATTTGTTCTAATTAGCGGGATCAAATGTTAATTGGTAAGAAAGGAATCATTCAGAAAAGAGATCATTTTGATGAGTTAGTTCATTTGTTTGACGAAGCCATAGCCATACTCTCATAAATAGGTAGGTATGTATATGGTCGAACCCCCGATTGTATCTGCGACAATGAAACTCTTAATTCGACCAATTATATTTCATTAAACGCTCTATCGATTGATATGATGTATCTTCTACCTAGAATCACGTTAATTATCAAACATTGTAATTAATTTCTTTACTTCGCAGCATTCAAGAACGACTAGATCTAAAGGAGCGTCTACAATGCAAACCATTCAAATGGTACTTAAAGAACGTGTATCCCGAATTAACGCTACCGCACACTTCGACAAGCTACGGATCGCTCAGGCAGGGCATCTTCTGTCTGGACACAATGGGTCATCTGATAGATGGTACCGTCGCGCTGTATCAGTGCCACAATACCGGTGGTAATCAAGAATGGGGACTTACAGGTGGTGGTTCGATAAAACATCACGATCTGTGTTTAACTTTAGACAAGTACGTGAAAGGTGTGCAAGTTATCATGCGAATATGTGATGGTTCCGATAGCCAAAAGTGGAAATATATGGAGAGTGGTAGTTTGCTGAAACATTCTAAACTTCCGTTATGTTTAGATTCGCGATATACAGATATTAAAGGTATTACGGCGGAAAAGTGCAATCCTAATTTAGAAACGCAAAGATGGCAGTTGGCCACTTGAGAAAATGGTACTACCAGTGGTACTAAACGGAAAAGACATATGGTGATAAAAATGTAGCTTAGTTAGATTGAACATTTTTATAATTGCTAGAATCTGTCTAATATTTATGTGTTGATGATATTCAAAATATGGTTTGCCCAAGTAGTTGGCTTGTTGATCGATGAAGTTACTGTGAGCTTTCATGGTTGTTGGTGTACGTTTTCCTTAAATTTATTACAGGTACATCTCATGTCTCTAGTCATTAATTTCTCAATTTTTCACCTATATACACTTCGAGAAGTTTTTAGACATGCAATCATTCCATGGTTTATAAGAATTCCATCCATTATTTTTAAAACTGCTATTGATCTTAAAAATAATCATTTTCTGACACCATGCAACGCACCCATCACAAAACAAAAACATTGCCAAATAGTGAATATTTTGGATAGAAGTTTTATTCTATTTTAATATTCAAGATGACACAAAATTTAAATAAGCTTGTCTTTCTGTGCGACATTTTTGACTTAATGAAACTTAATACTACAGATTTGTGAACCTCATTCTTGGGATTGGAGGAGTTGTGGTATTTGCGTGGTTGAAGTAGCAATGTAAAGGATTCAAATGATGAGACAAGTACTTAGTTGAGTATTATTTTCCGTATTACGACATAACTTTCCAGACAGACGTCATGTAAATAAAATTGAATCTAGTCTGTAAGTCTTTACTTATACGTTATATGCCGGACAGAACTGTACCTATCAAGCAATTTAGCAAATTTAAAAATGTACAGGTTGTGATATGCAGGGAGCTTTAAAATGATGGACTGGGAGATATCATTTTAAAGACACATGTTGCCACATGTAATAATAGTAGAAATTAGAGAAATAGGTTGTAATTAGGTACTGGCAACATTGTACATCTAAAATCGGTATCTTTCTAACATTCATTTTTATCGCACAATACCTGCTCATGCTTATTTTACTTCAGGTTTAAGATGCTGTACCATCACTAGAATAAATAAGGTCAATATGGACAACTTACCAGGTACTTATTTGCAGGTGATTACTGTATTCACCTATATGGCACTAACAGCATTTTTTTTATTATGTGATCGTGCTAGACGTGTACCTTTGATTCACACTAAATTGATGATATTTATGACACTTTGTTTACTAATTATAGAGGAGCAACTATCAAAATCAAATAAGCAAAGCATCTTCTAACTTTTCTGGTATGATCGCCGAATGTTACTGCGGAAATGCGTTTTGTTTAAAGTGTCATGACATATGGTGATTATTCAGGACTTTTCCATCTGTTTTTGCTAGACAATAATGCGAGATTATGAAAGTATACTTATCATACTTTTATTTGGTAGTTATAGTCATCAAGTAGGAATAAATTATGTCGATTTATTAATATAATGTGGATATGTAAATAGTATATAAAAAAAACTACATACCAATATTGTAAGTATGTTAATGTTTTATATTATGCTTTGTTTATAAAAAATTAAATGGTTAAACCCCCTAGAGAGTTTAATTAAAATTTCAATGTAAAATGTGTTTTTGAATGTTGCCTCCATAACAGTTCATCTATGCTGAGCCAGTCTGTATAGGTAGGAGAGTTTGAGGCAAAACGACCCCAAGAGGCAAAGTCCAGTACTTTTTAAGTTTTCTGTATGGACACGGGATCTATGGCCATCAATAGGTAGGTATACAGTCATTCTTTCTGAATAGCTAGTTAGTTGAATGTTATTTGTTACCATCAGCACGCAATCTTTGCAAAAAATAGAATTTGTGGTGACATACCACTATGGTTTGGCAACAAACCTCGCCACTGAAAGAATATCGCAGTATGGGAATAATGCGAAACGCTCTGGGTACGTTCGGCATTGAGATTGGAGTACATAAAGTGCACCCCAGTAGTGTGCTGTTGCTCTGTATGGTTCGATTTTACAATTACTTGGAGGAAGTATCGAATGCAGTTTGATTCTCGGCTGCATATTTTGTTACTTCAACTCGTGGCCCGCTGCTGGACGGCGCGTAAGCGATACGAGAAGTGGGGCCCCTTGTTATCATTTCTCTTATTTTTGTGATTTGCTTGTCCAACTTTTACATGAAACTTACTATTGGCATTCTCATACTAACTTGATGTTTTTTATGTACATGCAATTTATCATTTTACGATTTGTTTTAACTCATTTACATGTAGGTACATGTGTTGATTGAAATTGGGTGCGTTCGCCAGACGAAGCACTTCATGGGCGCTACCTAAAGGCGGGAATATGTTAGCAAGGTTTCTCGCGCGAGTTGCTGTCTGGTATGTACAAACACCTCGACGGACAGTGTTATCAGCAACTCGCGCAAGAAACCTTTTTTCTCGCCTATACACCGCAACGAGTGTGGTGCCGCTAGCACGTATAGTTTGTTAGCAAAATTCTGCACCAGCGCCCTTTCGAGTAGGTATCAACCCAACGTGCATTTTGACAGCAAATTGCAGTGGTATTCGGCATCAGCCAATCAGAACGCCGGAACCTTTCATGAGGGTTCCGGCAGATTGTGCATTCTACTTAAATGCTTCCTGGATACAGTCCTGTCGAGTTAAATGTGTATGAAAGCTTGGCGGCGACAGGAAGTCGCAAGACAAGGCGAAAATGATGAGATGTGTGCACTTGACAGGTTCAGCTGAATCAGAACTGCCGTTATTTAGTGTGGTTTTTTTTTGCAGAATCTGTGGGAATTTTCTATCAAGGCAAGCCAGGGTTTCTAGCAAATTACCTTTATAAAGGCGTGTAAGATTCATTGACATTTTGGGGCTCATTTTAAAAAAAAGGATATGCTTGGTGTTGCACGGTCATAAAATGTGAGTAAAATCGACCGCCGGTCAAAAATAAGTAAAAGCCGCAAGTATCTCGAAAAGAGTACCTACTCGCAAAGGAAAAATGCAAGGTTTGAACGAGATTGTACTTGTCGGTGGGGTAAAAACTCTAAATGCCAACATTTCGAGAACGGGGGTACTCACAAGAGGAAAGTGTAAAGTATAGACGAGTAGCTGCATCTATCGGTGAATCCAAAACTTTAAATGTGAACATTTCGGGGCGAAGTACACGTTATGAAACCGTAATGCCTAGTCGTCCGTCCGCCCGAATTTATTATGAGCGCATACAGTGATATTCAGGTAGAAGTAGACTAGAGATTACCTATAGGAATTTCCTATAATCTACTTTTAAATGATTAAATGTCGCTTGGAGGACGCCTAACTTTATGCAACCAAAATAACTAACTACAACAAACGAAGATCGACCTGCCCTAATAATTAATTTGAATATTATCGCTTTGACTTCCGTATTATAATTGTTGTTCGTGTCGTGTGCGATGTAAGAAAAAGTTGATATTTCCAATTGGTATAGTGCCGGTAACAGTTAAAGGAGCTTAAGAGATTTATTTTCTGTAAAGGCAAAGTAACAATATTCTATTTGTTTCAATAAGTTATTTTGGTTGCATAAAATTGGGCGTCCTGCAGAAGACTTTTTATGATTTGAAAGTAGACATAGGAAATCCCTATGTCTACTTCTATATGAATATCACTGTATATAACTGTCTTAGTTGTAGAGTTAGAAAGATGGCTACATTATCAAAGTTGTGTATTTTTTTTCTACCGAATCCAAATCTGTATCAAAACAAAACCACATCAAATTTTTCAAATAAAAATCTGACTTTTATATGGAACACCCTGTATAGTAAACATCATATGACAGTTTATTGAATTCCCTACAAAAGTTGTTACTTCTTATGCACCATAGCATAGCCAAAATACTTCAAATAACCCAGACTTTTCCATTATTTTCATTTCGATCTAGTTATCCCTAATAATGATAAAATGACGATTGACGTTGTTGTTTGACGTTTGTTCATTGCTAGGAAATCACAAACTATGATGTAATAATATACCTGGTGATACATCTTAATGTCACATTTTTGTTATTATCTGAAAAATGCGATGCCATTTTGTTTATTTTAATTACAGATTTGGATTCAGTAGAAAAAAATACCCCATTTTGGTAATTTAACCGTCTCTCTGCAACTAAGAAGGTAGCAATATGCACTTATTTTGAAACAGACTGTTTTTGTACGCTGGTGTTATACCATAGAATTTTTTAAACAAATCTATTACTTTTAATGTTAACTAAGCAATTATTTTTAATGACATATGCATTGTACCTACCTATTTATTGTGAATAGGTACATGCGATTGCAGTAGTTTAGTGCACATGATAAAAAACATTATTTGTAAACAATAAACAACATAAATACTAGCCAATTTGATAAAAAACTCCTCAAATCTACTCTATTGACTTTGTCGCTGCAAAAATATCACTCCCAGTTTGTTTGGCCCTATTTACAGCATCATCAGAACTAAGCGCTTCTTCCACTGAAGGCTCGACAGGTGATCCGTCATTGTTCAGTTTGCCCTCCTTGAAATCTTTTCTAATTTTTGGAGCATACACCACTTCAAATAAATCTTTCGCAGTAAATTCTGATTGCACTACGTCCGGTGCCCGATACGAGACGTACGGCTTTAACTGAAAATCAATCCACCCAATTATAGGGAGTGGGCTTTATATTGTGCCTACCTTAAAATCTGTTAAGTCGGGCACAATTATGTCGGGTATCATTTCAGGTATAGCGACGAACTTTCCATCAATTTTATATCCTATGTCTCTGACACCTCGTTCTAAAAGTAATTGTTTGTAGATGTACATTTATGAACAATTAGAAAGTTTACTGTCTACTGGAATTTCTGGATCTGGGTTCTCCATTTGCTGTTGTTTAAAAATCCTCGATCCTCTTTTATTATACAATGGGAATTTTCTAAAATTCTTCTTTCCATATCGCACAGCGGACGTGGACAAAGTTCGTCTTAAAACACAATTTATTAAAGACATTTGAAAATCAAAATTGAACACAAATAACATGTGTGGTTATGTTATGTATGGAAGTGGAGGTGTACACGCGGTTTTGGAAACATTCATATGCGTTAGTACAGGGTGGTCAAAAGTCAGAAAGTCATCGTTGGAGAAAGGTTTTTTTTTTTATGGCCGTTTGCACCGACAAATTTTAGTGGAGCTTAGCTTAAAATCCATGGCAACGATTATTGAGACAATGGTTGCCATGGATTTTAAGCTATGCTTAAGCTAAGCTCCGCTTAAATTTGTCGATGCAAACGGGCATTAATCCCGTACACACCCTATACACAGTTGAACGCTTTATTGCCTCTTAATAAATAGCGTTTTCGTTTGGCAAAACTCGTGCTGCACGAGTGCAATTTTTACGTTCTATTGGTAATTTTAGGGCAATTTTCTGTGTTCCATTGGCAAATGTGATGCAACAATTAAGCCCGCTTGACATGGAGCAATAAAAATTGCAATTGCATGCAAGTTGCAAGAAAAATTGCGAAAGGCATGCGCAGTTCAAAGCCAGCTGATCAATTGCTGCAAGAGACTTGCATGCAATTTTTATAGGACTGGTGCTATTCTTCTTGCATGAATCGTGCAATTCTAGGGATAAATCTAGTTGTTTTTTGTGTCACCAACCTAGTAAAATACAGAAGCGGCAACTATGATGCTGAGAGACTTCTGTTGGTAGACATGTGGCAATTGAAATAGAATTGCACCATGTCAAATACCATGCAATGCTTATTGCATGCAAGGATTTGACCTTGCAATTTCTTTCTGCAAGTTCTTGCGCGTAGTATTGCTCCATGTCAAGCGGCCTTTACGCACTCAGTGCAAATTTCGACGCACGAGGTCCGAGAGACCGTGGAGCTGCTAGTTAACAAATTTTCAAAACAAACGTGCAACAATTTGAATTTGTTTCTTGCGTTGGGAGAGTTTTTTGTCGTCATCTAGCAATAGCGAAGATGATGAACTAGCCATAACTTCTATTTTACAAAAAGTTGCACTTACTCATTAAACTGAACGTCAAAAATTGGTCCTTTACAGGAATTTCAAATTTATATTCCTCATCGTTTATCATAAATAATACTGAAATCGTTTGTCATTTTTTAGAATAGAGATTTGTCGATTACCTAAATCCAAAATGAGGTTATGGACAAACGACAACAAATACCTATTTACGAATATTTATGTTCCATTGAGAGCAATTTTCACAGTTTCTCGTGCAACACTCGTGCAGTACGAGTTTTGCCAATCGAAAACGCTAAAGTAGCATTCACAACCTCAAAATTAATACCTACAATTAACAATCGAAAATTAACGTAAATGTTTAAAGCTATGTATTTTAAGGGTAACATTCACAATATAGAAAATTAATCGTACAAATTAATACTTAACGCAGAAGTTTGCAAACTGCAAACTTTGTCCCTTAATTTTACGGAAATGAACAGAGGTGCGCATGCGCGCTTTTATGTGACAGCCGACATAAACCTGTTTTGTTTGTTTTGATTTTGTTTACATATACAATGAATGTGGCGAACAGAAACAAGTATCTTGCCACTTTAGGATAAGGCTAGTTATAGTTAAAAGACACACTAACACAAACACTGATTCTTGTGCTTGCGCTACAAGGTTATGTTGAAACTGGTTGTATAAACAATTAACCAATTGCCTCGCCGGTACATAGGTGGCGACACTGCTTAAACATTAATTTCAAGTATTAATTTCAGGCATTGTGAATGATTGCTTTGCGTAAAGTTAACGAAATAATTTCACTCATTAATTATAAACATTAATTGGAGGTTGTGAATGCAGCTTAAAAGTAAAAATAGGTTTGTTCGTTTGTCTGCACTAATCAACACTGGTGTACCAAATGCGTTCGTTTGTCTGTTTGTAACTGCATGCATTCCGTTCGTTTGTGTAGTGCAATTTGCCCATTTCAGTTCATAACAGCACAAACTTGTTCGTGCATTTTAGTGCGAGCAACTTAGTGCAGCATAAATTAGACGTGAAACGACCGTTCTCATAACCATAAACATTTTGAAAAAACAAGGTGGGGAATCTGCGATGAATAAATTATTGGAAATGGAACTTTTATTTCATGATATTATTGAACAATTTATAAGTAGATCGTCAAGTGAGGAAGATAATATTGCAGAGGTCATACAACAAGTAAATGAAAAATAGTTTCCTGTATAATAAATAATAAATTTATCACTCATGATGCAGTACAAACGTTTTTTGCTGGTTATTTATTTACTATACCCTAAATAAGCGTTCGTTTGTTAGATGCCAGTGCATCAAAAACTGATTACTCCAGCTTACACCGTGACGTCACATCAGTGTTGCACCAAACCAATCGAGCAAGACAAACGAACAAACCTATAGACTCTAGCAAGGGAGTTGCTGTCAAATGTATTCATTTCTGTAGTTGACTAGCTGTCGTCATGAGACGCGCCTCTAAAAATAAACAAAACCATCTCAGACGGTGCTTTACTTCAATAACTGATAATTCGCCTGTGTTGGATGAAATAACCAAAGACGATGTGTCAGGAAACGTCTCCCGCCTAATATCGATTCTGAACGTAGCCCAGTTATATTTTCAGTAAAACGGATCCACGTTTTGGTTATTTCCAGACTTGTCCACAGTTGTACCCACTGCTCGTGTGATAATGTCAGTGATTGTAAAAGTTGAAATCAAACAAGAAGAAGAAATAATTGCTTCTGTTGATGACAAAATTTTACTTAGCAATGATGTCTCTGTAAAGCTTGAAGCAAATGAGAGCATCATTAATGTGGGTTCTTGTAATGTTATAAGTAATTGGAAAAGTGAAAATAAGGTCCAGCATGAACATTCCGAAGATTTGCCATATGGTGGCCGACCACAAACTTTGACAAATTTCAGTTGTGCTCAGTGTGATTTTGCAAGTAATTATAAATCCAGTATGATAGCACATTTACGAAGACATAAAATTACCAAGGATATCAAATGCTTTCATTGTGACTATGCAACTAATAACAAATACCATCTTCAGAGACATCTGTTAACACATAAGGTTGCCAAGGATTTCAAATGTGCACAATGTGATTATGCAACCAATAATCATTCGCACTTTAAAAGACATTTGTTATCACACAAAACTACCAAGGATATCAAATGTGCACAGTGTGGTTATGCAACCAATGATAAATCACACCTTAAACGCCATCTGTTAAGACACGGGACTGTCAACAGTTTAAAATGTGCACAGTGTGATTATGCAACAAATGGTAAATACAAACTTAAATTACATCTGTTAATACACAAGACCGCCAAAGATTTCAAATGTACACTATGTGATTACGCAAACAATAATAAATCATCCTTCAACAAACATCTTTTAACACACAAGGCTTCCAAGGATTTAAAATGTGCACAGTGTGACTATGCAACTAATGATAAATCACACTTTAAAAGACATTTGTTAAGACACAAGACTATCAAAAATTTCAAATGATTATGCAACCAATAACAAATTCAATGTTTAAAATTATCTGTTAAGTGCAAGACTGTCGAGGTTTTAAAATGTGCATAGTGCGATAATGTAACAAATTGCAAGTCCAATCTTACATTACATCTGTTGACACAGAAGACCGCCTATGATTTCAAATGTGTGGTATGGTTGGTGTTAAAATAAAATACTCGGGTTCTAACGTGTAACACCTTGACTATCTTTTAAACCCTCTCTAGATGAAACATGTTTATATTTTACTGACATTTAGATACTAACTACAAAATTGCACTTTATTTAATACACGATGCCAAAGATTTAAAATATGCACAGTGTGACTATGCAACAGATAAATCACACATTAGACAAGGATTTCAAATGTGCACAGTGTGTATAATTATGCAACCAGCTTCTGACAATTCTGAATCTAATTTGGAGACGCCAAAATTAGCAAGCTTAGGTTCTGCCGTCGCGATCATTTCCATAGAAACTGAATTTTCATATGTTCTGAACGTCATTTTATATCATGCATTTGAAATAAGAATGACAAATGTTATTAGAATGCACAATAATTTTTTCTCTATCTACCCTTAGGCCGCGTGTACATTGGCGAGATTTGAGCGGTGAGCGTTGTGCGATGGAGCGTTGGCATCTTAGACCATGTTGGCATGTGTACATTAATGAGCGTTAAATTACAGTGTTACATGCCTCCATCAAGGGCAGTTCGTTTGCATTGCTATTTGGATGGAGAAAACAGTTGGAATTCACAGTCATGAGTCTTGACCTTCGGAATGATTCGACAAGATTTTTTGAATTTTTTACGCATGTCAGTTGATACTTTCAATATACATTTTGGGAAAAATAGAAAATAGATTGGAAACGAAATCAATATATTTTTAAAAACCTTCAAGATCACATTAATTAATCTAAGTACAGTACCAAGCTCGTCAGTTATAGGTAACAAAAACACCAGGTTAGTGCTTGTTTACAATGAACGTATACGTAAGAAATACACAAAACTTATCAATTTCCCAAATTTGAACTGTATAGAAACATACACTTTATTCCGTATAACTTCCGTTGCACGTCATCATATTCTATGACGTAATTACTATGCAATAATGCCAAATCTAGTTTTGAGCGATTTAGGTTATGTCACTTGTCAACAAGACAGTGCATTCTTTTGTGTGAACAATCTACACCTTAAATAAAATTAAAATCATTTTTATTATTCATTTCGTTAATTGGAACCACAATATACACACAATATACTTTAATAACTTATGAACTGTACAAATGTAGCATCTCTTTTACAGAGAAAGTACTAAATATAAAATTTTACAGGTTATGTGATGGATGATATTCAAATTAATCGGAATCATCGGAACTGCTTTCGTGTTCAAAGTTTATAATAATAGTAGCAACGTTTTCAAGATCTAATTGCTTTTATCTTTCGTACCACTGGTGTATTACAGTTTCCGTATCCTTAACTGAATTGCGCCACGTTTCGGAAGTTATCGATTGTAGTGATTCTTGTCACATGTTTATGCAATTTTCAATGCTTCGTCCATCTCTACCAATGTGTCGATTTTAGTAATTTTTCGCTATGCCCCAAATATGTTCGATAGGATTAAAAACGCGATGATAGGGTGGTAATCGTAAAACGAAGTAACCGTATTGCTCGGCTAAGTGGTCAATGCCTTATGCGGTACATTTTAGCTGATTTATTCCTAAAAGTATCAACAAGATTTATATAACATCAAATAATTTGCGAACGTACTTACTGTGCAACCTTTTCAACAGTTCGGCTGTAAAATCATTTTCGGAGAACTGCACATTATGATCACCTAACCACACTTTAATGTTGTCTGTTTTCCCGTTATCGAACACAATTACTGACGGGTTATCTAAATTCTTCAGTAATTTCTCTTCAAACCAATGCACAGCGAAAGACGTAGAAAATAATCAAAATCAAATCAAACGAAAAGTAAACCAAAAGCAACCTGTCAAATTTACAAATTTAAACGCGACAACATAGCGAAATGCTACCAATTGTTGCGGCTAAAATAAACTACATGCTTAATGTGTTGCCTAATAAACGAACGTAAGTTTACGTTGGTACGTCGTTTTCTTCAGGTAATGACGTGCAACGGAAGATATACTGAATAGATATACCTACACAAAGTGTCATATTTCACGTTGAACACTTGTAGTTGACCATTACAGTAAAAGTCGAAGGTTGACTCAATAATGAAAGCAAATAAGTTGGTTGTCTGTTGAACTGTATTCCGGTTAAATTGTATTTATGTCTTAAAACGTGGTGGAAAATTTAAATTAAACAGAGTGAACAACTTAAGCACATTTTGCGTAACTTAATTTACGGAAACGCATGTCGTAGCTAGGCGTTCCCCACAGAGTTGTATATTATCCTCGCCATTAGAGATTGCCGATACGTCATAAGTAAATGACTCTAGCTATCCAAAACGTTTATAGTAAAGTCACATGAAAACAGCACATCAAATAAAGACAGTGAATATTCGAAGTGCATTTGAAGGAAACGAAGTGAGTTATTGAATGAGATAATGTGGTAGAAAGAGAAAAAACAAAAACGAATAACCAATGCGTTTTGTAAACCGTATGAATTTGAACTCTCATTTGACTAAAATAGTTCTTCCGGATATTTATTTTGACAGTTGTCATTTTTAATCGTTTACCTGTCACGCACTTTTAAATCATCGGTTACGCACTTTTCAATCAGTTCTTTTCATAACTAATCCGTCACTTGCGTGTATCCTATTAATCACTTTAATCTCTCTCTACGAATTCCCATGTCTGCAAAGGGTAAAACTTTGCATACACAAGCACAGCAGCTCAGCTTGTGTTAAACTTAGTGCAACATTTTGAGAAGGAGAAAGAAAACGGTGGTCCATTGATACCCGTATCTGCTGTTCAAGAAGTAAGTGTGATTATATATACTTATATTTTCATTTAGTACAAACACACAATTATAGCGAGTGGCCAACGCTTTGGGTACATCTGAGAGGACGGTGCGAAGCATCAAGACAAGAGCGGCATCTATAACCCTGTTTTGAAAAGCCCGGGTAAGAAACGGCCCCGCAAGAGAGCCAAATCTGACCTGTTTCGTTAAAACATTTCTACACACGTTCTGTACTGCGTAGGGTAGAAGGAGGATCAACATCAGGATCCAGTTGAGAGGCTGCTTATTTCTCGTTTCTGATTCCTAGTAATCTAACATTGTGCTAAAAATGTAAAAAAAGTATAAATATGAAATAGAAGTAGAGTGATAGTGACAGTCGTATATTATAATATATTTTGAACATAATTAATATCCATTTAGTGTATCATTTTGAATTTATCCTTATTGTAAGCCATCATAAGTAACAGTGAGTAACTTTGAAAAGTGGCAGTCTTGCAATGTGCAGCTGGGTGTATGAAAATCGTATAACCTATAAATTGAATACTCTAATTGTGAATGTATAATTCTTTATCGGCAAACTCACTTATGATTTTATGAATGCAAGACCCGACCATTGTAATAATTCTGACGTAGCGTAATTACTAAATGTTCACATTTTTGGAAAAATTCCATTGTAATGAGGCAGCTTACAACAATGGGTTTATCTTACCATATGGCCTGTAAAAATAACGCATTAATGACCTGTTAGATTACAAGGATTTTGTTTTCTCACCGTCTTTATTACGTTATATTTTATACCAATTAAAAACCAAAATCGACTAACGATACTTTCTGCGATTTGACAGTTTTGCACCTTCAAATAAACATCCAATAAATGACAGCTGTCGCCATCTCGGAGTATATTTTCTAATCAAGTTGGCATTATTACGGAAGTAATTTGACTCATATTTTTCATATTAAACCATACGATTGTGAACTATGACGTACCGGCAATCTCTAATGGCGGGATAATATCATATATATAACTTCTCTTATATATATGGATAATATCATATATATAAGAGAAGATATATGGATAATATATACAACTCTGTGGCGTTCCCGACGAACTAACGCCATCTGAGAACGGGGAACGCATACCGTACCGGCACGCTAATATACGTATGATTTTCGCTCTTTTCGTTATATAGTCTTTGACACGTTGAGATAAAAGGGCTAAACTCCGTACAATCTGCGCATGCGAAAGAAACGTCAATGTTGCAATGTTATTAATTAAAATGTAGGTTAGATTATTGTTTTCATCACAGGCCGTTATAATGAATAAACATATTCGTAAATCGTAATGTACATTTAAACTCGCACTTTTGAGGTTGTATACCAAGAGCCATGTTTCCCTGCAGCACTATAAATTCCGAAAAGGACAGTATAAGCCCTATGTTCACAAATCGTAACCCAAGACATTTCAAATATCTACGAATCGCTCATAAACCGGACGGCTACTACTGTGATAAAACTGGAACGCTCCTACTGGCATAAATATACAAATTTGCTTTCCTACCGCCTCCAATAAGATAGCCCGATTGTAGATGGCAATCGACACAAACAGGCCGTCACGTAACTTCATTGTTCGTGCATTACTTCAACGGACCCGACACTCACCGCTAGCACAAAGGAATGGGCCATCAAAACCAGGCTGTATAAGACCATGCACCAAGTCATTGGCGTACGTGAATGTCACACGGTCACGTCCCTGCATTCAATTTAATGTTTGCTACTTGTAGATTTCAGTTGTTCGTACAAAGATGCCTTGCAAGCAGTCCGACAGATTTTATGTGCGATTGCAAACCCGAACACAACGTCAGTAAGGTCGCAAAGTTTCTAATGTGCTTCAAGATTTCAATTTGAAATTGCCAATTCACTATAACTAAGGTGCCCTTTTTATTATTGTGTAGTTTATTATTTAATGTTTAAAATATTGGTAAGCAATAAAAAGTTTACATATTTATCAAATTTATTGTTCTTGAAACCCATTAACTTCTTAAAAAATCAAATAAACGGTTTTTCATGCAATCTAGAAATTAGTAAAAAGCACCTTTTTTGGAAGAACCTTTGAGAACAGGGAAGCATCTCGGGAAACTGAACGTAGGGCTTTCTATCACTTCATTGGAGCGACCCAATACTCAGCCTTCTCTTTACAGAAACTATGGAAGCACAAGTACAAATAAAACTTTATTGTAAATTATGCAGCTATCTACCTAATAGGTACACAATTTAAGATCGATTCACATTATCTGTCAAGTCAGATTATATCCCACGGGTGTGGTAATCTTTCTCTCGTCCACGGCTCTCTTGACTACTCCGGCTCAGACAATTTCAAATTGAAATCTTGGAGCACGTTAGAAACTTTGCGACCTTATTGCCGTTGTGTTGGGGTTTGCAATCGTATATAAACTCTGTCGGACCGCTAGCAAGTAGCAAGGCATCTTTGTACGAAGAACTGAAACCTACAAGTAGCAAACATTAAATTGAATGCAGGGACGTGACCATGTGACGTTCACGTACGCCAATGACTTGGTGCATGGTCTTATACAGCCTGGTTTTGATGGCCCATTCCTTCGTGCTAGCGGTGAGTGTCGGGTCCGATGAAGTAATGCACGAACAATGAAGTTACGTGACGGCCTGTTTGTGTCGATTGCCATCTACAATCGGGCTATCTTATTGGAGGCGGTAGGAAAGCAAATTTGTATATTTATGCCAGTAGGAGCGTTCCAGTTTTATCACAGTAGTAGCCGTCCGGTTTATGAGCGATTCGTAGGTATTTGAAATGTCTTGGGTTACGATTTGTGAACATGGGGCTTATACTGTCCTTTTCGGAAATTATACTGCTGCAGGGAAACATGGCTCTTGGTATACAACCTCAAAAGTGCGAGTTTAAATGTACATTACGATT
>NW_022170511.1:47214549-47274247 GCF_008802855.1 Photinus pyralis
CGGTATCACAGGCTTAGGTAACGCGCAGCTTTGACGTGATGTAATGATGAGTTAATTAGAAAAATACACGGAAACTGTGATTAAGGGTTTCGGTATGCATTATTTTCAAAAGGGAACATGTTGCAATTGGTACTTGTCTCCGTGAGGTTTGTAAAAAAAACTCGTTCTTGGGACACCGTTGAAAATTGAAAATTCAAATTATATATTAAAGTAGGTACATAATAACTCGTCAGTAAAATGACCCCACTTGCCTCTGTAATTAACTATTTCCTCACCAGTAGTGTGCCATTTTGTTGACTCAAAAAAAATGAAAGTATGCCAAATGAAGGAAAATGTTTTTTTTTGTACACCCCTGCTTTTAAGGGAATGTCAAAATTGCATTGCATGAATTCCATCAATTCGCCAGAAGGTAATTTAAATCATCTCATCATCTAATGAGCAAATTTAGCCTTTTCAAGACTAAATTTGAATATAGTTTGAATAACTGATGATAAATGAACTGGTTCCTGTAATTGGTTGCACAAGAAGGGTTCGAGTATTATCGAAAATGAATTGTCACAATACAAATGCAATTTCTACACGCTTAGAAAAGGAGTGTCCACCAAAAACGGAAAAAAGAGCCCATGTACGCATAACTTACGGTATTCGCGTAATGCGAGTTATGTAAGGAATGAACCCAAAAAGTTCCCATGTACACGCAATAAAAATAATTGTAGAAAAACTATTTATAGCGACGCTTAACCGTGGATCACAATTTCACCAATTTGTACTGGACAAACAAACAGGCAATTTAATTCGCAATATTATATGTGTAATGCAATAAAATATTCATTTCGCGTAATAAATTTACGGTAGTGACAATATATAAATGCATTAATTTTGTTATAAATAAAAAATATTTTCCCATATACAGGTAAAGGAATCCAAAATAGGTAATAATGAAAATATCTAACAATAAAATTGTAAATTCCTTCGACTACCTCTTTGACAATCACCGCTGCTTAGCCTATCTAGACATTAATGGGAAAACGAGACAAGAACGTTAATAACCTTTCTAGTGTTTGTTTAAACTTGTTTTTATATTTTAATACCAACTTACTTTTGATAAGCAAATCGTCTCGTACTTTAATATGTATTAATGGATACTTAACCATTTTTTTTGTTATCTTTGTTATTGTTAAAGATGTATCGGATAATGGAAAGGTATAGGGTTTTATTACTTTGGTCTTTTTCGTGAAATTGAATTACGTACCTTGCTGTTACAACACCTATACAGGCTGATTCAGATTCAAGGGCCACTGTGGGGATCTCGGAAACTGTAAGAGATAGGTAGGTAGTTTAAATTTGGCAAAGTTGCGTATTGTGATGCTTAACAAAATGAAGTTTAAACTGGAAAAATTCCTACTACTTTCGGATATATCGTGAAAAAAACGCAATTTTTCAAAATCGTTTTTATTTTTTACCGAAGATATTTCAAAATAAATGACACATTATTATGGTCACTTTTTTCTCTCTACAACATGCTAGTGTTAACTTTTAAGTCTGACGTTTCGTCTTCGGTTAACCACCATTAACCTTGTTTTTTCTTATGGAAGCCATTTTTATTTTTTGTGTTATTTCATAAAGCATTTTTTTAATTTTGTTGCTAAAACATTGATCTACTAATAATATTTTGAATTCTCAGAGCACCTGGATGCAAAACACCACGATCTAGTGTTACTTAACCATATTAGGGTAGGTAATATCCTTAATAATATTGCTGTGACCCTAACATTCAAGCCGCATCAAAATAAAAGTAATGCGCCATGTTGGGCGAGCAAATAATAATGCTGTGTGCAATGGACCAACCAAAATTAACCATACACAAAACACCTTAATCATAGCTAGGTAGGTAGTTGAAATTTTCTGAATCCCAGCACAATGAAAAATTCCAATCTAGACTTCAAATTCCAAATTTTACGTGAAATAATGGTCACGATTAAATTCGAAAAGGATTACTTGAACAAATTTTGAAGACGCCCGAAATTAACTTTGGGTACTGATCAACTAAATTAATCACAATTATACATGAGACCTTTATCTGGATCGTTAAAAGGGTTCGAATGAACATACGATTTATATGAATTCCGATGACACTATCGCCGTTCGACCCGGTAGATGAGAACTTCGATAAGCCTGCTACGCTCAACTTTTACGCCTTCTCCAAAACATTCGCTCGAACTCGGCTGATCTCCTGACGTAATGACTTTTACTTGACGAACAGTACGAAACTTTAACGCAGGACGTGCGTCTTCTATCTTTCGACTAACAGCACCCTCGCCCCGAAATTGACAAAACGTCCTCTTCTTCCACCAACTTCGTATGTAAGGTCCCTCTCCTACTTCCCAAAACTCGAAAACCATCCAATTAACGGAACGTAGCAACACGACAACCAATTAAAACTCCGTTTCTTGACGCCCCTTCAGTCACGTCTCATAGCAATTTTCTACGTAAAACATGCAGTTTTACAGATAAAATGCATTCTTATCGTTAATAAATTATATCAACCTTCTAACAAAAATAATTAAAGTGCCCATAAATCAGAACTGTCCCTTAAATAATTTAGCAAAGCAAAATCGATAATAAAAATAAGCGATAAATTGCACTACATTTAACAATTCTAGGAACTAATATTTTACAAAAAAAATAAACCATTTGGATACCGATACAGCTAAACACGCAATAATCGTTCCGTGGTCCGTGCTTAAACGTAAAACCCCACCAGACTAATTTAAAACGAAAATTTGAGTAACAATTATGGACCCGTTATTTTCATTTGAACCCAAACCTCAACGTCCACATCGACATTGTTTACATAGCAATATACGCCTTTTAGTTAAATAGTAGGAAACTCTTTTTAAACTTTTGTTTAAAAAAACCGGTGTTAAAAAAATCCAGGGAGCGG
Organism: Photinus pyralis; assembly: GCF_008802855.1. Classification (NCBI taxonomy): domain Eukaryota; kingdom Metazoa; phylum Arthropoda; class Insecta; order Coleoptera; family Lampyridae; genus Photinus; species Photinus pyralis. The sequence goes on from NW_022170511.1 coordinate 47,217,494, forward strand.
GGAGGAAGACTACACCAATTATTGTTGCATATGGCCTAAAGAAAGAGGGGCTCTCATGGCCTGTTTATAGATACCACGCATGCAAACGATCGATAGACATTAATTAAAGTCGATTAATTCATTTGACCACGTGGCACATTAAATCAACTAACTTTCTTCGAGAGACAAACTTCACGATCAAAAAGACAAACCTCGTGTTAAAATCCAGTAGACCGACTGCCTAAATACCCCAAAAAAATAGAGTTTGAAACGTGCATTAATACTATCGGACCACCACCGAAAAAAGCCTCGTTTTTCGTTATGTTCTCGTATTCAAAAGACCTCCTCTGTTCTACCTTAAAAATCTCTTTTAACACTTCGTGAACAGACAGCCAAACCAAATTTGATTAAAGGCAGCTTCGAACTACGCAACGTAATAACAAATATTCTTATCGCAATGGCCAGATAAAACCCTTTAATGCCGCACGCAAATACGACCAAATGTTCTTACCTTTTAACACGTAATTTCACTTTTACAATTAAATAAACATATGACAAGGGGATCAATTTAAAACAAAACTTAAACATTTCCCGAAATGTCTCGATCACCACTTTATCACATTGGAGCAGAACGACTTGGCTACCACAAAATTTGTGCAAGTTGGATCGCTAAACAGCTTACGTACGTTCACAAATTGCAGCGAATGGATTTTGTACTATCGTTTTTGCAGCGTCACCATGACGAAGGAGAAAGCGTTTTTGGGAATAATCGTAACGGGGTTCAGTTTGTGAACGTCGAGACAGAAGAGCAATCGAAGCAATTGGCTACTGAGTTTTGAGTCTGTAGAGGACTTTTGCTAGTGGAGTTTTTGGGCCCTTGTACGAAAATTACTGCAGACACGTACTGTCTATCGAAAATTGATTTTAATTTTTTTTCTCGAACACGGTCACAGATCCGGAAAAATTACAAGAGACCAAAAAGTTTTTAAACAAATCATAAAATTAAATTCATGTTTCACAATCTACCAGTGTCGTAACGAAAAAAAGTGCAGGGGTACAAAATGGGACATGACCCTTGAAAAACCACCCTGTATATTTTCACTACCAATGATGTAAGACTTTCAGCGTAACTTAAATTTCAGATTTGAGCCCAATATCTCAAAAAGTGCAGGAGAGACACAAAAAAAGTGCTTTACAGTAGCACATCGGATTTTTTGTTTCTAACGCACTCTATCAAATTATATTAAATTCAATCATTAAGTGTTCTAACTTCTCTATTCAACTACCCCCCCCCCCCCCCCCAACCCTCAACTAAACAATACTATTGGACAGCCGTAATGCCCTCAAATAGAAAGCTACGTTGTTAGAGATTTCCAAAATAGCACAGTTTAAATGAAAAATAGGTGCCCTATAGGCTATACGTCTCCAAAGCACAGACATTCAGCAATTTTTTCCATGCACAGGAAGCCCTAACAATTACCATGTAACTTCTGTTAGTGCTTAAAACCGGTTGAAGTACTGTATACCTTTGCCATGCGAAAACGAATTCCAATGTGCTCAATTTTTGTTTTATTTTTACTTTTTTATTTTTTTAATTAAAAAGAAAAGAGGGAGCGGAAAAAAGGGTAATCATTACTGAAATTTTAAGGAAACTAAGTATAATGTCATTCATAAGTGTAACAAAATAATTAGTTAACGTGTTCCATTAGTCCATTATGCACAAAGGTACTTATGGAAAATTCGTGCATGTTACTTGCTTTTTACTTGGTTTCGTACATATCCTTCAGCGTTCAATTATTGCATGCGAGTTAATCATAAGTACAAATGAAGTGGTACACTAAAAGTACAACTCCATAACGAGAGAGGGAATTAAGCTGCGGCATCATTAGTATTGCACAAATCCCATCATGAAGAACAATAATGATAGTAGTGATTAAATAGCGGGGTGTCTTAGATAAATGACTGACAGCTTTCAGATCCGCTAGAGTTCCCAATGGTGTATTTATATAATGATAGAGCTGAGGAAACACGAGCAAAGTCGGTGGCAAGCGGGGTCATAACCTGATCCCTGATCCGCACACAATAGCCAAGTCGGGGATAGTGAGCCCAATTACCGGCCGATCGTCCGCCACCCTCACTTTGATCCACCGACAATGTTGCATTGTGAACTTATATAGTTTAGAGCGCCGACAGTACTTTCAACATAATTCTAAGAGTTAAACCGAAATCTTAGCCGAATTTATTCTAAGCTGCATACAACACTAACAGCTTTTAAAGTTTTGGACAGGATTAATTAATTAAGGAACCCTTGTATTAAGGGTTATATTTATTATATGGTTAAAAATATGCGATCCCAAATTTTCAAATCTAATCAAAAGTCTTAGATTAGTTTGCCTTCTCCCAATTATAGTGTACGCCAAACTATTCTGGGTATGTGCGCTTTCTCATAACTTATACGATTAGGTGCAATTATAACTAATCGCAGGCCTAATACCTACACGCATCACTTTTTGAAGTTAAATATAATTTATTTTTGATCGGTTATCACCTTGTCAGTTACCAAACTTTAATTTGTATATCAACCACAACATAATAATCGTTTAATAATCACTTTTCAAACGAAAAGGTTGTCTATTATATCTTCGAGCACAATTTTTATTCGCGAATAATTTTTTTCGTGGGATTTTTGTTTATGGCTCTGCAAAAAAAGTCGACTAAACTTAACAAAACGTTGTACCTTACGAGATTTATACGTGAAAGTTTGATTCCTACCTTTCAACGTGAGTTGTAAAACGCGGTAATTATCACACATACAGATGGGCATGAGAATAAGATCGCTAATCAAAGAAAGTGATTGTTAATCGTACGTTTTCCTTTAAATTACCTTTGAAATGATGATTTGCTTTGTTTCGCTGTCGGAAGTGATATGCAAAGGTTATTTGTTGTGAAATCGGGAATGGATGTTTTGAAAAGAAGCACAATAAACTAATTTACGACCCTTCAATTTTCGAGATCGTGAATTAATTACAGATAAGCAAGCAATATAATGCGCTGTGCTTCAAAACGTTTGCGCACTGCATCGTAAATAATGCGCAATGCATCACATAAAATGTGTTGTGCTAAAAAATAAATGCACAATGCACGAAAATAATTGCAGAACGCCATTAATTTTATGCGCGATGCATTTTATTAATTGCAGCTTGCACCATAATTTTTGCATAATGCATCCAAATAAATGCGTTTATAATAAAATCTAGTATGTAGCTTATGTAAAACAGCACACGCGCGCGCATGTAAGGTACATGACAGTTTATGAATTATTTGTGAAATTGTGAAAATGCCACGAAGATATGTTTGTTTTACTGAAGAAAAACTTGATGTTGCTAGAAAACTTTATGCTAGTGGCAGAAGTGCAAAACATATTATGGAAGCCACTGGTGTAAGTCTTTGTTCAGCGCAGAAATTCATTTCCCACACTAGGTCCGAATTTGTTGATGGACCTCTGCGAAATTTTGAACTAAACAAGAAAGGAAGAAAACCAAACAACAATGGAGAGTTATGGGACGCTATAGAGAATATACTGCTGCAAGAATGTACATTGACCATTCAGCAGATTATACAAAGACTTCCAGGACATTTGAAATGCAATCGCAATGAAGTTGCAAAAGTGCTAAAATAGCATTCATACAAGAAAAAAAGAGCAAAGAAAATTCCACATGAACGAAATTCGCGGGCGAATATTCAAGCTAGAAAAATGTATGCCACCGCAATGGCAGCCGTGAATGATGATAACATGATTTTTATTGATGAATCAGGATTTAACCTACATTTAGGGCCTTTATATGGGTATACTCCCCCAGGAATCACGCCGTCAGTAGCAGTTCCTGGAAATAGAGGTACCAACATCTCACTTTTACTTGCAAGGTGCAAGTAAAATTGTTGGATTTTTTACAAGAGTTGGAGCTATTAACTCTTAACGATTACAAAACTTTTCTTGAAACTGTTGTTTTGCCTCAAATAGAAGACGATATTATAATTATGGACAATGCCCGCATCCATCATGCCAATGATGTCTCTAACTTCTTTAGGGAAAATAATGTTAGGCACAGATATTTACCTCCTTACTCCCCTCAACTTAACCCGATAGAAGAAGTTTTTTCAATGATAAAGTCAAAATATATACATCTTCGACCAAAGCCACGTACAGGCGATAATGTGATAGAAGCACTTGAAACTATCTTGGAATCGCTTCAAGAACAGGATTTTCTGAGGTTCTACCATCATATGCGAGAATATTTAAATAAAGCATATAACGAAATCAGATTTGACTAACAAATTTTTATATTGTAGTTTTGAAACATTTATGATTTCTATTCCACATAAATATAATGTAGGTTTACATAAACGTTTCCTTTGTACCAACGTAATTTACATATTACATTTCATAATTAAACTAGTAGTCCAGGCGCTAATATAGGTATTGAGCATTCACTGGAAGTCTAACGCATTTTGACTTTTGATTATTGTTGAGGGCATATAGTAGATAAAAAATATCGATGTCGTCGCATTTCCGCGGTGGGCATAACATGAGGGGGAGGGGGCAAAGTCGCGCGCGTGGCGATTCACTTTATCGCTTCTAACTCAAAGACGGTAATAGTTAGAGCAATACTTGAAGCGGCTATTTACAGCTACTTATATTGGCTACAAAAAATGTCCTAAGGATAAAAGTCGTACTTCTAACCGTTTCGTTACAAATAAATTATTTCGGAATATATCCAAATCCACTGAAAATCATATTTGCCACATATTTCTTGAATCTGTAAGACAATTTTAATAGTGTCGTTTATATGTTGTAAGAGTAATTATAAAATAAAACAAGTATTGTCATCATATTTTAATTGGCATAATGTAGGAATTAAATTTAAATCTTCAAAAGATTGCCCGATCACTAAACATGTTTAAGTAATGCAGAAATTACTTCTCACATAATGTTTTGGTAATGTCCCCTCGAATTAGTTCCAATATTAAATGCCTGCATATCCATCGGGAAGTAATTTTGGTAATCTTCAGAGTGATGATTCATCAATTTTTGATGTATCTACACCTGGCGTATTCCGAACAATTTATGAACGTAAAGGGTAAAAATGGTACTCATGCAATGCTCGCCAGCATTGATGTTATGCAAATCTCGAAGCAGTTCAGCCCTGCAAATGCAAAAACTGCTCCAAAAAACATGTAACTGTTTATCAAATAATTCTTCTTGTTATTCTTATTGCAAATGTGTTGATAAATGCAGAAACCCATTACAAACTAAAGAGTCTGACGAAGAGAGCGAAGGCGAGAAAGATTTGTGACTGGGTGCCCAAGTACGTGGTGGATAACTGTTACTGTATAAAGCTATATACATACAGGGTGACAATTTGAAAACTTACCACCCCCCATATCTTAGTAAATAAACGAGATATTTAAAAAAATCAAAATCCGTTTCGGTAATTCGGAGGGGGAACCACAATGACATAGTTGGCGACGCACCCCCTCACACCCCTGCGCCCCAGCCACCCCAACTTTTAAATCTTAAATAGTAACCCCCCATGTGCGATACGTCGTTGGAAAGCTCTGAAAAAATGCTTTCCAACCATACCAAATAGCATTACATTTAGGTTAGTAATTATCGTGCAAATCAAAAAATAAACATGGAAAATCGTATTTAACTTGAACTTCCAAAGCCGACTTGACAGCAACTCATTTTTGATCGCCAGTTATAATCTATTCTAAAACTCTTGTCGAACCTTTCCTATGTTGGTTTTGCAATATTTCGACATTCTTGAATTATTCTCTCTCTTAGTTCGTCTATGTTCGCCGGTTGCGTTTTAAATACGACAGATTTCAAATGTATCATATTAGTTTATTTTTTGATTTGCACGATAATTACTAACCTAAATGTAATAATATTTGGTATGGTTGGAAAGCATTTTTTCAGAGCTTTCCAACGACATATCACACGTGGGGTGTCACTATTTAAGATTTAAAAGTTGGGGTGGCTGGGGCGCAGGGGGTTGGAGGGGGTGCGTCGCCAACTATGTCATTGTGATTCCCCTCCGAATTACCGAAACGGATTTTGATTTTTTTAAATATCTCGTTTATTTACTAAGATATGGGGGGTGGTAAGTTTTCAAATTGTCACCCTGTATATTTATCTAATAACATACATTATTAAATTTATCTTACACATATGTGGATTAAATATGATTTATGATCGAATTTAGATATATTCAAAAATAATTTATTTGTAACAAAACGGTTAGAGGTACGACTTTTATCCTTAGGGCCTTTTTTGTAGGTAATATAAGTAGCTCTAAATAGCCGCTTCAATCAGTGCTCTAACTATTACCGTCTTTGAGTTAGAAACGATAAAGTGAATCGCCACACGCGCTACTTTGCCCCCTCCCCCTCATGTAATGCCCACTGCGGAAATGCGACGACATCGATTTTTTTCATCTACTATATGCTCCCAACAATAATCAAAAGTCAAACTGCGTTAGACTTTCAATGCATGCTCAAACCCTTTAGCGCCCGGCCTATAGGTACCTTTCTGTTTTTTTGAAGTTTATAAGACATACAATCTTTTCTCCTTATGTGTGTAATACGCTAATATAGGTACTACATAAATAAAAACTATGTCTAATGCAATTTATTGAAAGCATAGTGCAAAAATACATGTGCCAAATGCAATTAATAAAATGCATCGCGCATAAAATTAATGGCGTTCTGCAATTATTTTCGTGCATTGTGCATTTATTTTTTAGCACAACACATTTTATGTGATGCATTGCGCATTATTTACGATGCAGTGCGCAAACGTTTTGAAGCACAGCGCATTATATTGCTTGCTTATCTAACTGAATAATGAATAATAGAGATATACATGTATACTAAATGGTAAGAATAGACCAGTGAACGGATCCAATGCGTAAGTGAGAGGGCGGTGGTTATGTGTACTTGGCTCTTGGGACAGAGCAAATCTGTCAGCTTCCATGCAGTTCCATCAAATCTACCATGGGGAAGGTCACGTCCTGCAACGAGGGTTTCATCTAAACCGCCTCGTGCGTCAGTCGCCTACTATTAGGACCTGATTGATAATCTTCCAAGTCGTCCAGGGCATAGTCGAGGTGTTGCAGATGAATGCGGACATCCCTCACTTGGCCAACGATTGCCAATGAAGTGTTCTCAACGGTAATCGTAGCTACATTGGTGCAGTTGTTCGCTGAACAACTCAGTGAAACGGCACCTATGGGTGTAAGGCTATTGTTTACAATAGCCGAGATAACCCGCAATGAGGAAGAATCGGTAATTGGGTTATAGGGAGTCGAAACATCGACTACCCTATACAGAGAGATCCTCTAAGTCTCAAAGGTCGAAACTCGAGAATTTTGAGAGATCTGATTGTTTCACCAGTGTCCATAATTAGTTTGCGCTTTAGATAACAAGGGTAACTCGAAACTGAGGCCTTATGCTACATAACATCGCCCTTATGTCCCAGCCTCATGCAATTTGCGCAGGGTGCCTTCTGTCATGCTGTCATGCCATGTCAAGCCATTCTACCCGACGTATACACGACTGCTGGCCAAGAGATGCTAGCGTACGCCACCGTCGCACTCACGTATCCAATGACCGCACATCACCTTCAAGGATTTGTCCGCCGAGGAAAAGACTTCCTCGAAGGCAGAACCGAAGTTCCAGGAGAGGATGGGCTCCTTGATCTTCTCTCGAGGTGATCATACGAGATATCTAAGATGGAAAGTCTAGGGGGGGTTGTATCTTGCGACATGTAAATGAGGCCCGCTTTCTCACTGTATCTTTGGAGGTCGATATCAGTTCCTTAAGGCTTAGGGTTACGGCACCAAAGGCAAGTTCACAGAGGCCAAATAACTTCCCACGGGGTCGATCTCTGCCTGACATCACTTGGAGGAGCCCTCCTTTGACTCCACGGGAACAGAGGAGCAGGAGGGATATGTTGGTCACGGCGAGGTGACTCTGTTAACCTGCTGCTCAATACTATTGAGACGCACAAACACAGGGGTTTTTCTCTTTTTGCCGTACACAGGAAACTAATACTGCTAGGCAGATTTACTGCCTGTGCTTCCTTGCCAGCCTCACCACGAGGAGGTAGGGGGCTATATTTCTGTGAAAGAGTACTTGTGCTTTTAGAAATGGCAAACAACTTTCAATTAACGAAATGTTTTCTTAAGAAAGTCGAGGCGTTTTTGGAAATTACTAGATTCAAGCACGGAGCCCTGAAGATAGTGAACATTGCCAACACCCCCAAGCAGGCCCAAGGGGAAACGCAGACGCGTACAAGAAGTCAGGAGAGAGCAGCAAGACACCAAGAAGAAAATCGACAACAATGAAAGAAAACCACCGAAACATGTAACGGGAAAGAAAAAATGGAAAAAAGAAACGGAAGAATCTCAGATGGGGACAAAGAAGGAAGCTTGATAATAAATTGGCGGTTTAGAAATAACAATAGAGAAAAATGAAGCCGAAATTCAGCACCAAACCCGAGAAAGAATATACAAGAAATAAATTTCAAAATTCGAACAGTGAATTTAACCGGCGACAAGAAGAAGTCCATACCCTTTTAGTCTAAGAGCTGATGGCTACGGAAAAAAGTGACTTATTGCTACATGGCTGATTTTTTTGGCTCCGTTAACTTAGCACCACCATTTCAAATTTTTGACTAAAGACAGATTGCGCTAGAATCTCTATGGCTAGCGCCAGCTAGCGCCACTTTGAGTTCAGCTAGCGCCATTATAGATTTTGCAGAAAAGCCCTTGATTTTCGGGGGGTGCTATGTTAACGCTAGCACCACCATTGCGTTCGATCATTTCCAAAAGCAAGCGCTGTGTTCGTCAGACCTAGCGCCAGCTAGCGCCACAAATTTTAGAGCTAGCGCCACCCCCCAATAGTGAGGGGAGCAATTTTTCCTAGCACCACCATTTTGTCTTTTCATGTAAAATTTTGACGTTTTGTGTTCTGCTGACCTAGCGCCACTTTGAGTTCAGCTAGCGCCATTATAGATTTTGCAGAAAAACCCTTGACTTTCGGGGGGTGCTATATTAACGCTAGCACCACCATTGCGTCCGATCACTTCCAAAAGCAAGCGCTGTGTTCGTCGGACCTAGCGCCAGCTAGCGCCACCAATTTTAGAGCTAGCGCCACCCCCCAATAGTGCAGGGGGCAATTTTTCCTAGCACCACCATTTTGTTTTTTCGGGTAAAATTTTGACGTTTTGTGTTTTGCTGACCTAGCGCCAGCTAGCGCCACAAATTTTAGAGCTGTCATCACCCTCCAATAGTTTGGAGGGAGGGGGCACCACCATTTTGTCTTTTCGGGTAAAAATTTGATGTTTTCTGTTCTGTAGACCTAGCGCTCAAGTTAACCTAGCGCAATTATAAATTTTGCAAAAAGCCTTTAACTTTTGGGGGTTTATTAGCCTCTAACACCACCATTGTGTTCGATGAATACCAAAAGCAAGCGCTGCGCTGTGTTCTTTAAACGTAGCGCAAAGCTGGCGCCCAATCCCCAACATTGTGGGGGTCCTTTTTTTTATAATACCACCGGTTTGTTTTTTCGTGTTCAATTTTGCTATTTTGTGTTTTGCTGACATCTCCCAGATAGAGTCAAAATCTTAAGAGTAGGCGCCACACCCAAGTAGTCTGGGACAGTTTTTCGTAGCTTTATGACTTGGCACCACTGAAATATTTTGGATTAATTTTCTAGTAAAACGAGTGGTGTGGTAGCTGAATCTGCGGCAAGTATTAAAATAAGGAAATACAGTTCAATTATTATAGAACAGAACCATATTTTTATACCTTTCGCAGTAGAGGCATTGAGACCTTGGAGTAGAGAAGCTCGAAAATTTTGTGGAATACCTGGGAAAACGCCTATTACCAATATTACTGGGGAACCCGAGCTACCACTTACTTACGACAAATGTAAGTATTGCCATACAACGTGCAGGTAACGCGGCCAGGCAGTGTAATGGGGACCACGATCCCCATGGAAGAAAATTATCATTTATTAACGAGCTCCTAGCGAGCACGATATCTCGATAACGTATGGAGCGATTACGATAAAATTTTGTAGGTGGATTCTTTACGAGATTCTTTATCAAATTTGTAGATCGGAGTTCGTGAACTGGCAATGTAACCCAAAAAATAAGGAAGGCCCTTTTGACATCTTCGTGAGTTATGAACCGAATTGCATGAAATTCAATATGCGTATAGCTTTAGCCATATAAAACGCAATTCCAAAAATTGAGCCTAATCGATCAACATTCACAATGCTCTTTTCGCATTTCGACCATTTATAAACCGAATTGCAAACTTTTTTATTTATGAAGGATTTAAATGAAATTTGATACATAACCACTTGGAATAAAAGTAAATGTTGGAAAATTAGTAGTTTTGAAACATAACCACTTGGAATAAAAGTAAATGTTGGAAAATTAGTAGTTGTGATAAGTTTTTCTTAAATATTTAAAAAACTATACTATTTAGCGCGAAATAAAATAAATAATCTACAGTAAATTGTGAACAAAAATGGCCTCATATATAATCTTGCTAAATTGAACCATTCCAGAGTTACGGAGGGTGTAACAGTAGAAATTTTTCATCTTTTTTTTAGATTCTTTTGGAAAAAATATGAGATTATCACTAAGGAAACTATTTTTTTTGTTAAAACCGGTTAAAACAAATTGCGCTTTAGTGACCGGTGGTATGTTACTGATAAGTCCTTGAAGGAACGATAACGTCATCACCTTCTCAAGGGGGGCCATTTTTTCAAGAGACTTCCACTATGAGGGACAGTAATTCCTGGGGAGTTGCAGGATGTGTCGTTATTGCTCTCAGGTGTTCGACAATCTTGCATTCCCACTTCATCGGGTTCTTCTTCTCATGCAGCCTCTGCTGCACCTGATGGTAAGTTCTAAATGAATGTTCTACCTGGTAGCTGCTGAAGTGGGGAGAAGCGCAGCCAACTTGAACAGTGAATGTATAGGATGCTTTGAAATAGCTTGCAAGTAACACTGGTAACGAAAACAAGCCAGATCTTCAGTGTTCTTTACTTCAAACATGATTACATTTTTCCAGAAAATCGAAAAAATACAAAAAATGCCTACTTTTACACCCTCCGTAACTCTGGAATCGTTGACTTGAGCAAGATTATACACAAGACCATTTTTATTCACAATTTAATGTAGATTATTTTGGATATGGTACTTTTCTCGCCAAACCCCATAGTTTTCTAAATATTTAAGAAAAACACCAAAAACTACTAATTTACCAACTGGTGTAACTTTTTACCAAACAATATGTGGACTGTATAGAACAATTTGCAGTTAATGGGAAACTTTTACTTTTGATGTTTAGGTTAAGCCGTTTTGTCGACTAATTGCACCGTACTATATTATGAATTTTTAATTTTAAAATTTCCATATTAGGTACTGTTTCTTGTGAAATTTTTCTGTTTTGTGCTCTACTCACTAAACAATTCTTTTTGTAAGTCACAGTATTAATTTCACTACCACAGTATTGCGAGCTAAATCGTTTAGAACACAGCGCAGTGCAAAATTTGAAAATTTCAACGAACGTACCTACTCATAACCTATATAAAGTAGTTAAATCAATCAGCATATTTGTTAATTCTGCTAAAAAACAAAGAAGCAGTTCTTATATACTTATGTGTAATTTCCGTAGCTAACTAATTTTTATGGTGCAAAAAGGCATATGTGTTTTATATGATTAATACACTCCATTAATATACGACCAATCAGCTAGGTGATTGTTTCAAATTCTAACCAATCAGATGATTTTTTATCTGATTAAACGCTAGGTAGCTTTTTACAGCGATAAAAATGCGTGTAGGAATACGTAAAATATGTAGTGGTTGTAAAATTTACTCTTTTATTTATCTCCGTAAAATACACTCGACCTTGGTCAAGATAATTTTATTTTTAATTCACTCAAATTTTGTTGTCTTCTGGAAAACACTCTCGATCAAAAGCATAATATTAATAAAATCGCTCCAGCTAAAACGGTCGCGATTTTATCACACTTTTGGTTTCGAGTTTTTTCCGTTGCAACAAAACTTTCGTGTAAAAATAAAATTATGCGATTAAAAATCAAGCTCTCGTGTATTTACTCTCGATAAATTACCTATATACCTATGTACGTCACGTCGACTACTATCTAAAGGTGTTTTTTTAACAATACAGATTTACCAACATTCACACAATTAACGCGCCTGTAAACCCTTGATGTGACAAATAATTTACAACTTTTGCGCATTCATAAAGGATTTAAGTAAGTTTGTACCTGCATACCTCACCGTCAGTTTACTTCGAAGTGAAGGGTTACAATCTTGCTACTTTATATACAAATTTTAGTATTTTTATTGGAACTTTTTACTTTAAACAGAACGATCAATCCAAAAAGTAAAGGATTTCAAATTGAAATAATTTGATTATTATTTCCGACCTTAAGAGGGACAGATTTGCACATTCGGGTTTAAAAAAGGTAAAGAGTTTGACCATCCCAGATGCGATGTCTGTCCGTTAGCACAATAGTTCGATAACGAATGGACCGATTACGATGAAATGTTGTAGTTGGATCCTTTATCAAATTTGTAGATCGAAGTTCGTGAATTGGTAATGTATCCCAAAAAATAAGTAAGGCCCTTTTGACATCTGCGTGAGTTTTGAACCGAATGGCATAAAATTCAATATTCGTATAGCTTAAGCTATATAACACGCAATTCCAAAAATTGAGCCTAATCTATCAACATTCACAGTGCCCTTTTCGCATCGACGTGTAAATAAATATGGAAAACGAGCTCCTGGGTATGGCTACAGCATGTGCAAAACCAAATTTTGAACTTGGTGTTAAATTTGCTTTTATTCCAAGTGGCTATGTATCAAATTTCTTTTAAATGCTTCCATAAATAAGAAAGTTTTCAATCCGGTTTGTAAATGGTCGAGATGCGAAAAGAGCATTGTGAATGTTGATCGATTAGGCTCAACTTTTGGAATTGCGTTTTATATGGCTAAAGCTATACACATATTGAATTTCATACAATTCGGTTCATAACTCACAGAGATGTCAAAAGTGCCTACTTTATTTTTTGGTCTACATTGCCAACTCACGAACTCCGATCTACAAATTTGATAAAGAATCCATCTACAGAATTTCATCGTAAACGGTCAATTCGTTATCGTTATCAAGATATCGTGCTAACGGACAGACGGACAGACACCGCAAAATTATAAACTCGCTAGGATTTATAATTGCGCTAGGTTAACTTGAGCGCTCGGTCTACAAGAACAGAAAACATCAAATTTTTACCCGAAAAGACAAAATGGTGGTGCCCCCCCCCCACACTATTGGAGGGTGATGGCAGCTCTAAAATTTGTGGCGCTAGCTGGCGCTAGGTCAGCAGAACACAAAACGTCAAAATTTTACCCGAAAAAACAAAATGGTGGTGCTAGGAAAAAATGCCCCCCGCACTATTGGGGGGTGGCGCTAGCTCTAAAGTTTGTGGCGCTAGCTGGCGCTAGCTCTGACGAACACAGCGCTTGCTTTTGGAAATGATCGGACGCAATGGTGGTGCTAGCGTTAATATAGCACCCCCCGAAAGTCAAAGGCTTTTTTGTAAAATCTATAATGGCGCTAGCTGAACTCAAAGTGGCGCTAGCTGGCGCTAGGTCAGCAGAACACAAAACGTCAAAATTTTACATGAAAAGACAAAATGGTGGTGCTAGGAAAAATTGCTCCCCTCACTATTGGGGGGTGGCGCTAGCTCTAAAATTTGTGGCGCTAGCTGGCGCTAGGTCTGACGAACACAGCGCTTGCTTTTGGAAATGATCGGACGCAATGGTGGTGCTAGCGTTAACATAGCACCCCCCGAAAATCAAGGGCTTTTCTGCAAAATCTATAATGGCGCTAGCTGAACTCAAAGTGGCGCTAGCTGGCGCTAGCTGGCGCTAGCCATAGAGATTCTAGCGCAATCTGTCTTTAGTCAAAAATTTGAAATGGTGGTGCTAAGTTAACGGAGCCCAATTAACTTTTGGTTTTCCATCGATTACGATATAAATATAACGAAAATTTCTAATTAACACATTATTCGGACACTTTTTAATGGAGATTTTAAATATGGCTTCCTGTTTTTAATAACTTTCAAGATGACGGAGAAACACGTGGCAACTTTAGTTTTTCTTATGGGCGCCATTTTGAATGTTCACATTTTTAGATTACGTCTTTTTTCTCTTTACAACGATGTATCACACATGGTGGTTCAGTATCACATTTTTCCTAAAAATACAATTTTTAATTTTTTGAGAAGAGTGCTTTGGAATAACAAAACGTTTTTTAGGTTGTGAACAAAAGGTTGACTTATTTCATGTAGTGTATTTAGGTTTATGCTAGTTGTATTGCGAAAATGCCTTTTTCAAGTGCAGATCAAAGAGATATGACCCAAATTTACTACACTTCTCATCGAAATGCCCACATGGCTGCTGCAGCGTTATCCAGAGCCTATCTAGTTTGAGGTGTTTTTCTTTGCTGCATAAAAACTTGGCCGAATATGGTTCTTTTAAAAGATGTAGACAGCAATATGGTGATAGACCCAATGAATATGAGCAGGCAATTTTGCAAGCGGTAAAAATTTTACATGCTTACAACTACTAATCTATTCATCATTTAATAATTGTTAATTAGGTGCAAGACAATCCATCTGTCTCCTCAAGAGAAGTTGCAGCCCAGCTCGAATTTTCCATCACATCAAGTTGTTTGGAGAACTCTTAAAAAACACAAATATCGGCCTTGGGCAATTCATATTTCCCAAACGCTCCATCCAGGAGATAATGAACGACGGGTTGCTTTTTGTACGTTTGTCAATAATCAGATTCAAGAAAATGCAAATTTCCTTAATGACATCATATGATCTGATTGGAATGATATTGATATTGTTACGTAGAATTCAGCGGCGTAGTAAAAAACTTTTGGATCGCCGTTTCTGAGACTTGATCTAAAGTTGGTATTTTTTAAAACGCCCTGTATATCTTAACGTCAATTGCTTTTCATACCTTTTCCTGATTACATTGATGTATCACAACCTATATTTTTTTAAATCTTATCGATGTAAATTAATAAAAACCTTATTTTTTACTTTTTTAAATAGTAGGCCATAGATACATGGAGATTTTGTTCTGTGTATTGGATCCATGGTAACTAAGGCAGCCGATGTCAATCAATAAAAATGGCTGGCGGTAGAAACCTGTCATTTTGAAAAATATGATATATAATTTAAAAATATATAGGATGATTCATCAATGTAATCACGAAAAAGCAATGCAAAAAATTGACGTTTAAATACAGGGTGTTCCATTTAAAAAATATCAAGTTTGGGTTCAATCTCAGAAACGGTGATTCAATTTTTTTTACTACGCTACTGGATTTTACGTAAACATATCTAATATAGGTAGTTTTTACCTTTTTTTCTATCGTACATCGGTAGTAAGGTATGATTGATAACAACCCAAAAAGTCAACCTTTTCGTTTTTACCCTGTATCTAATAAGAAACAAACGAACTTATGGATTGATTGTGTTTGCTCTTTTTGTTTAATGTTAAGTTTAACAAAAATTGGCACAGGGCCCCGAAAACCGCACGTCCCTTATCTTTAAAAACAGCTGAGATACACAACTGCAGTCTCAAAAACAAAAAATAGTTGTTGTGAACTTTTTCATGATGTGGCCCGCAGCTTATGTGGGACCCTTAAAATGGCCCTTGGCGATAAATGAGTTTGACATGCCTGGTGTAGAGCATACAAAAAGCGCTACGAAGGCATGACAAGTAAATAATAATGACCTTCCTTTTACGAAATCTTAAACCATACAGTTTATAAGGGAGAATTCCTAATTACAAACCGGAAAAGCTACAACGAATATACTATAGTAACTATTACTACGTAAAGCATACAGCAATTTCTAAATAATGGCATTAAGTAATAAAGAGGTTAAACAATTAATCCAAAACCCCTATTACTTATGTGCGTATTGCCAGCGCAAATTACTCACATAGGCAGACAGACAAACTACTTTTAAAGTTGGTACGTTTATAGCGTGCATCAATAACAATTTTGACGTCCTTTTGCATAAAAACATTTTGGTCGCCAAAAATGCATTGGGCAACCGAGTTTGGTCTTTTTCCCACGAATATTGATGCATAAATAACAATTTTGACATCTTTGGGCTTAACATATTTTGGGCACCAAAAATGCATATGAATCATTTCTTGGGCATCAAAAAATAGAGTTTTAGCCCAAACCAAATGGATGCTTAAATAACGATTTTGACCGATTTTGAACATCAATGTGATGGATGCCAGGATGCCAAACTAAGTTTGTGATAGTTCCACATCTGGAACGCATACACTTTCATGTAGGGAAAACTCTAAGTCTATACCACGCGGACGTTTAGGGAGTGAACTACAGCGCGGAACGATAGAGGGAAAAGTGAGGACATAAGCGTTCCACTTTTACGCTAAAAGAGATGCAAATCATAATTTTTTAACCAGCCTTTACACCACACACCTCGTACTTTAGGTTAACGTTTTGAATCTGTTGCAAATAAAACACCGATCAGAGCAATGTCATCGTCAAATATTTTTATACAACTGGGATGGACGGCGGACCTGTGCTGTGCTTTAAGAGGTATTTTGACAGGTGGACCTGGCAGGTTACCTACGATGCGCGGACTTGACAGGTGAACATGTAGGTGTGTACCTACCTTAAGCGATCGAATAGGCATCGTATGCGAATAGATCAAGTGACGTCACACGCTGAAATGAAATTTAAAGTATTTTAACTTTTTCATTTGTGGAGGTATTTTAATGATTTTTTCGCATTTGTGTTTCATTTAACTTAAATTTTCATAATTAATTTAGAACAAAAAACTGAAAACTTCTCCATTGAAAGAATAGCGCCTTTCGATCTTAATCTATATGCTAAAGTCGTTTATTTTTGCATAACATATTTGCCGCGCAGAGTGTAAAAATAAATATCTATTGCCCCATGTGCACGTTGCCTGATCCTCACTTGCTCTAACGTAACATTATGTAATATTTCGAAGTGATTTAACACCGTGAAAACCATTAATGAAAATTTAAAAGAGCATCGTAAACTTCAATAGTAAAAACACGCTGGATTATTATTTACGAAAAGAATGCGAGAAAAGTTTATAATTAACCGGGCTCGATTATTTTAATAAAAAGATTGAAATGGTGGATATTAGGGTTACTTTAGGGTTAATGTAAATGATGGGCAATGTAATGGAGCGCGTAGGTGGACGAAAGCTCGCAGTGCTGTGGTAAGCCAGCCGTGCAGGTATTTTAAAAGCTCCCCAGCACAAAACTGCGTGCGGTAAAGTTGCCATAGCGACCGCACATCCCCGCGAGCTAGAGCTTATTGATCACCCGGTGTCTAAACAGTGTTGTACTCAAAACAACTACACATTCCTCTTATATGATACATTAATTTTACACTTTTGTCTACTTAGGTTAACCGAGATCCGAGACTCGGTGGTAGGATGCGTAAGAGGTGACCCCGTGGCCGAAATCTTGTAACTTGCCCCATTTCCATCCGAGTATAGCGCGATCTTTAGTTTTAAGCGAGGTCTTAAGTATTCATTTACTATTGTTTCCCTCTAAAAATGCGTCTGCAGACAGCAAGTAAAGCTAACAACTGTATGGCCTTAAGTGGTGATACGCAGATCATAGCCGCGCTGTCAGTTGTCACTGATCCAGATTCCAGGTATAAAGTTAATTTGCGTTACATCGCAGAACTTCACTATTTTAGTAGTTTATTCACTTCCGCAAACTATACGCCATACAGATGTGACAGAATATGCATAAAACGGTAGTACCTATATCTTCACCCTTTTCGGCATCTTTTGGCGTGTTTCACGAGCCCCTTTAAGAATCAATTCTATATACTTTACAAAAATGAAGCCCAATTGAAAAATGATTGTAACACTTTACTAGAAGCATCAGTACTTCCAGAAAGGTCATACAACGGACTATTTATGTGTGCAAAGGAAAATAAGTTATGGCATAAATATATATATATAAATTAGCGTTGCGCAGTCTGCGCATCCACACACCTGATGTTTAAAATATGCGATATGTGTGCTTTTCCACACAAGAGTCTGTGGAAAAAAAATATCTATAAGTAAGAACGTTGACATGGCGCAGTGCACACGTTTCATGTTTACAGAATGCGATATGCTTGTCTTTACTAGAAGCATCTGTGGTTAAAATTTCAAAGAAATACCTCCATAAATAAGCAAGTTGGCATTGGGTAGTTTGCAATATGCAATTTGCTTGTCTTGACTAGCAGCATCTGTGGGTAAAATTTCGAAAAAATATTTACATAAATAAGAAAGTTGACAATGTGCAGATTGTGCATGTGCATATTTGATTTTTACAATATTCAATATGTTTGTATTTATTAGAAGCATCTGTGGATAAAATTTCAAAAAATATCTCTATGAATGAGAAAATTGACATTGTGTAGACTGCGCATGCGCACTTTAATCGTCAAGGTCGTGTCTTGGTTGACGTGCCAGAGTTATTAGCTACCGAATGCAAAAAGAACGAACTAAATATCTTGAAAACTGTGGGAGTAGTTAAGACCACGGACGGACGAACGGAGGAAGTGGCCATAATAGCACTTTCCAACATGAGTTGGAAATACAGGAATTAAAAGTGACACAAATTTGAAAAACCCTTCTTTTTATTGTATGAAGACATCTAGAAATAGAAATAAATTAGAATGTAATCATGCTAATTAATTGAAACAATTAAAATAAGAATCAAACTGTGACTTACATTGTACGACGAGATGTAGACGATACAACCCTTAGACTATGAAAGAAAGGGGACTGATAATATCCTATCCAGGGCAATGCTGCGCGGTGAAGCCTGAGGCGGCCATATTTTCGGAGCCAAAGTTTGTTTACTTTTTGCTAATTGCGTGGGTGTATTTGCATTTTCGTGTTTATGCGGTCTTTAAATCTCTAAGTGTGCATTTAAAAACATTAGTGGATAATGATAGATTGTAGTGCACGGAAGTGCGGAAGTGATAGTCAAAAAACGGACAAGGAATATCGTTTCACAGGTAATTATAGGTTACTTTGTGAGTTGCTTTAAACTGGTCGTAGATCAATATGCATGAGAAAATAACTTTTAATTTTATTGCCAAATGTAATGAGTACAAGTATGTACTACAATGGAAAAGATATCGCCTTTATTTTAATTGCTACAGATTTTTTTTATCGAGTCCGTATGCATTGACCAGTGGCGTACGCATTGTACCTATAATATCTGAAACGTAAAAGATATTCATAAATTTGTAGCAAATTGATGAAAAAGTTGGAAACTTATTACAGATGCACGGAAGATTCTTTGTCGCCCCTCCGAGCTACCACTTGCAGCTAACGATGCTTGATAATCTGCCTGGGACGTTCCTATAATCCTATATCAGAAATAGCCACGATTCTGCGTAGGTACGACAATCCCTATGCTATGGTAACAAAAATAAATTGGAAACTGTCATTGCTAGTGTCATAATTTTGGTGGTGGGTGACAAAGGTGTATTTGTTATTGATCAAAAGCAGCCAAAGTAGGTAAAGAATTGATACCACCGAAATCCAAAAAACTATATGAGCAGCAGTACAATGCGTTTAAGAAGTAGTGCCGCATACAAAATGTGGAACAGCCTACTGAAATTGCCTTAGAAATTTCATCCTTCCGGGATTTTCGTCCAAATTTAATCCCGGCGGGACAAAAAGTGACACTTCAGTCCTTGTCATAATGGAGTGAAATTGTCACTTTAGTCTCGGAAGTACGAAAAAACATTTTTGGTAAAAAAGGATTAAAATTTGAGTCCTTAACCCTCAATTATTGGACATTGAATTTGGTTTTGTTTTATAGTGCACGGGGTGATATTAGCTGATAACCCTACCTTACCCGACCCACTACGCGAACACAAACAGACGTGGCTTACCTGGGATTCGAACCGCTAACCATTTAGGGTCAATAATGCCAGACCTCGCGCCAGAGCAACTGAGCCACACAAGTCTGCGTTTGGGGATAATATAAGCCTTCTTAAATCTGTCAAGTAGCCATGCTATTAAATTTTATAAAAAGCATGTTGCTACAGATTAAAATTATGTGACTGTGGAAGAGGTCTTCACCTGTGCCTCAGTCCAAAAAACTTCGAAAAACTGTCAAATTTTGACGAAAAAATGTTATAACAGCGAAATAGTTAAAGTTAAGGATATAACATGTTACATAAAAAAATAAGTTTTTTTCAAGTAGGTACTTTCCAAATCAGTAATAAAATATGAGGTGTACTGTTTAAAAAAAACGCAAGTTTGATACACCACTGGAATATAGCACGCCCCTGGTGCTAAAAAATATAGTAGAAATATGGTGACGGTAAATGTGTACAATTTTGCTTTAGGACTTTTTTCGGTATCTTTTATGGTAAAAGAATTATGATCCGAGGGGTCTTAGGTGCTACACCCTGTATATAGGAAATGTAATAACACAAAAAAGGACAACCTGTGAACTGCTAGGTTAAACCCAGTGCTACAACCATAATTCTACCAAAATTTACACTAACAATTCAACAAAACTCTGATTACTCTGATAACTTCCTTGTGTTACGCTATAACGGTTGGGAGAGCTGGCCCTACGTTCCTCAAACCCACCGCATACACGGCCAACTAGCTCAGGGTTAAACAAGAAAATACAAGCTTGAGATCTGTCACAGCGGTGGTTGGTTCGCCATTCGATTTCTAACTTAACTCTCCCCGTACGAGAAGATACGAGGGTAGTACTACAGCAAAACTCAATTTAGGTACTAAAAGAAATACTGTTTTTTGTGAAGAAGTGATCTGAGTCTTCGCATCCTAAACCTGCAAATAATCAAAAGAAAACCTACCAAGCCGCAGAGCTCGGTGTATAATTAATTAACTAATGCCTGAAGGGTCTCGTTCTACTCGTAATATGCTTCTATACCAGGTACGGTACTTAATCGACCAACCTCTCCAGAACAGAAGAAAGTTGTGGACTCCAACAACATTCACGTTTCAAACTCGATCATAACTTAACCGGGATGGCAAAGATATTAAATAGGTACTAATGTTAACAAATTACTTGGATGCGATAGCATTTAACCCAAAAGGGGCAAACAGTTATCTAATAAGATAAACAATCACGGAAGTTTTCTCTTTGTTCATTTCTCTTCTCGCTCATGACCCGGTAACCCAATTCCAGAAAACGACCGCGCGTTTTCGGCAGGTGGGAGATATATTAAAGGTGCTGGCACTCACAGGCAAGGGTGAATTTAACCCAACGTCTCCGAAGCTCAAGCTAGCCCTTACAGTTGAATTAAATTTGAATTTGAACTAACATTAAATCTAAAAAATTGAAACCCTAAAAGAAATCAAAGGTAAACCGTCTTCGTTGATGTCATAAAATATACACACCTCTTAAATACGATGACTAATTATAGATGAAGTAACAATTGCCAATGGGAAATTATCAAATAATGGATGACCTAAAGAAAAGGTACCGCTTCAATTATGCAAATGGAGGTGCTTACGATAAAATGAAACAAACATAAATATAATATCCTCACTATTGGAGTTTTTAGGTGAATCCGTTCACTAATGATTCCAGAATGAATCCCCAATTTAATGAATCCAATTACCAGAGATGCATAAAATATCGATGACGGCAATTCAAATTCCATGCGTTCTCAAGTAACGCCTCCGCTGTTGCGTTTAATGATGTGCACTTTGTTGAAAGGAATATGATAGTGGACAATCTATAGCCACTGTGCGTTAAAGTTGCGTTGTTAAAATTCCAACAATAGGTAGAGCCATCTATTCAATTGTTACGAGGATCATTCAACAAGTAAATATTGACTGCTTTGTAGTGGAGAAAATAATCCCTTACATCCCTAAAAATGGAAATCGAACTTTCCTTTACTGGGGGGTATGGAATGCCCCTCCACAGACCCACCGGTAGTACATTCTCCCCCAAAATCGTCTGACTCACCACTCTCATTACAGTTGTCGGTTAAACGCCATCGAACGTAGCATACGAGTAGTATATTTATAAGAGTGGCATCATGACGTTAATGGTGACTGTAGGAAAATGGACATCGAAGTATCCTTTACTGGGTGGTATTTCATCCCCCCACCCCCGGTGATACGTTCTCCAACAAAACCGTCTGTGACTCGATGGTAATTACCCAAATAGGTACTTACGTTAATATTGATTAAGTGACCAAGTGTAAACTAGTTACAAAAATTTCCAGGTCCAGTCAACCAAAAAGGTGCATAAAAGTTCTCAAAAGCATAATCTCAAAAGTATTCTATAAGTATGACATGAACTAATTATTCACAACGGGGTTAAGCCCCCAATTCGAAATAAGCTAGAATCCACAAGAGAACGCAAACCAAAATTCATACTACAAGTAAAAATCATACACCGATCGATGCAATTCACACTAAATGAAACTAACCGATACAAATCGTCGCAATGTAAACAATTTCGATTGACAAGTAACCTGAAAACAAAAAAATCCCTATTCACTAAAGGTTTTTGGTTTTATTTTTAAAGGCCTCAAAAACCTCTATTTTGTGAAATACAACCAAGCACCTCCACTTCTTCCCTTAACATGTGAAAGAAACGGATCTAACAGATACTCTATTGCGGGTATAAACGCGCCCATTATACAGCCAATCAAATGCCTTAATACGCGGATCAAAAATAATCCTGTGTTAACACTGGATTGTTTTTTTTGTGCAACTGGATCATAGAGATATTTACGAAGACTTTATTGGTATCAGTACATCATTAGTTTTCTGCTAGTTCAGGTCCCTGATGGGTTTTCTCCACGACTCTCTATCCTCTGTTCTTCTCTTTACTCCTTCATATCGCTCTTCTATCTCCTTCAGGTGGTCAACAAATTTCCTTCTTCCTCTTTTCCTTTCTCTCTGAACAGTTCCCACGATTACTTCCTTCAACAAACAGTTCTCAGTCATAGGTACAGGGCTCAAAAGAAATGCAACAAACGTCAAAAATTTGGAAAAATCTTGAGTAAGACCTTTAAAGCTGGATGTAGAGAAATGTGGTAGCAAACAATGTAGATTTTCATGTAGATTTTGAAAATGTGATAAAATACAGGGTGTTCACGAAAAACTATATTTGTATGAAAATTTTCAGATTTAATGTATCAATGAGCCGCTGAAAACTTTTAGGTAACAGTTTGTGTGAAACTAGCAATATACGGTGCGAGGGTGAATTATGGAACTATCATAATAAATCTTTTAGTAAATGTTTTTGAAAAAAAACCCTCGAACACGTCAATTTCTATCTTGAATGAGATATATTTGACAGTAAAAGTCGCTTATGGATCGTCTTTTGTTTTTGGAATGTGACGTACGCGATAATTATACCTAATAATTAATTATTACTGTTTTAATACTTTAAAAGCAATTATCTCGAATATTTCGTAGTTTTTTTAGCATATTTGCTCTTATAATTTCATGCTCTTTCCAAATTCAGCATAACAGAAATAGTCTCCACTTTAAAAAAAATGATCGCTTACGTCATGTCTCAAAAACAAAAGAGGATCCTTAAGTAACAATTACAGTAAAATATGTCTCATTTAAGATAAAAATGGAGGCGTTCCAGGATTTTTGCAAAAGCGTCTACTAAAACAATTATTGCGATAGTTCTTCACTTTATTACCGGAAGGGGCTAAGAGAAGATGCGCCCCAAGAATTAACATCTATTGGCCTGCCTAACAGATGCCCCCTCAACGCAGCCTCGAAACAAACACAAACCACTTGAGTTGGGCAAGCCTTCTTCACATCGGAAGCTACTGAGGCTGGGGTTTCGACTCACGATCTTCGGCTGCAACGCTCATCATTTCACTAGTCCATCCACCACTGGCAGTCTTCGAATCATGCTGTAGAAGACCATCGACCATCTGGCCCTGGAGATCCTAAAACCTACCACCACCATCCCGACAGCGAGTGTCTTCGGCGACCACCTAGAATGGCCAGCCAGATTCGTCCAAGACTGGGATGAACATTTCACAGAAGCGAACTCTTCCACAGCCTGGAAGAAGACGGCCGAGAAACAGCAGCGAAAAGCCATTTCCAACTTTCCTACAAGATAAGTACACCAACTGGTGATCGATCAGAACGCTGACTTATGTAGGACACAAAATTTCCGCCGATGAAAACCATCCGCATCCGAAACATGTGGAGGCCTTGCGCGGCGCTGAATGACCCACAACCCGTAAGCAGTTGCATAGCTTTGTAGGACTTCGCAATTGGCTGAGAGACTGCGGAATAACAAAGCTTTACATGTACGACCGCGGCAGACATCTTTCCAAGAACTAAAAACTACATGAACGAGCATGAGTGTCTAATAGCGGTAACGTTAGCGATCAAGCGGTACGGGCCGTATATTGAAAACCGCTTCACTTGACGCACCGACAGAGTTACATGGAACCAACTGCGGCCCTCAAACATTAGTCTGAACCTGATGGGAACAGTACCAAAGATACGAACCTACGACATAGGAAAATCACGTCGTGATAGAGGTTATCTATACAGAAACGGCGTCGATCCGAAGGAAACCCACAGACAATTCTGTACACGTACCACGACGCACCAACCTATTTTGTAATTCAATGGTAGGTCGGGTGTTCGAACCTGGGCTGAGGTAAGAATTTTTCATCTGTGACAGAGATATGGGAATTTCCTTGGACTAGTTTCGAGCATGGTGCCGGCTACTCCGAATTAGGTTTTCCTGCAGTTTTCCTAGTTCGTGAGATAAATACCGGAGTAATGGTGGCCCAGAACAAGAGAGGGATAATAAATAAATAAAAATACAAAATAAAAATGAAATCCAGGAGTCGAAGAAACTGCAAGGACCGCCATGCTTTAACGCAAACCGGAAAATTCCGATTACTTCCGAAGATATGTCAAAAAAGCCGAAATTTGCCGATTTTGTTTTTATTTTTTCTGATCGAATAGATACAAAAGATTAAAAAAACAGTTTCCATTGCCACTATTTGAATTCTACAAGACAGCGTTGAGCGATTTTCAATGTACCGTTTCGTTTCTGAGAAATCCTCATCAACTTTATTTTTTTATATGGTCCATAAAAAAGTTCATACTATATGGAGTAGCATTTTTAGCGCATTTCCACAAAAATAAAAAAAAAACGCGCTATTGTGGCCACTTTGTCCGTCCGTCCGTCCGTCCGTCCGTCCGTCCGTCCGTCCGTCCGTCCGTCCGTCCGTCCGCTAACTTTGCGACGCTACTAGTTTTTTTATCTTAAGAGCTATTGTTCTACTTTTTTCGCTATTTGGTTCGTTATGGTGTCGAGTCTTGTACCAAGGAAGGAATTTTTTTTGTACCGCTTACAAAAAAAGTTATTATAAAAAAAACAAAAAAACCGTTTTTTACATGTTCCATAATTTTACACTTTTGCCGTTTATTAACGATCCTAGAGATCGTTTATAATTTTGCATTGCTATCTCTCGCCTGCCGGTTGGTCTGTCCGTCTGTTCCTTTGTCTGTCTGTCCATCTATCTGTCCGTGTGAACGATAACTTTGTTTAGAAATGTTCGATCGCTTTTACATTTCCGTTAGTTATGAACTGAATTGCATGAAATTCAATATGGGCATAGATTTAGCCATATAATACGCAATGCCAAAAGTTGAATCAAATCGATTCAAAATTCACAGTGCCCTTTTCGCATCTCGACCATTTATAAGCCGAATTGCAAACTTTTTTACTTATAAAAGTATTTGAATGAAATTTGATACATAGGCACTTGGAATTAAAGGAAAATCAAACGCCAATTTCAAAATTTGGTTTTGCGCATGCGCAGTGCCAACTTTTTTATTTATGGAAGAATTTAAACGAAATTTGATACAGAGGCACTTGGGATAAAGGAAAATCAAACGCCAATTTCAAAATTTGGTTTTGCGCATGCGCAGTGCCAACTTTTTTATTTATGGAAGAATTAAAATGAAATTTGATACATAGGCACTTGGGATAAAGGAAAATCAAACGCCAGTTTCAAAATTTGGTTTTGCGCATGCGCAGTGCCAACTTTTTTTATTTATGGAAGAATTTAAATGAAATGTGATACATAGGCACTTGGAATAAAGGAAAATCTAGCGCTAGTTTCAAAATTTTATTTTGCACATGCGCAGTGCCAACTTTTTTTATCTATGGAACTATTTAAGTGAAATTTGATACTTAGGCGCTTGGAACAAAGGAAAATCTAACATTAGTTTTAAAATTTAGGTTTGCGCATGCGCAGTTCCAACTTTCTTATTTAGAAAAACATTGAAATGAAATTCTTCTCATAAACTGAAATTGAAGTAGCACGTCAACAATGGATTGCCCATGTGCAACGCTATCTTTCATATTTGTGGGCGGATTTTTACGATTTTAACAGAAGTTTCATCTTACAAATGGGAAATGAATGCAAGTGGAAATGCGCTTTATGTAAATCGTTTACGATTACTTTTTAACTTGTTTATTATGAGTACAACAATGTACGGTACACAAAAAAGGAAAAAAACTGTTGGTTTCAACAAAATGGTGCACCCGCGCATAATGCCTTAATCATACGAGAATACCAACTTCATATATTTTCCATTTTCCAGGAAACTTATCATCGTCATTCGAACATTCCTCATTGTTCCTCATGTTCTCCTGGTAGTAAGATTCTTTGATATTAAAGACAGAAACACCTCTAGTACCGATGTTGTAAATGTTCAAACGGATTTTAAGCGTTGGAACGTTTCTTGCCGGCATATCTTCATGGATCTCTCCTGGAGGCCAGAGAAAATTTAGAACAGATTAACCGTGTTTTACTAACAGAAGCACCTTTTCACACACTGCACGCCTCCAATTCAAAAGTTGTAAACCTTTAAACAAAAATTAAGTGCTTGAACACTTCACTTGAGCATAAAGGGAGATCTCCTTATAGAATATGTTGTGCTATTTTACACCTCCTATCCTATTATACTATATTCAACTGATACAAAAGTAGTAAACATTTAAACAAAAATAAAGTGTCAGCACATTTTGCTTGAATATGGAAACCTCCTCTTAGATAATTTTCTCGTGAAACATTGAGAACATTTTATAACAGGTACTCGGTGAATTGGGCCCAGAGATACTATGTATCACATTATATTCTTGTACCTACCTATTACCTTTGTTAAACATAGAAAAAGACCTACTGATGAATTATGTTCTCCTGGAACCTAGAGAAAATGCACCTATTTTTAAAAACACTCGGTAACTTTTAAGGGCAAAAACAACTACTTGCACATCAGTTATCTACATACAAGTCAGGAAAATGGCACATTACTGATGAGGAAATAATAAAGTGCGAGGCCGATTTAAAGCCGAGTACTGTTATTTCCGAGTCAAATAATGTAACTTTACTGACGAGTTTTGTATTAAATTTTAACCCAATTCGTATGGCGGTGCGGCCGGTAAAGTGACAGATGGCCGGAAACGTAGTCTGGTGTGCCTCTGTCATGGAAACTAAAATTTTATGACATAAAGTAGGCATGAAAATGAAGGTTTCATGAAGATTTTGGGTAAAATGTCCTGGCACTTTAGATCTACACGTATGTACTCCTCATGGTTTATGCTCTCCTTACAATAATTTTTTAAGGCATTTACTTACCGTATTAGGAACAGAAATACCTCCTCGCGCATTATGTTCTTCTAAAACTGAAGTTCGATCAGTTTAAGAAAAATTCATCCTCAACAGTCAACACTACGCGGTGCAAAGTATAAAGCAGTTTTCTTTACACACTGTTCAGGAAGATGTGGTTTCATGACAAAGTGGAAGTTGCTACTGCAAATTTTGGCACCAGGTCTCTGCATGATTTCAAATGTGCTTGGCGACAAAGGAATGGACCATCCGAGAGCCGTGACTACACGGTTGGTTTCTTCTGTTGTCTCTATTAGTGTTGATGCTGTGTGTAGAAACTAGAATAGTAGAGCGAATCGGCATTTCACATTCGGTGAGGTTCAAGCATCTTTGGTTATTGACCTGCAATACACAATGCACAACACTAGAGAGGATTTACAAATGGTGACTGTAGTACAGAGCAGATTTTTAAGTGAAGTTCTATGAATTTTAAAGTGAATTGACTATCTGATGCTGTTTTTTAGACTTGAAACTATAACCCCTTAATCCTATGCTACCTGAAAGGCTTTTTTCTTAAGAACTCGAGGCTACGTTGAATTATCTTGAACCCGTAATTACCTTAATTTTCTAATTACAAATAAAGATCACAATTTATCATTCAATTTCTAGCGCACTCGTACAACTTTACAACTCGCCGACATTCCCTTACGTCGATTATGGTTTATAAAATAGCTTTATTATTCGTGGCATAATTACACTGACCACAAAGTAAATATTAGGTATTTTTCGATGTGTCGTGCTTTAATAAATGACGATTTAAATTTCTTTTACTGATTGTAGCATTACGCACAGACTGCACGTAACATCCTTGATTGTGGCATGTTTTAAGATATTCATCTTTAAGTTATGCTTATCGTGAGAGGCGTATAATTACACCGATCACAAATCAAATTGTTGTGTGATAATAGGTGATGCTTTCAGTGAACGCTATTAGTTGTAACGTAATTACACTGATAGCAGGTGAAAAGTGAAGTGTGTCAAAGAATGACTCCTATTTTTTTGTGTAATTGCCCAGTTCACAATTAAAGACTTTGGAAATATTATGCGTTAGACGATGATTTCTTAAATTATCCTCAGTGTTGGTTGCGTAAATGCACCTGGTCACATTTAAAATTTTTGAAAGTACTGTGATAAAATATGACGTTTTAAACTATCCACTCTCTTTAACATTGATTGAAAATGAAATTTTTGCAAGTGTATTTACCTTTACAGCCGTACACTAGAATATTCATTACTTTTGGCAATTGTACCTAAATTAAAAAAACCTTATCAAAATGGCGGTCTTCTATGAAACCAGAGGTCTCACTGTTAATTTAATTCGCATATATTTTCGAACATAATTCGGGTACAATAACATATACCATAGTGCTTGCCGGGTAATAAATGCTACCTGTATTTATTATATTTATATTATAATAATAATATATATCCAATTCATTTCTTGAAATCATTGTCAAATTCAGTTACTCGTTGATAAACATTACGAACCGCTCAGTACCCTCGGTAAATCTAGATTTTTGTCTATACCCTTTGTAGGTCACAACCTAATAAATAGAAAAGTTCCCTTACTTAATGAAATTGTCTCGGTTTTAGAGAGGGTTACATTAAGGGTAGCAGAAAAAATTAGTTTAAAATTTTCGCTAACAAATGAATTAATAAGTAATATAAATGAGTATTTAAGGGCATCATTAAGAATTCAATTTCACAAAGAAAATCTCTATAGGACGAAGGTAGGTACACACTTCTGCCCCTCTTCTTAAGTTAACAGAGTTATGTCCGTTGCGAGACGGAGGTAAAACAGAAACACTAGCGGAAATATCTGATGCTAATGCAAAATATGGCACTTTTAGTCGTTTACGTCGTATAAAATATTTACGGCGATGTTTCGTTTTTGAAATGGCTGAAAAACTGTATGGCAAGGGGAAAAGAGTCCAAGTTTGTAATTGCAAGAGATGATGTTTAATGACTTTTTAATGGACGACCGACGCGGACGCCTCTCTTGCTACCGTGGAAAACACTATTGTGCGAAGTATTTAGATTACGTTTAAAAGTTTCGCCGAGATTTTCCGGCGGGGTCGTTCGGGATTTGTAGAAAATTAGAATTTGGTTCGTTTAATTTTATGTGGTATTACGTAAACAAACGTAGGTTAGTAATTTTAAGCGTCGCTTATTCAAAGAAACTAAATTCCTGTTTTGGTAAAATAATTCAAATTCGCAGTTGTGTATCGCGAGGGGTTGAACAGTTTCTACTTTCTACCCTAAATAACCCTCAATACTGGGTGGCGCTCCCGGCGTTAGCAAGAAGAAGCAATCATTCTTACGCTGCGAGCTGTCATTTATATCGACCAATCAGGATTGAGCTTATACACCCCATACTTATTTAGACTGAAGTTTCCTGAAAATAATAGACAAAACTGATACCGTCTCGGTTTGATTTCCATTTTATGACATTACTTTTTTATTATTTTTACACCTGAAGCTGAGGATTTTACACCTTTCCCTACATTTTCTGGTACTTTGGGTTTAGCCAAACATCAGTTTTGATTACTTTTTTTCAATTGAAAATCTCTCCCATTCAAAATTCGACATGTACAACTGCCATGTGTTACACAACGACAAATTGGAATCGATAATAGATGGTAATAGATTCAGGTTGGTTTTTGATGTCGATTTTGATCAGATGTCCACAGCACGTCCCCTGGATTCCTGCTGTCATCATTACAGCGTTAATCTCACTGGAAAATTCATGAACAGTCTGTCGCCGTTGCACTTCTTGTTTATCCAAAGTTCGAGTAGACCTTTAAATAAAAGTTTAAAACGCAATTGAATTACGTTCGCAGAAATTCGCAATGAAAGGGCGCCACCACTCGCCAATTTCTTAAATGGTAATATCACGGACAAAAAATAATTTCTCTTTGCCCTTGGGTTAGATGAATCAGAAACTAGGCGACCCCACGCTGATTACTCCGGAAACACAGCGCACACAATCATTCCCATTTCCGTAAGGTTGTGGCCTGAACGCCTTATACCTTCTGCTCTTATTGCATTTAAACTAAAGACGGGTGTTTATCAAAACGTAATATGAAGGCATTCACGCACGTTTCGTTATTGGCAAACATCAAAATTCTTTCGACATGACAAAAGCAACTGTTATATCTTTTAAAGGAATTGGTATAGTCATTTTCTCTTTCTCCGTAGCGAATTTTCTCTTAACGTAACAACCCTCGCGTCGCCGGACAGTGCCCATCAGTCAGCAATGATTGAAAAATAAATTTGATTTGCCCCTCATCGCGTCTTCTCGTTTCCTGATCATGCGACATTTTTCTACAAAGTAGTATATTTTCGGAGAAAGCTATCGATATTTAGGATAATCCCTTTAAGCCGGAGAATATCTTATAAAATGCGTTATAAATTCGTTCGAAAATTTTAAGTGAGCATATTTCAATGCCGAAGCTTTATATCAATGCTCAAAGGTATATGGGACTTTTATATTCATCAAAAAATGAAAATAGAAACGGATACGTACGATGCTTTTAAAAGCTATGACATGTCGAGGGTCAATTTTATTTCTATTTATTTTTTTTATTAAAAGAATGTTTTTAAATTCAAAGCTCCATCTGCAAGCTCTGTATTAGCAAGCATCATATATGCAAGGCTTTTTACCCCAGTAATTGGCCACCGTGCTTAAAGCTTTTAAGCTTCCGCTTCCACCTTTATACATTTTTAAAAAGGCCTTGTAAAAAGCTACGTTCCTAATGCGGTGTATGTTTGGTATACACATGCGGTATTTGCGCACTTTTACTATAAACGCGTGTACTTCGAAAGCATTAAAAGCTCTTTCTGTATACAATTTTTAATAAATTCATAATCAATACATCGAAATACCTTTTTTCACACCCCTCATTCGGCACACGTACCTACAACTCCCAGTTGTACGTTCATTGTGGCGTTGTATTCGAAAAACGAGCTGACAAAAATTAACACTTACCCACCAGTAATTAACGCTCCTTAAACTCCTGTCAAATATTTTGAATAGAAAATTGTAACTTTATTTGTTGAATTGAAATGTTTTGATTGCGTGATTGTTGGTTGTTAAATTGGCTGAATAGGGTGGGAGGGCACCCAATAATTTGCTATATATAAATATTTGCTAGGAAGCTGGAAAGGCACGTGCATCTGAACGATGGAGCGTGTTGACACGTGCCACTTAAGGATAAACTGGTGCATCAATTAACCTATATAATAACATTTTACGTCAATTAGATTCTTTTTTGTGACGGTGAATCCACTTGCAAATTGTTGTAAGGAGCTTTGGTGCAATCACATCAGTTCTTGTTTAATTCAATAGTCAAAACATTTCAGCTTTTTTTTCTTCAGAGATACTGTATGCTTTTGCTCTTAGTCTTAAAATATAAAATGAGGAAATAAGCTTCGCGGGTTTTGGTTGATTGGGGGTGTTCGGACATGCACACTGCTTGAAGACAGATTCAGACATTAAAAAGCATCTTGTTTTAATATATTTGTAGACATATTACCTAAAAACGGACTGGCGGGCGGAAAACCAATTCGTAACAGTATTTTCACTCTCAATCGAAGTCCGAATGTAGAACTGCGTCAGCACGCTCCGATTTCGAGATATCATCAATGCAATGTGCCAAAAATACGTCATTTTTAAATCATAGTCATTTTTTGCGAAAACGTAGGGGTGCTTGTGGTCATTTTCGACTTACCACTGTAACGATTTATTTTTTTCATCACAAGCATTATTAGTGTTCATGGTATATTTTGTTAAAAGATCCCCGTAACTTTTGCATAGATTAGGCAAGTTTAGCGAGCATTTCGCCGTGCCATGGTTGACGGTTGTCTACTTTCATTTTCCTTTTGTGAGTTGTAACCAACTTCGTTTGAACCAACAACTTTTAGTTGAGAACGCATGGAATTTTAACTGCCATCGTCCATATTTTATTAATCTATGGCAATTGGATTCATTAAATTAGAGATTCTGGAATAATGAACGTATTCGCCTAAAAACTCCAATAGAGAGGATATAATTGCGTTTCTTTCTTGTTATCGTAAGTACCGCCATTTCTCTTTCATTTGATTGAAGTGTAACTTTTCTTTAGGTTTGGCTGTCATCTGTTATACGATAACTTTTTCATCGACAATTGTTGCTTCATCTAGAATTGGCTCTCTCATTTAAGAGGTGTGTACATTTTAGTTGATCAAGAAAGAGAGGTTACCTTTGATTTTCTTTTAGGGTTTGAATTTTAGGGTTCAAGTCCTATTTTAATTAACAGTTTAACGGGCTAGTATAAATTCAATTTAATTCAACTGTAATGACCAACTTAAGTTTCGGAGACGTTTTACCTGCAATTCTGTCTGCGTACCAGTTTGAAGTTGGTAACCTTGGATTAAACTCGCCGGTGCGAGAGCCAACACTGTTGACATATGTCCCACACCTGCTAATAACGAGCGGCCATTTTCTGGAACTGAGCCACCGAGTAAATAAAACGATAAAACGATTTTGTGTACCTAGTCGGTATCCAAAGTATTTGTTTATTGTTTTTTTTTGTAAAAAATGGAATTAATTTTATTTAAACAAATGAAAAATTTCTAGATTAAACATTCATAATAAGTAATAAATTTCTTCCATGGGGATCGCAGTTGAAAGCGTCCCCATTACACTTGCCGCATTGTCACGTTGTATAGCAATACTTATTCTTTGTCGCAAGTAAGTGGTAGTTCGGGGTTCTCCAGTAATATTGGTAATACGTTTTCCTAGGCACTCCACAAAAAAGATTATTTCCTAGAATTATTAAGGATAAGGAAAGTTTATCTTATTTTCGTTATCAATTTGTTTTTTTAATCACTTATGTGACAGTTCAGATTAGATTCATTGAGTACTTCGTTTATTTTTATAAAAGATTGATGTAATTATCCGATAAGATAAGGATGCCTTTTAATCGAAATAAAATTGTTTGTTTTTGTAGAAAATTGTGTATTTTAGATAAGATAATTCCGCGTTAAATCTGCCTACGTGACTGAAATGAAGTGTTGATTGGTTTATCGCGTTGCCACGTTGAGGTAATTGGATGAAACATTTCAACTTGTTTAAGGAGGAAAGTTTAAATACCGGAGTTTAGGCGTCGAGACCGAGTTGCGGTTCGTTGTCAGAAAAAGTTGCCTTTTGTCCGTTTGAAGAAGCCATTTCCCATTTTCGAGGCCGAGTTGCTGTTCTTTGAAGGCGTGCATTTCTACATTAAAGTTTGGGTGGAAAAATTTTTGCCTTTCGTCGTGTTAACAAATTGTGTTGATGGTCCAAGAGAGTCCAATCAAGTTCGAGATCAAGTTTTTAAGAAATTGTACTGTGTTTGCGTTCAGCCAGTTAATTCAGACTTGAATACAATCAACGTAGTCTGAAAAAGAATTTAAGAAGAACAAATTTAGTGCCTTACGTCTCGGTAAGTGGGTTGTTTGCTTTCGCAATTAGTGTTCTGTGTGTCCGGATTTTTTCTGGCATTTGGAACCGAAAACTGTAAGTAGTCTAAGTTTTATTTATTTTGTTTAATTTGTATTCGAACGCATATGCGGGGTTGGTTTAATCGGACGGTGTTGTAGTCCAATTTTTGATAAGTAGGATTTTATGTTTACTTTCATCTGTATGTGTAGAATAAATTTCATTTGTGTAAAATCATGCAAATCGTGTGTTTATTCGATCCCTTTAACGATTCAGATTATATGTCTCATGGTTAATTAGGATTAATTTTACTGATTTGTACCCACTTCACTCACTTCAGATGTCTTTAAAATCTAGGTAAGTGATCTTTTCAGAATTTAAGGAATTTGATCGTGCCCATTGTTTGCTTGAAAATCTGGAGTTTGAAGTTTAATTTTTTATTGTGCCGGGATTCGAATAAGTTCTGGGAGGGTTTTAATTAGAGAAGTAGTTAAGGTTGAGGTGTTTGTGTATCGTGTATTTTGTACGGGCGATTGCATACAGCATTATTATTTGCCCGACCAACGTGGAGCATTGCATTAATTTTTTGTATGTGTCCCGAAATTAAAGGGTCACAGCAATATGTTGTAGTATCAATATTTTAATTGAATTAATTGTACAAATATTAAGTTATAACATAGGCAACTTTGGATGCATCATGTGCCAGACGAGTAACACACTAGTAACATTAAATTCATTGACATAATTTCTCAATTTCACGGAAATTCATACAGTCGTATTTTCTGCTTCTTTCAGGATTGTTAATAAACAAACTAGGAGCGATGAGTGTGACTGAAATGGTTACACCACGACCTCATTCTGTCGCACGGCTTCAACGGTACGCATTTGTCGCCAATTCCGGTTTCCCTTCCAGTTACGTTGTTTATAGTTCAATGGGTTAAGTTCGGAAAGCCGGTAACGTAGAAACAGCGGGTTTATCGCTAATGCTGTCAAAGACCGAATAAGATAGAAAAAAAATACACGGTGTCTTATTCATACGGTGGTACGGCTGTTGCCTCTAGAATTAGGTCTCGTAACGGTTAATTAGCTGTAATTAAGAGAATGCTTTACGATTTTTGGATCTGTTAAAATAAGGTAAGAAAAAAATTGAATCCAAATCAGCAAATTTCGGTTTCTTAGTATATCTTCGGAAGTAATCGAAATTTTCTAGTTTTCTTTAAAGCGTAATAATAACTCTTTAAATGCGCATATTTTCACTAATTTGACCATCGTCGTATCTATGGTTTCAGAGATACCCATGATAGGTATTCTAATCTTGAACACAATCGGCCGTCTGAATAAAAGTAAGCAAATGCTTATACTTGCAAAATTCAAAGTAAATACTCGTAAGTGCTCCTTCGCACAGGGCGACTTAGCAGCGCTTCTAAGCAGACGGACAGGACGCACTGCAGCGCTGCTAAACCATGCTAAACAGACCAGTACGAAGGGGCAGTTACGAGTATTTACTTTGAATTTTGCAAGTATAAGCATTTGCTTACTTTTATTCATACGGCCCAATGTATAGCAAACGCCCCTCTTTCTCCAAAGTTCTCGAACACTCCCGAATTTTCTAACATGTTGTGGAACAAACACGTCATATTTCCCGGAAATCCGTCACATCCGTCTTCGTCCTTTATCCATGGTGGCTCGGTGTCTATCAGGATTTCTGGAATGTTTGCCACATGACCCACCTTCTAAAACTGTTACCTCTCGCAACACGAACGACGGTTGTGGCACAGACATAGTCCCAGGAAACTCTTGTTCCATAACGCGAACTTGATTGCGATACTTGCACGATGACCCTTCGTGCATCTGTCATTCTTGAAGAAAACACAATTCACCGTCTTACGAACGGGTTGTGGGGTTCCTCTGGGGTTAAAGCAACAGGCCAACATTTCCACCCTTATACCCTGGATTACCACTTCCTGCATATCGAGCGCGAGGCGCCATTTCAACTTGTCAAAGCCACATCGGATTTTCGACATTGCCAGCCGTGTAACGCCATGAATTTGTAGTTGTCGTTTTAGGTGCTGTAGTGCATTTCAACACTCTTCGTAACTAGGCTTATCACAAGACCGGTCTTTTGTTACCAGATAATAAAGAATCGTCCCTACTCCTGTAGGAAACACACTTTAGCCATACCCGGAACTTGAGTTCTACACCAATATCTCCAGACAACTTGACATCCTTGGTTACGCAGTAAGTCAAACCTTTCGTCCCTGGTCAGAGTGTAGTTCAAGGGGGTACTCCAAATCTGCTAAAAGGTTCGTTTACCAGAACGTCTGCCACAGTTGTCGCTTCTTGATTTGGTAGAGCATATTCTCCTGTCAATTTGTTCAAATAGTCTATGTCCACCAAGATGCATTTGTTTCCAGGCACATTAATGCCTTCTTCTTTTGTATTGGTTCATTGCTTGAGGCACTAACTGCCCATTTTCTGTACCTATTCTTTCACATTTTGTTTGCAATTTACCCAGTAGAATCGTTCCCGCACCTTAACCAGGATTTTCGTCACTCCTAAATGTCCTCCCGTGTATCTGTCGTAGTATTATACTTCAGACTTCCTGCTTTGCGGTACCACCAGCTGTACATTTGTGGTCGTGCCATCGTCATTTTCTAGAACTCTCTTAAGGAGTCCATCTTTTAACCGTAATGAGTCCCACTAAGCCCAATACGACTGTAAAACTGGACAATATCGAGTGACCTCTCCCATGTTGGCCTGCTGTCTTCCATTTTCCAGTTTATAAGCAAACGTAAATCACTGACGCTTTCTTGAGCTGCCCGGAGTTCTCGGAGTGCCCAATCATCATCCACAAGTGCAGTGCGTCATGCGTGTTGTTCTTCATCTTTGTGCTCCCGTTGTGAGCAGTGTCGACAATTCACAGGGTAAGGTCTTCTGGATCAGGCATCGGCTATACAATGGTTTCAACCAGCGCGGTGTTCTGTTACAAAGTCGTACTCTTGCAGTCTTTGTAACCATCTAGCCACTTGCCCTTCTGATGGGCTCATAAATTTCAACAACCATCGCAATGCGGCAGGGTCGGCCCTTACGAGCAACTTCTGGCCATACAGATACATCAAGTGCGGATTCAGGTACAGGGTTCCAACCTCCCCCCTCCTTTTCCGAATTAAATATATCGTGTGCCCCCCCCCCCCTTTCCCGAAGTAATGCATCGTGTGCGCATGTCCGCGTTGGACGAAATGTGCTCTATAACTTTTGTAAGCTGACCTAACACATGGGTTGATCTAGGTTCGATTTGTCACAGTAACGACACGTGTGTCATCAATTTAACGGAGAAATGGATGATGAGTAAATTGAAATTACGTGAATATAGCAATTTCACTGAATGCAACTCCCCCCTTCTGTAGAAGCTGAATTCGCGCTTCCAGATAACCTCTGGAAATGTTTCATTGACTTGGTAGCGGCAAATTAGCTTCTTAGCCTAATCCTTTTGGCTTGTTGTCAAATTCTTGCATAAGGCTGTGATCATAGCTTGAAACCCAAACCTTTCTGGGCACTCCAAAGTGTCATCCCTCTTACCTGTCTTCACGCAACGCGCAAACCGCAGCTAATGGGATACACGTCCCAATCGAAGTGCCCTTCTTTAGCTTTTAGCATTATTTAACACCTTGCCAATCAAAATTCCTCGACCCATATTGATATAATTGGGTTTTATCACTCCTAAGCAATTCTCCCGGAGACCTCCATCCATGCGAACCATCACAACTTTCCCTCAACACTCCGGCAGGGTGACATCGTCCACAAGCATTACACGTAGCAGCTTGTCTCCTTCTCGATGAATAGGAACTTCGTCATGTAACCGGCTGGTTACTTTCCAACTCTTCCTACCGTTTCTTTCTCAAACTATTGTATTTAGGGGTGGTTCTTTTTACATAAAATAAAAATAATTGTTGTTGGGCGCCGGCTAGCTTCAGTCGATGGTCGTTTTCTGGCCTCGAGGAAATGGGAAAGGATGAATGAATAAAAATCAATAGTCTTTATTAAAACCTATTACATTCTTTTTCTCTTAGAAAATCGCCTTTTTGCTGTAAATAACACACGTCAAAAGATATGGAGAGTGAGGCGGTACGTTCCTGTAAAAGTAGGGTTAACTCATTCATTCACAAAAATTCACTGCATAGAATGGGAAAATCTGTCTTTATTACGTTAGCCAAAAATCAAAATATTTACTCTAAAACCGCCGAGTACAGAAAGAAACTTAATTCTTGTTTCATAAATTAGTATACAATTAGATCGAAACCATCTGCTGTAAATGCGTGTAGTAACGCCTCAAGGCACGAGTCGTTAAAATGAAAAAGAAACAGTGCTCACAAGCACTTATTTGAATGCAACCATGCTAGGTGACTAAATTGCCTTTACAATAACACAAATTCAAACGACAATGCAATAGTCTACGACGGGGCGAACAACAAACACGATAAACTACAACGCGATAATGTTTATTGGTTTATAAATACCTTGAACGTCTATTGTTAATGTGCACTAGGATTCGGAGTGCAGTCTTGGTCTCGCTCCGATCGATGTTGAAATCAAATGAACTCAGGACCGCCCATTGCAAGCAGCCATTCAGTTTCGGTTCGGCCAATCACAGGCAGGCAGGTTTCAACGCGACTTTTTCGGCACCCTCCAAGTGGACTGTGCACGGACCGCGCGTAGAACAGAAAATGCCGTTACCCTTACTCGGTAGGCGGAGCCTACTATACTAGGGATTAGCGGCGGCTACTTATATATGCACCAACCGACAGCACTAAGATCCATCCATCGATCGAGCGTCTTGGATCAACCCTGGGAGTAGGCAGATTGAGGCCTAGGGCAACTCACCATTTCCGTACCGCTACTCTAAGTAGTTTGGTACACGCCATCGACTATTGTATCTACTTACTCTGTAGATACGTTGTTTTTGTCTTTTGACTGTGTATATAGTGTAATATATGTTATTTAAACCGCCACGTTATTCTACCCGGTAACAATTGGCGCCCA
Source organism: Photinus pyralis (assembly GCF_008802855.1). Taxonomy (NCBI): domain Eukaryota; kingdom Metazoa; phylum Arthropoda; class Insecta; order Coleoptera; family Lampyridae; genus Photinus; species Photinus pyralis. The sequence continues at coordinate 47,256,866 of NW_022170511.1, forward strand.
ACGTCTTCGAACTTCTTAAGCAACGCGCTTAAACCACCACCAGCTCTAACCGACAGTAGCCGACCACCATCATCGCCACCACCACCGGCCTGGACCCGGTCAACGGCCCTACGATAACTGCTCCCCGAACAAAAGGACCTGCCGACATACAGCGGAGATCTCCTGGACGACCCAAAGCCGTTCCTTCAGAAAATCGAGGAAACAGCAAGCACAAACAGGGAACCTCCTACTGACTACACCGAACTAAACACCCAGTTCCTGAAAAAGTACGACGATCGCAGACAAACCGGGAAGCTGCACGCCGAATTTTTCGCCAGAGAGCAGAGGACAGAATCGTGCAACACCTTCCTACAACGAAAAGTCCGCATCGCAAGGAGGCTCAACATCTCGATGCACAACCACCTACACTTAGTCCGCGATCTGCTACATCCGGACATACGCTGCCACCTTCGAAGTCACATGCCCGAGACGATGCTGGACCTAGTACAACTGGCCACCGAGATTGAAGAGGACATAAGGAGCCGCAGTCGACCAGCCGCCGTCGATACTATCAGCAACCCACAACGCCCACCGAACGTACCTAAATGCCGTTACTGCTCTCAGTATCACTTCCACCGGGACTGCCCCGTCCTAGCTAACCGACAACAGGACCAGGAAAACGGATCAGGGGCCGGATCAAACACCCGGCCATTCAACTAATTGAAACCGCAAACGATGGAGGTCTTCCGACTATAACGCTGACGACCAACAATAAAGAGCTGGCCGCCCTACTCGACACAGGATCGACACATAACTTCATCCGACGCGAGTTTGCCCACAAGATCCAGAAGTACACGGAGGACGCAGCCACATTAGCTGATCCCAGCCACCGTCTACAGATAGTCGGAACCACAACCATCCAGTACCAAGTGGAAGGAGAAAGTTATCAGGGCGTCTTCCTGGTGACACCGTCGCTCGTCGCGCCAGTGATTCTTGGACAAGCTTGGTTACGCCACCAGAAAGCCGTCATCGATTACGAGCGTGGATGTGTACATTGGGGCACGGAAAGCAGACAGACGGTGCACTGGAATCGCGCTACCACCCAACCCACCCGACGGCAAGGGACCCCCATTACCGAGGTCAAGCACGGTTTCCCATCACACCTGAAGGATCAGTGGGCCAAACTCGCGCGAAACTTTGAGACAACGCTCACAGGAGACGCCTCCGCAACCACCACAGCATCCACCACACATAAGATCACCCTGAAGCAAGACACGCCTTTCCGACTACCACCGTATCGTTACTCTCCAGACAAGAAGAGGGCCATCACGGAAGAAGTAGAGACCATGCTGGCCGCGCGAATCATAGAGCCCAGTATATCGGACTACAGCTCACCGGTAGTCATTGTGAAAAAAAAGGACGGCAAACCACGGTTCTGTGTGGACTACCGACGGCTGAACGAAAGCTCAAACCTACCCGTTATCCACGAGACCTTAAGGGACCTGGGGATCGCAAAGATCTTCTCAACCCTGGACCTAAAATCGGGATACTGGCAAGTACCACTGGATGATGCGTCCAAACCTTTAACCGCCTTCACGACACCTGACGGAGCCGCCTATCAATTCGGAGTGATGCCCTTCGGCCTGAAGAATGCGCCAGCAACATTCCAAAAGCTGATGACACAAGAAGTCCTGCCAGGATATCTACACAAATTCGCAATGGTCTACCTAGACGACATCATTGTGTACTCGCAGACCTGGGAAGAACACCTCCATCTAGTGCTAGAGCGATTGCAGCACCACAGGCTACGACTATCGGTAGAGAAATGCCGTTTTGGGGTACAATCCATTCAGTACCTTGGTCACACCATTGAAGCAGACGGCAACAAACCGCTACGGGAGCACGTCGAGGCCATCCGCACCGCCGAAGCGCCTAAAACAAGGAAGCAGCTGCGTAGTTTCCTGGGACTGACTAATTGGATCCGAGACTACGTCCCGCGATGCGCAGAAATGCAAGGCCCTCTCGACGACCTACTACGAAAGAACACGCCGTACCGATGGACCGAAGCAGCCACTCAAGCATTCGTTCAACTGAAAAACGCCATCAGCCAACCCCTTAAGCTGTGCCGTCCGGACTTCAAGTTGCAGTTCATCCTACAAACTGACGCCAGTAGCAAAGGCATCGCAGCCGTACTCTACCAGGAGCCCCGCCCCAACCAGCGCAACATCATAAGTTACGCGAGCGCAAAACTAAACGGAGCACAGAGCAAGTATCATGTGAATGAACAAGAGTGTCTGGCGGTCGTCTGGGCGATCAAGCGATACCAACCATACCTGGAGGATAGAAAGTTTACACTCAAAACGGACAGTCGAGCGCTCCTTTGGTTAGACCGAACGAAGGACGACAAGAGTAAACTTACCAGATGGGCCCTGAGACTGCAAGAATTCTCCTTCGACGTGATACATTGCCCCGGCAAGGAAAACGAACTCCCCGACTACCTGTCGCCTCCTACCACCGCCCTCCGCACCATGCAGACAGGGACGACACAGGGCCACCATTCCTCGCCAACATCGAAGTGGCAGAACTTGCCGACAGCGTGAAGCAAAGCCAGAGAAACAATCCACCCGCTGGCAATTTGATAACTACGTGGAACCTAATCCAGGACAACGGGCCCGCGGACCCCGCCCAAAACCGTTTCTTCCAGAACTACACTTCCCACGACGGATATCTCTACCGCAAATCCAACCACGGAGATCTTCTGGTAGTACCCGTCGACATGAAAGAAGCAGTCCTGCACGCGTACCACGATTCACCAACAGCAGGCCACCCAGGAGCGGAAGAAACAGAACGGGCCATATACTCCCACTACCACTGGCCGAAAATGGAAGAAGACGTTAGGAACTACGTGCGGAACTGTTGGGTATGCACCGTGGCAAAGCGAGGACCCATTCAGGAAGCCACTGTCTGACCACGACAACCCAGTCGTCCGTGGGAGGAGATTTCCGTCGACCTATACACCACCTCACATCTGGGAAATCGGTTCATACTGGTAGTGACGGACCTATACAGCATGTGGGTAGAAGCTTTCCCTCTCCGGCTAACCACCACCGACGCTGTAGTCAATCGGCTGGAGAATGAAGTATTCGGACGATACGGGTTCCCAAGGGCGATAGTTTCCGACAATGGCCCACAATTCATCTCCGTCACCTGGGATGCCGCATTCCGACACTGGGGGTGCTACCATTGGACGACAGCTAGCCCAGTGGAGAGGCGGAACCAGGAAATTAAGAAAGGATTACGCATACACCTCGACGGGGAGGCTTCACAGATGTGGGACAGGAAACTCCCCATCATCCTCTTCACCCCCCGGACGAGAAAAAATGCCGCCACGGGAACGACGCCGAGCAATGCCCTGCTTGGATATGAACTCCCCAGCCCAGGAGAATGGCATGCGACTCAAGCCCCGGCAACTCCCATCGGCCAAGGTGAAGAACGCGAGGAACGGATCCGGACAGTCCACCGCAACCAGCACCGCTACCGATCCAGGTACGCGAACTTCGGACCAACCAGGGTGCAGTTCCAAACAGGGGACGAAGTAATGGAGAGATCCCGAGACCTCGCAACGGGAGAATTTCAGCGAAAATGGAAAGGGCCATATAGAGTAATCGCCAACGCAGGCACAAACTCATATTTCATCCAGCGAGACAGAGAACAGGTGAAGGTCCATATCCATGACCTACGACCAGCCCCCAATCGTAGAGAGGCCGCACGGGAACCGCCACCGCCAGATCGAGGAACACCTCACCCACCACCAAGACCCGCCATCTCGCCCACACCACCACGCCACAAAAGAACATCCCGCCACTACAACATACCGCAACGAATCCAACCAGCACAGGAAGCTAACAGGGCGCAGCCAGCCACGTCCAACCACCAGCCGCCGAATCCTTCGAAGCGGGGGGGAACTGTTACCCTTACTCAGTAGGCGGAGCCTACTATACTGGGGATTAACGGCGGCTACCTATATAAGCACCAACCGACAGCACTAAGATCCATCCATCGATCGAGCGTCTTGCATCAACCCTGGGAGTAGGCAGATTGAGGCCTAGGGCAACTCACCATTTCCGTACCGCTACTCTAAGTAGTTTGATACGCGCCATCGACTATTCTATCTACTTACTCTGTACATACGTTGTTCTTGTCTTTTGACTGTGTATATAGTGTAATATATGTTATTTAAACTGCCACGTTATTCTACCCGGTAACAAATGCAACTGTTCTTCGGGAAATCTCGCAATCCTCCAGATTTTCTCCGGAGTGCCGTGAAGGATCGTCTTCGCCTTCGATGTAGTGGCTGGATGGAGATGTTTTCTCTCGGTTCTTTCTCTTGATTTTCTTAAAAAAGTCGCCTCAATTCGTTGCCCCGCATCTAACAACATTGTACATGTTTTTCGCGCACCTTCGTTTCGAACTGTTGCAGTGTAGTGGTTGTACAAGACAATGATACGACTGCTACAGTGCTACTTACCTACAGCATTGTCGTTTGGTGGCGGAAACTAGCAAGTAACCACAGTCAACAAAGTAAGTAGTTCCTATGACCAATTTGCGAAAGGAGAAGACAATCGAAAACCTCGAACCCGTAGATACAATAAAAACATTAGTTAAACAGACACATGTTGGAATTCGAATAGATATTATTGTAATTATTATTACAAATTCTTTCGTGTGGTTTATCAAAAGTATTACTTTTTATATTCAATGTTTTAATATTCTGAATTCAATTTTTACTCAACAAATTTACCTACTGTTTTTTTGTCATTATAAAAAGGGTGTGATTCAAGGCTAAGCAGTATATGTAAAACATTACGACGCGGCGGCAATGATGATTGATGTATGTATAAAACGTCATTATAGGGAAAAAAGCTTACATATACCTACTCGCAAAATAAAATAAGGATTTGCCTATTATAACATTAGTTAATACTAAGCGATAGAAGTGTACTATTCTAACCGTGTATTGAAGTGACAAAAACGAAATTTTTAAAGAGAGATAAAATTACCACTTAACAATTTGATATCAAGTGTATAACACAATAACATAAGCAAACGTAAACGTTGTTGGTTAAAGATTATTTAGTGAGTACGTATACAATTGCATCGACTAGCAGTTTATTTAAATCGAAAATTTATTGTTAAACAAGAAAAAAGCGACTACTTCAGGTTAGCTCCGTTTCAGTAAACATCCTACAGTGAAACAACACAACAGTTCGGTATGAAAAACGAACAAGATTCTGTGTCAAAATATAAAAATCGAACTTACGGCTCGAGGGTAAATCCACCATTTTGACAGTAATTCGCTTTCATTGGAGTTGCTAAGGGGTTGTTTTCCAAAGCCGGCCAATCCCACTTCGGCAAATAGCACGCGCGAATTCTCATTGGAGTACTAAAACTACCCCTCATTTAGCGCGGTACGAAGTTAGTAGTAACGTAGGTGCGGGAATTTCCCAAATGCACTCTCTCTAATCGAAGTAGCGCGTATGCAGTTTGGGATGTCTGTAAAAGGTCTGGTTCAAACCAGAAGATAACAGAACAACACTATCACGATTTAATGTTGTTATAGTCACTTGCCGTTTGGCTTAGGCATAAGCTAGTCATATTGGGATCAGAGTTAACTGTGCTCCAAAATTTAATTGAATCAGTCACAGATATTAACTATATCAAGCTTCAGCCAATTGTTTGTGATTGAGTTTTAATAAAGAACAGGTGCTGCTGTTGCTTCTTGAATTGTGCTGTGCTTTCACGAATTCAAAACTTTTTCTAATTTAATATGAAGTTTTCACTGAACATCAATTCAGTTAATTCGAACCCAATGGTGAACATTTTATTAAATTTTTTGTCGCGCGTATTCGAGTAACGTGCGGTGCGTTTATCTAACAACATCGCGCGGGATATATAAACTTAAAAACAACTGCCAATTAATGAATAGAATTAACGTTGTCAATTAACAGACAAATTGTTCGCGTGGAACTACGCTCTGTGTACCTACATCGTTAATCGGAAATGATTTTTTAATTAACAATTGTTTTAAACAGCCTCACGTTGGATTTCAAGGGTGTAGGGGCGTTGGGCGCTTCGTCAGCCCACGCATCCGACGAACTTTCCCATCAACAATTTAACATTTTTCCGGCGATATTCAGCCGGCAATTAAACTTTAATACCTGCCCGCAAAAATCTATGATGGACGATTTAAGACCGAACCTCGTCGGTGTCGGCAATTTACTAGGCGTTTCGGGCCTATTAGACGACCATCACGGACATCTAATGAGCGGTAGTACGAACGGTGATAAAGGAACTCCAAGAAAGTGCAATACTAGTGGATCGTCCGCCGAGGACTTTACAGCTTTATATGGTGCTTTACCGCATTCGCACGACCATCATGCTCACACACCGGCACATACGCCGCCGTCCGCAACCAGATCTATTACGGATCATTCAGGTTAGTTTACATTTACATTTCCTTTATGAAATTATGGGTAACGTGTTACCATTGAATAAGATTCATTACTTACCCAGAAAATGATTATAGCACATCATCAGGAGCGCATTTTTTCGTGTTTTGTTTTATAAAGACAAATGGTCTAAGAAACAGAACCATTTACAAGGGATAACCAGAAACCATATTGACATAGGTTACCTCCAGTGGCCTTTATCAACCTTACATGCTACATTTAATCATTTAGCACTTGATTACCACCTACGCAGGATGATGAAAAGTTGGAAGATACCTTGTATACTATCAATAGTTGTATAATTTTAACAAACGAAGTTCAATAGCAATTTATCTTTAGATAGTATTTTTTGCAAATTTAAAAAGAACAGTATCGCAAACTTGCAATGAGAAATGGGCATCAGGGTGAGTTTTTCCGTTATTTAGCATGATTAAATAGGAAAAGAATTTCAGTTTAAGATCTTAATTTAGAAGGTTCTTCTTTGTTTTCGTAATTAATATGCCCATGGATAATAGCAGACGCGTTTTGAATGATGGACACTTGCGCCCAGGCAATTAAGTTTTAATTTTCATTATATTGATGTCACCGTTAATGAAAGGAAGATTGCGACCACAAACGAAGTGGCTTGGATATGAAAGCTTTGGAAAAACACAATTTATTACAGTTGCGTTCGCAGTACGTACTTATAGGTATACAAAATTAAGAAGTTATCGTAATTTTTGAATATTTATTCCGTATATTCCGCTTCCTTCGTCATTTTTTATGTTGATTACTTGACATTTTTCAAGTACCTATACCTAAATGAATATCCTATAGGTTCATTTTAACTGTGTATTTTCCGTATTTAAACATACCGGACACAAGGGTTTGTGTGGGTTTTTTATTTTGCAAAAGAGCATACACAACTGATACCTACCGTGCGTGTTTCCCTAATCGGTCCACATGACTTCTGTATGAGTATGATTGAAACAAATGTGTGTGTCGCAGATATGATTCCCTTATTGCAGGGCGAACATTCTTCCTATTTCACACAGTTTTTATCCCGAATTAGAAATTTTATACCATCGTTGAAGCCTGAAATTGAAATTTCTTCTGATGTCGTCTTAACCCACGTGCAGTACAGTAAATTCGGTTGAGTGGCCTTTACAACGTAGGTCTTCAATAATTCGACATCTCCTGTTTACAAATTTTTGATGCAGGCAGATCCCCGTCATCTTATCTTACACGCTTCTTCGGTTTGGAGACCCATATTTTAGCTTCTGCAGAGACTATGTTTGGTCTGCACTTAAATGTAATAATAAATTTGGTTAGAGGAGTTTTTTGCCTCTTCACTGCCACGTTATGCATGCTCCTTTTTCTCGTTTAACTCCATACCTACGTAAAGCCATTATAAATCGCACATGTTTTTCTTATTGTAGTTGTACGATTTCTGTTTCGTCCATTTTGGGTAGTCCGTACGAGTAATAGAGAACAGAAGGTGGACTAAGAATTTAATAACAACACGTAGTAGATCAGCCGTCACTTATATAGAATATAGACAGCTAATACAACTAATTAGGTATGTACGAAATGTAGATAAATCACATCACTTGAACTTAAGATTCCCCTTCCCCACATAGCAGAACCTTCTTTGAGAGAGCGTTTTCTTTTAAGAGCAGGGATACGAATTAAATTATTGAATCATTTCTGAAATTAGGCAACCAACATTACTAATAGTTCAGCTATTAAATATCAGAGGTCGCAGCATGTTTTAAAATCCAAAGATAGTAAACATAGATATATTAATATATTATATTAAATTATTAATATATCTATAATAGTAAATAAATTGTGCTGCCACATCGTGTCGAATAGGTGGTACTATCTAATTACACAATTGGTTTGTGTATACTCTAAATTAAATTATATGATGGGTTCCATGCCCTTGTGCACATTCCTTTGCTTATTTAAACGAGATAAAAAATATCTGGTTGACATACCTAGATTAAATTACATTTGAAGGTACACCCAAAAAACGATTATGCAGTAATAACCAGAGTTTGTAATTCAACAAATTCAAGGCATGCTTTTTTTTATTCAACTACCTAGCCCTTCTGCCCTTGCATACTTATGCAAGGTGGAAATTTTGTCTTTATAAATAATACTGCAGTCGAAATCGCAAACTCAAAATACAATTTTTGACGTTCATTTGTTAATATACGTTAAGTGATCTTTATTCTTTAATGCTTTGACGTGGTAAATTTAAAAGGTAATAGGTGAATTTGCTTTATTTAGAAAAGATTGTCTGTTTTTGTTCATTTTGTCATACCTACAATTTGTAATCATCATTTTTAGTACTACTTCATACTATGCGATCAAAAAAGAGTTGGCGAGTCACCTTTAGAATTGTTGGTTACCCGGAAAATCATCTTTAACTGGAACTTTCAAAGGCGACTCGATTGTCAATCTTTTTTGATCGCCCGTTATATGACAAGCTGGAGAAATCTTACTCGGGGGTTATCGGGGGCGGTCCTGCCCTCGAAATTGACAGAGCATGCCAAGGGCCGGCGCTACGGGGATGCAGTGAAGTAAAAATTTAACCGTGCCGAAAAAATCGTTACTACGGGTAATTCATATTTTTTACTGAAAATTCACTCCCGCCTCTCATGAATCCAACCCCCGAGCATACCCGGGTAATTTCGAGAGTAAATCTGGACTCTGCGCCCACGAAAACCCCCGAGTAACAATTTCTAAGAGATTTTTTCGGCTTTTCATATACAGGGTGATTCCTATAGTACCTGCCACCGTTTGGGAGCGTATAGGGGGTGCCTAGGGAAGTATTTTGATATAGGACACTTGGGGTCGGAAATCTAAAATAAGGGCGCCAGAACCAAATTTATCTTCTGGAATTTCACGCCTGTATGTAGGCAACCCAACCGACCGACGTTTCGCGCGGAGCGATGCAGAGCGAGTTAGCGCGAGGAAGCGACATGGGAGGGAAGGAGGGAAAACGACAGTCAAAAGCAATAACGTTTACAAGTGTTCAACGTGGCCACCGTTGTTCTCAATGCACTTCCTACATCTAGCCAACTATTATTATACTATTGCCATAGTGTTATTCACTTGATACGCGTCGTTGCAGACGGGATTTCGTGGGTTTAAACAAAATTCTGATCAAGTGTCAGCCACACATCGCCGCCTGAGATCGCTCCGTGTGCACCGCCGGCCGGTTGGGTTGCCTACCTACAGGCGCGAAATTCCAGAAGGTAAATTTGGCTCTGGCACCCTTATTTTAGATTTCCGACCCCAAGTGTCCTATATCAAAATACTCCCCTACGCACCACCTACACGCTCCCAAACGGTGGCAGGTACTATAGGAATCACCCTGTATATTATGTTTATAATTCTTATGCAATAGATAACAAATGCATTTTTGCATCCGTATGATTTTTTAGGAAAGTCGTAGGATTGGCAGCGGTACACAATCGTGTAAAATTTTCAAACTATGTTTTAACAACCTGTCTTCTTTTACGGAGAGTCACCCACGCACCTTCGATATAATTTTACATTGCAATTTGTCAGTGGCGACCTCTATTTCATGAATTGTATGCCGTCCTTAATGTATATGTTACGCACAAATATCGAAAACGCTCATTGAGCGTTATGGCCGAAGCTAAATGACCAAAGACCGAAATGAAATATTTTTACGTATTATGTCCGTTAACTTATGACCACAACAGAAGCGACCACACCGCGAGCTCTTCGTTTGAAGAATGACTATAGTCATGGAATTATTTATTACGGCAACATATCAAAAAAGCATAATGAAAACATCATACATTTTGAAAATATCAACGTCATGTAGACGTTATTTCGGTATAAACACCATAAATAATGGCGGGACATCCTGTATATAAAAATTTTTCAATTTATTAAGTGTAAATTGGGGGATTATCTACGAATAAGCACAGAGATAATTTTATTTGAATTTGAATTTCCGTGTTTGTTGTTCGTTTTAGAATTCTTTGTAATTGTGTAATATGCCTAATGTAGGTAATACACTTGTGGTCGAATTGCGTATTTTATAAGAGGTTTATAATAAGAACCTTTAGTATAAGGTGAAAGTTAATTAATTTTAAAAAAATGCACATCTGCTGTTAACAAGGTCGTAGATGATTGGAATTAGTGCGCATTATTTCGGCGTGCGTGAGAACATTTGGCACGTTCCTGCGAAACTACCGTTATCAAGTCTAAGCGTAAAAACTCCTGGTAATATAGTAATTAATTTAAGACTTTTAATATTTTTAGTGCACTTTTACTTTCAAAAAGTAAGAAGTGCACTGTCTGTATGTCTGTCTGTTTCTCTGAGTCAGAAAGGATCCGAAACTACACCACTTACAGACTTGGAATTGGTGTCATTCGATCAGAAATTAAAAATTATTTCATGTTTGTATTCTCGTTAAGGCATGAAATGTCCATAGCCCTATTAAAATCGAAAAAAACAAATTTGAAAGTGCACTCTTCGCCTCTTGCTGACAAGCGGCTTAACGAATTTTTTTAACTATCGACTGCCTAAGTGCGGGGTAACTTGTCCAAACAAGCTTTGTAAGCGTTTCTTTCTTTCATGAATTTTGATTAATTTTTCATTTCAAGTGTTTCGGAAACCATTCTTGTGATTTTGTCATTGTCAATCAATTAATTGTGTGTTTATTCGAATCCTTTGTGTGCTCCGGATAGAGTTTTCATGTCAGATTTTTCTGTGTAGTTCATCCTTTGTAATTCTCGGAAGTTGATCGAGGATACTGAGTCTCCCAAAACATTAGTTTAGGTTAATATTGAAATTTTTGTTTGTAGCAGATGTACGAGGAGAGATTATAGAAGTTCGAATTTTGATTTGCTTGAGCTAGCTGGGCAGGTGTTTTGTGGGCGGTGTAGTTGACCAATCCTTGCGTTTACTGGATTCAGCGAAAAAGTTAACATTTCTCATTAACTCCTAGGGGAGTTTTTAATAGTATTGTATAATTTGAAAATAAATGAAAATAAAATGAAGTCATATTGACGGTGTACCCGAATACATTTCTAATTAGGTGGGTTCATTATTCATAATTCCATAATTGCCAAGGAAATGTCACTTGACGCTTGCTTATAAAAATCATCGTATTTGTAAATAAAATGGCTTTGGTTGAAGAAGATAATATCGGGTGATCGAAAAGAATTGCACACAGTTTAAATTGGACTCTTTAAGTTTTTAATGTTTTTTACTTAAGGAATTGGCAAACATGTTTCGAAGGTAGTTTATTTTTATTGATTGGTATCAGCTGCCTCAGTAACTATGGAAGCAACCTCGGATACAACAAACAAAACAAAATCTTCATTAATCCATGGCCTACTATTTAAGAACAGTAAAAAAAACAAGATTTTATTGATTTTCATGGGTAAAATTAAGAAAATATATAAATTGTGATACATCAATACAATCAGGAAAAATAATGAATAAGATTGAAGTTAAAATATACGAATATGTTGCATTTCAAAATACCCACTTAGGGTCTTTTTTACCTACGTCACTGGATTCTACGTAAAAATATCTAAAATAAGCGGGTTTTATCTTTTTTTTAATCTTACACAAGTAGTAAGATAATTATGATGATATACCAAAAAGGAACACTGTTCGTTTTCACCCTATACCTCAAAAACAAACGTAGTTACATTGATTCTGTTTGTGGTTTCACAAAAATGGTTATTTTCACAGGGTACCTATCTCTGAATAACGTAGTATTGTCTTGATTTTGGTATTCTTTCAGCGTTTTTATTTCTTACACATTTCTTAACAAAAAATTCACAGATTTCACAATCCATGCAACTATCAGAAACATTGGAAATGACAACCGTATAACGCCATATGTAAAACACAAATAACCCTTATTATCCACAATCACTTGCTCCACTCGCTCGCAAACTCGCTCGTGTCGCAAATAATAGCGTCGTAACATGCGGCATGCGCGAAAATTTTAGATTAGAATTAACAAAACCATTGAATAAAAACTTAACAAAACCCTAGCACACTGTTAAGTAAGTACCGTATCGACAGTATCCGCGACTTTTCCTGAATCTACCAATTGCGGTCGAGTACGGTACACTCATCACTTCAGGCGACACCGGGTCTTTTCTCTACAACGAAAACATACCCACAACAATAGTTTGCGTAATTGGACCACATTGTGGAGGACTGTTTGTTGTTACTCATATTATTAAAATATGCCAATAAACAGTTTTCGGTAATATTTACTACCCTATTTGCCTCACACCAATCATTGAAGTTTTGTATTCCTTCTCGTACTTCGGCCTTGATTTTGTAGGTAATAATTTTTCTACTGCAGAGTTTGCAATATCACGCAATTCTGGGGACGTAGAAGAGAACTCCGAATCTGAATTCATTTTAATAAAATAACTACAAAATCCAAACTACAGATTTAAATTTTCAATTTGAATTGACATTTGTTACCAACTTTTCATTGCTGCCAATCTAGGAACTTTAATTTTCTCCATACGTATTTTGAATTAAATTTTCAAACAACATTTTTTATTTTCACTCGAAATAGAAAAAATAGTATGAAAAACACGTGTTACAATGCTTTATTGTAATACCTACTCCTATCTTGTGGACACTCGTGGCTCCGCTTCGCTACGCCCCTCGTGCCACAAGATAATCGTATTATAGTCACATTGTAACACTTTTCTTTCAATATACCTACTATTCCAATGCTAAAATCCTGTCGTTTCATTACCTACACATCCTATCTTGTTCCTTATTCGCCAACTTATTCCTGCAAAACAGGACAAGAAATTTATAATACACTATTTACTCTTATTAGAACCGGTAATTTTTTATCCATTTGCTAGATTTTACACCTTTGGTTTCAAATAAATTATAATCGATTAACACCTTTTTGTGGGACTAATTGTTCTTGTAGTTTTCCGTAACATTTTGTGACGAAAAAAAAAACAAAATGCAACCTATTATACACTTATAAAATTACAGTGATTTCGCTCGTCCTACTTCACAATGCGTATAAAGCGAAATCCTAATTTCAATATGAACATGTGTGCTTAGCGCAAGTACAATATGTCAAATTGAGTGTTAACCGGGGTTTGTAATCCCTCTATGTGCGGTTGTCTTCTTCTCCTTTATTGTAGATCCATATGCTGCGGACTAAGTATAGTAAATTGACACTTCATTATGGACACCATGAGCAGTCATTATAGTCCCAGATGTACTCAAAAGGTCGCCCCCTTAGATTCCACTTTGTCGTGAATTGTGTATGGGGTTTGTAGTGTTACTATTGTAAAGGTGACGACGAACCATAAATATATCAGGTATTAACTTATTTAGTACAATTTATATTCATTTTTAATTAGCATTGCGTTACATTGATTGATTTTCAACACACTTTTATTGTAGGTAAACTTAAAGCCCAGATTTTCATTTAAATTCGGTATTCGTTTGAATTTAGGGGAATGTGTGTTTATTTAGGTAGATGATATCGGATTTTAATAAATCCAACTTTTGTGTAGGTATGTGAGGTTTGACAGTAAGATTAGCAATTATTTCACACTGCATTTATATGCATATTCGCTATCATTTTTACGAAAGATTCAGTTGATAATTTTGAAATTCTGTTATGTACCTACCACACCGATAGATTTACGAGCAATTTGTCAGATCAATAAACTAGGCTAGGTATTGGAAATACAAATACAAAAAATGCATGAAAGTTGCTTCTTGGATATTGAAATAATGCGTTTCGACGGTTTCCTCAACGAAATTGGTGTAAATAACGAATATGGCATCGTCTGGTAAAAGTATACGTGATTGGTAGCTTTCAGTTTAAGCGATGCAGGCGTGACCCAATAGTACGCATCTAATGCCCACAACCTGAAAACTCTGCGACATCCTTTGATTGACCTCTCGAGCTATGTACAAAAGGCGCACGAAAGATCGAAAGTTAGTGTATCTATACGCACTATACAGGTTAATTCAAATTCGAGGGCCACCATGGGGATCTCGGAAACTAAGAGATAGGTAGGTAGTTTAAATTTGGCAAAGTTGCGTATTTTGATGCTTAACAAAATGCCGTTTAGAAACTGAAAAAATTCCGACTACTTTCGGAGATTTAAAACTAGCATCTTGTAGAGGAAAAAAGTGGCCATAATAATGTGTCATTTATTTTGAAATATCATTTTAAATAACTTCGGTCAAAAATAAAAACGATTTTGCAAAATTTCTGTTTCTCCGAAAGTAGTCGATATTTTTTTAGTTTCAAAACGGCATTTTGTTAAGCATCAAAATACGCAACGTTGCCCTCGAATTTGAATCAACCTGTATATGCCAATTGATCTAAATAATGATCAGCATGTTGGAGAGGAAATATGATTTAGGTTATTGACTTGGAACTTAGAGCCTGTTTTTACACATACCACGCACTCAAGCGTCCGACAGAGGAGAAATTTTAATTACTTACAGATTTTACTAATTGAAAAATAATCTGATCGTTCAGAATTTTGGGATATTCAGACGCACTTAGAACTGACACAAACACACGCTAACGGCTTCAGGAACTTAATGACAAGAAAACTGGCTTGTATTAGATGATAAAATTTGGTGGCTTTTATTTTTCATGAATCACAAACCTTGTCGAAAGGCTTCACTAAGCAACAACTGCATGGTTTACTCTCACTGGAACTACTCCTTTTTCCGCTAAGGGACAAAACTTTCTTTAAAGCCTTTCCATTTTGGCCCACCACGTACACCAACATAGTTCACGTTCACATAGTTGTGATGTCGTAACTTAAATCTCTCAATACGATTCCTTACTTCTTCTACACAACTTTATTATAATCACGATTAATTATGTTTCCAACACAAATAGAACCGACTGCCCAAAATAACCCCGTAACAAAATCACTCACTCCAACGTTCACCAAACAAAAAAACCCCGTTTATACATTGTCTTCCGTATTTAAAGGATTCACCACTTCCACCATAAAATAATCCCGTTCTTTTAGATTTCGTAAACAAACAGCCAATCGGAACCAAATTTGAATAAGCAGTTTCGAAATAAACTGCGCAACTGTTGTTTTCTTATCAACGATAACATGTCCTTATCTTGAAACTAATTAAATTTCTCCTTACGTAACGCCATAACGAATATTTTTATCGCAAACGACAAGATAACCTTTTATAACTCACGCAACATTCCACCAATTGTGTACTACTTAGAACACCTTCTAGCACCTTATGTAAATTGAACAAATTTACAAAAGCGATAAAATTAAAACGAAAATTACGCAAGTTTTTAAAAGGAAAAACAAATACTGAAATACACCTATTTTGTTGGGAGCTATCTGGTCGTATGTATACAAACAGTTTAGCTCTAAACACCTCATAAACGTCATATCTTCTCTAGGTTTTTCATTTTCTTACAGATGGCATTATTTGATAAAAACACAAAACTTTAAATGGATGTTTCTCCTAAACTATAAATGCCAGAACAAATCAAATGTCAAATAAAATGTATTTTACACTCTACCATTTTGAATACAACATAATATTACCCGAGCATTGCCGTTGGCGAGTTATTTTAGAAAAACGTAAAGAGTCGGGCATTTTTGTTGATTTTTGACCACAGTAATTTCTCTCGACGTTTGTCACACTCGCATTGACAAACTTGTTGTTTTCTCTCTCTTTACTATTCAAACAAGTCGGAAAAATAAAATCTTCACAGGACCTTTTGTAACCATTTAGCATTTTCTGCGTTGAATGTAACCGCAGGGAGTGTCTGGCTGAATGCGGTACATAGATATTTGAATATTGAGTTGGTATCATATGAGGAAAATATGGAAAATATCACTTTTGCTTTTGTCGTTGCAATGACAAGTACTTACTTTACGAAAGATGTGGAAATCTCATGAAATTCCAGAGACATCAAGTTAAAATTGCCAAAATTAATTATCTAAACGTATTTACGTGAATGGAATTTGCTATCCTTAATCTAGGTAAGGATATTATTCATATTGCCGTTTTAGGTCATTTTATATCACATGTTCCTGGCAAAGTTGTAGTTGATTATTGTATCATATATTCTCTATTGCATTTATTCGAAACCCAGCTACTGGAATCAGCAAGGTTAATCGTATCAGCATATGTTTGATTTTCCCATTCTAGTTCCATTCCCGGATGTTTTATCTTAACCGAAACAGTTATCGTTATCACTTGAGTATTAGACAATCTATTAGCTTGATCTATTAAGACACGTCAAATTGGGCAGTTGGTGAATCATTATGCATCGCCCGGGACCGCAATATTACCTCCTTCGAGTTGCCGAAGTTGGAGTCTCCCTTTGAAGAAGCCTAAATGTGGTAACATTATTTATGTAAAATGACGGTATTACTATTCTTTATGCAAAATGTTCCTTCGTCGATAATGACTTTATATGCGTTGGTCATCCAACATAAATTTAAGCATACGTTTTTTGTGTATGTTTATGCTCTTGTTGTATTGTTGCATGTATTTATTGTAGCGAGTATTCCGCTTGTGGACCTTTTGTCCATTTTATTACTTGTTCAAGATGTTTTATTGCATTATCGATTTGGTTTGCATTCGCTCAGGATTGTTTCACTGGGAGACCTAACTCTCTGTCTTCTCTGACTAGCCGGTTAATTCCGTTTTCTATTCATAAAGAATCGCTACAAGTTACCCATGAAAATGATAAAATAGCGTTGTTTGTTGGCTCTGACAGCTAAGTGGTAACCTTAAATGGGAATAAGTCTTCCAACTGAAAGTCTGATACGACAATAAATATACAAACCAATTACTTAATTCAAAAATAAAAGAAATCTTTCCCAGATAAGTTTC
>NW_022170511.1:47274347-47381629 GCF_008802855.1 Photinus pyralis
CATATAGAGTAATCGCCAACGCAGGCACAAACTCATATTTCATCCAGCGAGACAGAGAACAGGTGAAGGTTCATATCCATGACCTACGACCAGCACCCACTCGTAGAGAGGCCGCACCTGACCCGCCACCAAGACCCGCCATCTCGCCCACACCACCACGCCACAAAAGAACATCCCGCCACTACAACATACCGCAACGAATCCAGCCAGCACAGGAAGCTAACACGGCGCAGCCAGCCACGTCCAACCACCACCCGCCGAATCCTTCGAAACGGGGTGGAACTGTTACCCTTACTCGGTAGGCAGAGCCTACTATACTAGGGATTAGCGGCGGCTACCTATATAAGCACCAACCGACAGCACTAAGATCCATCCATCGATCGAGCGTCTTGCATCAACCCTGGGAGTAGGCAGATTGAGGCCTAGGGCAACTCACCATTTCCGTACCGCTACTCTAAGTAGTTTGATACGCGCCATCGACTATTCTATCTACTTACTCTGTACATACGTTGTTCTTGTCTTTTGACTGTGTATATAGTGTAATATATGTTATTTAAACTGCCACGTTATTCTACCCGGTAACAAATGCAACTGTTCTTCGGGAAATCTCGCAATCCTCCAGATTTTCTCCGGAGTGCCGTGAAGGATCGTCTTCGCCTTCGATGTAGTGGCTGGATGGAGATGTTTTCTCTCGGTTCTTTCTCTTGATTTTCTTAAAAAAGTCGCCTCAATTCGTTGCCCCGCATCTAACAACATTGTACATGTTTTTCGCGCACCTTCGTTTCGAACTGTTGCAGTGTAGTGGTTGTACAAGACAATGATACGACTGCTACAGTGCTACTTACCTACAGCATTGTCGTTTGGTGGCGGAAACTAGCAAGTAACCACAGTCAACAAAGTAAGTAGTTCCTATGACCAATTTGCGAAAGGAGAAGACAATCGAAAACCTCGAACCCGTAGATACAATAAAAACATTAGTTAAACAGACACATGTTGGAATTCGAATAGATATTATTGTAATTATTATTACAAATTCTTTCGTGTGGTTTATCAAAAGTATTACTTTTTATATTCAATGTTTTAATATTCTGAATTCAATTTTTACTCAACAAATTTACCTACTGTTTTTTTGTCATTATAAAAAGGGTGTGATTCAAGGCTAAGCAGTATATGTAAAACATTACGACGCGGCGGCAATGATGATTGATGTATGTATAAAACGTCATTATAGGGAAAAAAGCTTACATATACCTACTCGCAAAATAAAATAAGGATTTGCCTATTATAACATTAGTTAATACTAAGCGATAGAAGTGTACTATTCTAACCTTGTATTGAAGTGACAAAAACGAAATTTTTAAAGAGAGATAAAATTACCACTTAACAATTTGATATCAAGTGTATAACACAATAACATAAGCAAACGTAAACGTTGTTGGTTAAAGATTATTTAGTGAGTACGTATACAATTGCATCGACTAGCAGTTTATTTAAATCGAAAATTTATTGTTAAACAAGAAAAAAGCGACTACTTCAGGTTAGCTCCGTTTCAGTAAACATCCTACAGTGAAACAACACAACAGTTCGGTATGAAAAACGAACAAGATTCTGTGTCAAAATATAAAAATCGAACTTACGGCTCGAGGGTAAATCCACCATTTTGACAGTAATTCGCTTTCATTGGAGTTGCTAAGGGGTTGTTTTCCAAAGCCGGCCAATCCCACTTCGGCAAATAGCACGCGCGAATTCTCATTGGAGTACTAAAACTACCCCTCATTTAGCGCGGTACGAAGTTAGTAGTAACGTAGGTGCGGGAATTTCCCAAATGCACTCTCTCTAATCGAAGTAGCGCGTATGCAGTTTGGGATGTCTGTAAAAGGTCTGGTTCAAACCAGAAGATAACAGAACAACACTATCACGATTTAATGTTGTTATAGTCACTTGCCGTTTGGCTTAGGCATAAGCTAGTCATATTGGGATCAGAGTTAACTGTGCTCCAAAATTTAATTGAATCAGTCACAGATATTAACTATATCAAGCTTCAGCCAATTGTTTGTGATTGAGTTTTAATAAAGAACAGGTGCTGCTGTTGCTTCTTGAATTGTGCTGTGCTTTCACGAATTCAAAACTTTTTCTAATTTAATATGAAGTTTTCACTGAACATCAATTCAGTTAATTCGAACCCAATGGTGAACATTTTATTAAATTTTTTGTCGCGCGTATTCGAGTAACGTGCGGTGCGTTTATCTAACAACATCGCGCGGGATATATAAACTTAAAAACAACTGCCAATTAATGAATAGAATTAACGTTGTCAATTAACAGACAAATTGTTCGCGTAGAACTACGCTCTGTGTACCTACATCGTTAATCGGAAATGGTTTTTTAATTAACAATTGTTTTAAACAGCCTCACGTTGGATTTCAAGGGTGTAGGGGCGTTGGGCGCTTCGTCAGCCCACGCATCCGACGAACTTTCCCATCAACAATTTAACATTTTTCCGGCGATATTCAGCCGGCAATTAAACTTTAATACCTGCCCGCAAAAATCTATGATGGACGATTTAAGACCGAACCTCGTCGGTGTCGGCAATTTACTAGGCGTTTCGGGCTTATTAGACGACCATCACGGACATCTAATGAGCGGTAGTACGAACGGTGATAAAGGAACTCCAAGAAAGTGCAATACTAGTGGATCGTCCGCCGAGGACTTTACAGCTTTATATGGTGCTTTACCGCATTCGCACGACCATCATGCTCACACACCGGCACATACGCCGCCGTCCGCAACAAGATCTATTACGGATCATTCAGGTTAGTTTACATTTCCTTTATAAAATTATGGGTAACGGGTTACCATTGAATAAGATTCATTACTTGCCCAGAAAATGATTATAGCACATCATCAGGAGGGCATTTTTTCATGTTGTGCTTTATAAAGACAAGTGGTATAAGAAACAGAACCACTTACAAGGGGAAAACCAGAAACCATATTGACATAGGTTACCTCCAGTGGCCTTTACCAACCTTACATGTTAAATTTAATCATTTAGCACTTGATTTCCACCTACGCAGGATGAAAAGTTATACCCACCTTGTATACTATCAATCGTTGTATAATTTTAACAAACGAAGTTCAATAGCAATGTATCTTTAGATAAGTAGGTATAGTATTTTTTACAAATTTAAAAAGAACAGTATCGCAAACTTGCAATGAGAAATGGGCATAAGGGTGAGTTTTTCCGTTATTTAGCATGATTAAATAGGAAATGAATTTCAGTTTAAAATCTTAATTTAGAAGGCTCTTTGTTTTCGTAATAAATATTCCCATGGATAATAGCAGACGCGTTTTGAATGATGGACACTTGCGCCCAAGTAATTAAGTTTTAATTTTCATTTTATTGATGTCACTGTTAATGAAAGGAAGACAATTGCGATTTGCGACCCACAAAAGAAGTGGCTTTGATAGGAAAGCTTTGGAAAAACATAATTTATTACAATTGTGTTCGCAGTACGTACCTATATACAAAATTAAGAAATTAAATTAAGAAGTTATCGTAATTTTTGAATATACCTATATTCCATGTATATTCCGCCTCCTTCTTCATTTTTTATGTTGATTACTTGACATTTTTCAAGTACCTACCTGTATATGAATATCCCAGTTAATTTTAACTTTTTAACGTATAGTTTTAGTTAAACATACCGGACACACGGGTTTGTGTAGGTTTTTTATTTTGCAAAAGAGCATATACAATTGATACCTAGCGTGCGTGTTTTCCTATCGGTGCTGTTAAGGTCCACATGAATTCTGTATGATTGAAAAAAATGTGTACATGTTCCGTCGCAGATAAAATGTTTCCCTTATTGCAGAACGAACATTCTTCCTATTCCACACAGTTTTTTTCCCGAATTAGAAATTTTATACCGCCTCATTGAAGCTTGAATTTGAAATTTCTTCTGATGTCGTCTTAACCCACGTGCGGTACAGTAAATTCGGTTGAGTGTCCATTACAACGTAGATCCTCAATTATTTGACATCTCCTGTTGACAAATTTTTGATGCAGGCAGATCACTGTCAAGCCGTCATCTTATCTACTTACACGCTTCTTTGGTTTGGAGACCCATATTTTAGCTTCTGCAGAGACTATGTTTGGTCTGCACAAATTTGGTTAGCTTTCGTTTTAATCACAATGGAGTTTTTTGCCTCTACACTGCCACGTTATGCATTCTCCTTTTTCACGTTTAACTCTATACCTACGTAAAGCCTTTATAAATCGCACATGTTTTTCTTATTGTGGTTGTATGATTTCTATTTCGCCCATTTTGGGTAGTCCGTATTAGGTAGTACTAGATAACAGAATGTCGACTAAGAATTTAATAACAACAGATAGGGAGTAGATCAGCCCTCACTTATACACTAAACTAGGCAGCTAATACAACTAGGTAATTATCTGTTCACCCAACAGATGCAGTTAAGCCACTCCAAATAAATTTTGGCTAATGTAATAAGAGGCCCGTTTCACAGCCACAAAATTATAAAAACCGGGAAATTTAAAAATCGCATGTCACATTGACATGACTAAGTTACCAAGCGTCACGTTTTGAATATTGACATTTCAACACACAACAGGAGTTTCAAATTATTTACTAGGTTCTTGTAAAAATTACATGTGAAGGTACAAGAGACTGCAAATTATTACAGTGAAGAAAAGTTGGACTCCGAAATATCAATTTACCACATTTTGTTCTCCTCGGATTGCATTATGCTAATTTTAACAGTCACATTTCTTACGGATTGTTCAAATAACAGAGGAGGGTCTTTTATTTTAAATGTGGCTTTTTCCTTCCATACCTTGCTTGCTTTGCCATTGCTTGCTTACAGTATGCCGACATACAAGTTTCGCCTATAGGGAATACAACTTCCTACCTTCTTCCCTTCCCGGTATTGTCTAATTTCTCGCAAGAATCAACGTCTCCAGTTAGGTAATGATCTCCTTTTCCTTCAGAATACTATTGCCGCGGGACTTTTTCCCGTATCTGTAAGGACAAGTATACAATGTACATTACATGTAATAGTAGATTACATATCGAGCTGGGAAGTGGTTCATTACCTACGCCGAGGGCCTAAGGTAAGGTACATCAGGATTTGTAAGTCACATAAAAAACGGTTATATTACGCGTAACTTACGGTAACTTAGGTCGGTTTTTTTATGTAGGTAATTTATGCCTTTTATGAAATTTACGTAACTTATGTTTATTTAAATAACCGTAATTTTTGTAAATTTACATAAATTTAATACCTATTTGATACATTCCGAACGGTACTACCACAGACCATCAACGGTACTACCAACGTAAACGATTCACCGTCCTCAACTTCCATGATTCACATCCCGTTCTCCAAGAATATTCCATACCAGCGAATATTTGCTTAAGTCACAAGTTGTGGCGTGCTTTATCGTATGGTGTGATATGTCAATAAAAAGAGATATTGAATGTCATAATACTCAAAATATCAGTAAAGGGAAGAAGTCGATACCGAAAAAAACGTGTAATTTCACACCACTATTGTGAATAAAAGTTATTTACATAAAAGTCAGGAAAATGACATATTACTGGCAAGGACATATTGAAGTGCGAGGCAAGTAATGTCATTTTATCTACGACCATTAAATTATGCGCTTATAATATGCCTCTATTTCTATAAATAATGCTAGCCATAATTAATTGCTATGCAGTTATGGAATCAAACTTGGGCTATGATTGGTTGCAATCCATTGAATAATATTCATAACTCAATGGTTCCAAAATAGCGCGCTCCTTGAAAACAAAACATGAAAATGTTAATTATCGTGACAATCATTCTCGCTAGTATTTTTCCGTTAGCTTATTCATAAGTTAGGAATGGACCTCGATAGTGAGAACGAAAATAATGAACTCGTGGCCGTGGGTACACCTCCTGAGGTTATGCACCAGGCAGAAGTGTGTTCAAATTTATTGCCTGAAAAGTCTCGAACGAAGTACGAACACGTATATGGAAAGTTTATGGAATGGAGACGTCAAAAAAAGGTATCCTCTTTATCTGAAAATGTTCTTCTTGTATACTTCTAAGAGTTATCTAAAAAGTATTCTTCCTCTTCACTGTGGACATTCTATTCGATGTTACGAACTACATTAAATCTTGATGATGGAGTGGAAATTGATAAATATCCCAAACTACGTACTTTCCTTAAACGTAAATCAGATGGACATCTTAAGAAGAAATCTAAAATCTTCAGCCCCGAGGAGATAAATGCATTTTTTAATAATGCACCTGACGAAGTATATCTTGCAACAAAGGTTTCTGACGTTTCTTAGTACGGTTCTTAGTTTAATCTTTCGTATTTTTAGGTTGCATTGATAATGGGTTTAATGGGTGCATGTCGAACCTGTGAGTTAAGTGACATGAAAGTCGAGGATATTAAAGATTTTGAAGGGGGAGTTATTATCACAATACCTAAAACTAAAACTAAAATTGTCCGAACGTTTACAGTTACGGGTCAATTCTTTGATATATACAAGAAATATGCGAAATTGCGCCCACCTACCGTACAATCCCCCTTCTTTTTTTTAAATTTCCAAAAGGGAAAATACACAAGCCAAAAAATTGGAATTAACAAATTTGCGAAAATGCCCAAAGATATTGCTACCTTTTTGAGAATTACAAACACGGATTTATACACCGGTCACTATTTCCGAAGAACATCCGCAACAATCCTAATTGATGCTGGTGGAGACATCATGGCTTTGAAACGACACGGTGGCTGGAAATCGACAGCCGTAGCCGAAGGATACGTTGATACTTCCTTGACAAATAAGTTGGATACCGCTACAAAAATTTCAAGCTCTGTGATTTCTACTTCCAATATCGCTCCACAACCTGCAGCATCATCATCAAGACATCTTGTAGTACTAACGTATTAAATGCAAATGCACATTTTGAGACCCATGCTCAAACCAACTTGCAACCAAATTCTATAACATTTGTTAATTACGGTACTATGACAGTTAATTTTTCAAGATCTACCACAGAACTTACTCCGCCATAATTCGACGTTAAATAAGAAATCTTTCCTTTATAGAATTAAATCCTGCTTACTTTGTTTTCATTTTAGTTATTTTTGCGAGTATTTATTGTAATGTAAATGCTAATAAAATATTAATCTAATTGAAGTAATAGTCGTAGATAAAGTATAGTATTACACTCGCATGTTATGGCTCTTATTCACTCGGTTTACTTGCTCCACTCGCTCGCAAGCTCGCTCGCGTCGCAAACGTCAACCTCGTGAATAATAAGCATCATAACATGCTCGTATAATAATATACTATTACTGACGAGTTTTGTATTAAATTGTACCCGAATCGTATTTTAATATAAAATTTCAATTTGTCTATAAAACTTTTGATTAATGTCAATCTGTCAGCGATGACAGAAGTCATTATAGACATTTACAAATGTCACAAATACTGAACCAAAACAAATGTTCTTCATTATTTCCTTCATGTAGTAAAAGCATTAGAATTGCTATGGTTAGGTACTGTCCATATTTCAACGATTAATTTACAAACGTCAAAACTCAAAATTTTACCGCGGTTAAAAATGTGTCAAAATTTTACCGCTTCTGATTGTATTAGTTTCAAATATCAAAGATGCTTAGACAAATCCAAACTAGCTGTTGCTAAGATACGAAACTGTCAGTCCGAACAAGTCTACCTAATGTGCTAATTTCGAATGCACTTATCTCTTGCCCGATATCCAGTTTTGGTGCAAATTCTTTCGGAAATATTGAAACCGCTGAGAATATTTATTCAAGAAATAATCATGCCGAATATCCCGCGTGTTAAAATATAGCCTGATTAAATTTTGCCGTTTTTTGGCAAATTGTTTTGCTAAGGACTACGCACTCGGGATTTCTTTACGTGTCAAATTGACTCGACGTACTTCTAAGCAAAACATTTGACGAAAACGTCAAAGTGTAATCGGCTATTTTTATGCACTTGGGATATTACTCTTGATTAGAATGTTGGCAGGTAATTTTTTAGGCGGAGAAAAATAAGCTCCCGCTCTCGCTCCCGCTGTATTCATCAAGTCCCACAGAAGTTTTAAGTTACTCTATAATCAGCTCACTACTTTTTGATAGCTCTTCAAAAACGCTATTTTGTTCGTATAAATGAGAAATTGCGGCAAGGTAAATACAAAATATAAATGACAGGTTTGACGTTAAGGATGTCAATTCAGATACGGCAATTACAATTGCCAGCAAATAGTTGTGCGTGATACAGGCTTTGAAAATTCGGCCAATTAAAAATGTTCATTTAAATTTGCCGGGATTTTTTTGGGAGGAGCTTAACTACATCTGTTGGGTGAACAGATAATAGGTATGTACGAAATGTAAATAAATCCCCGGATAAATCATATCACTTGAACTTTCCCTTCCCCACATAACAGAACCTTCTTTGAGAGTTTTCTTTTAATGTATATGTTACGCACAAATATCGAAAACGCTCATTGAGCGAAAATAACGCACACAACGCATTATGGCCGAAGCTAAATGACCAAAGACCGAAATTATTTAATTTATTATTTATATATATATATTTATTTTTGCGTGTTATATCCGTTAACTTATGACCACAACGCGTTGGGGTCATTTTAGAAGCGCCCACATCGTTTGAAGAATGACCATAATACATTGAATTATTTATTAAGACAACATATCAAAAAAGCATAATGAAAACATCATACATTTTGAAAATATCAACGTCACGAAAACGTTATTTCGGTGTAAACACCACAAATAATGACGGGACATCCTGTATATAAGAATATTTCAATTTATTAAGTGTAAATCGGGGGATTATCTGCTATAGCCACAGAGGTGCTTTTGTTTGAATTTGAATTTACGTATTTGTTGTTCCCTTTAGAATTGTTTGTAATTGTGTAATATGCTTAATGTAATACACTTGTGCTCCAATTGCGTATTTTATAAGAGGTTTATAATAAGACCTTTTAGTATAAGGTGAAAGTTAATTAATTTCAAAGAAAATGCACATCTGGTGCTGATAACAAGGTCGTAGGGGATTCGAACTATTGCGCATTATTTCGGCGTGAGTAAGAACATTTGGCGCGTTCCTGCGAAACTGGAGTTATCAAGTCTAAGCGTAAAAATAGTAAGTAATTCAGTAATTTAAAATTTCTAATATTTTTAGTGCACTTTCACTTAAAAAAAATAAAAGTGCACTGTCTGTCTGTCTGAGTCACAAAAGATCCGGAACTATAACACTTATAGACTTACTATTGGTGCCATTCGGTCAGAAATTAAAAAATATTTCATGTTTGTATTCTCGTTAAGGCATGAAATGTCCATAAGGGCTATTCAAACCGAAAAAACAAACTTGCTCACAAGCTACTTAACGAATTTTTTTTAACTATCGACCGCCTAAGTGCGGGGTAACTTGTAAAAACAAGCTTTGTAAGCGTTTCTTTTTTCATGAATTTTGTTTTAATATTTCATTTCAGTTGTTTCGGAATATATTTTTATGATTTTGTCATTGTCAATCAATTAATTGTGTGTTTATTCGAATCCCTTGTGTGATCCGAATAGAGTTTTCATATCAGATTTTTTTGTGTAGTTAATTCTTAGCAATTCTCGGAAGTTGATCGATGATACTGAGTCTCCCAAAACATTAATTTAGGTTAATATTGAGATTTTTCTTTGTAGCAGATGCTGGAAGTGTACGAGGAGAGATTATAGAAGTTCGAATTTTAATTTGCTTGAGCTAGCTGGGCAGGTGTTTTGTGGGCGGTGTAGTTGACCGCATTCCATTGCACACAGCAATCCTTGCGTTTACTGGATTCAGCGAAAAAGTTAACATTTCTCATTAACTCCTAGGGGAGTTTTTAATAGTATTGTATAATTTGAAAATAAAGGGAAATAAAATGAAGTCATATTGACGGTGTACCCGAATACATTTCTAATTAGGTGGGTTCATTATTCATAATTCCATAATTGCCAAGGAAATGTCACTTGACGCTTGCTTATAAAAATCATCGTATTTGTAAATAAAATGGCTTTGGTTGAAGAAGATAATATCGGGTGATCGAAAAGAATTGCACACAGTTTAAATTGGACTCTTTAAGTTTTTAATGTTTTTTACTTAAGGAATTGGCAAACATGTTTCGAAGGTAGTTTATTTTTATTGATTGGTATCAGCTGCCTCAGTAACTATGGAAGCAACCTCGGATACAACAAACAAAACAAAATCTTCATTAATCCATGGCCTACTATTTAAGAACAGTAAAAAAAACAAGATTTTATTGATTTTCATGGGTAAAATTAAGAAAATATATAAATTGTGATACATCAATACAATCAGGAAAAATAATGAATAAGATTGAAGTTAAAATATACGAATATGTTGCATTTCAAAATACCCACTTAGGGTCTTTTTTACCTACGTCACTGGATTCTACGTAAAAATATCTAAAATAAGCGGGTTTTATCTTTTTTTTAATCTTACACAAGTAGTAAGATAATTATGATGATATACCAAAAAGGAACACTGTTCGTTTTCACCCTATACCTCAAAAACAAACGTAGTTACATTGATTCTGTTTGTGGTTTCACAAAAATGGTTATTTTCACAGGGTACCTATCTCTGAATAACGTAGTATTGTCTTGATTTTGGTATTCTTTCAGCGTTTTTATTTCTTACACATTTCTTAACAAAAAATTCACAGATTTCACAATCCATGCAACTATCAGAAACATTGGAAATGACAACCGTATAACGCCATATGTAAAACACAAATAACCCTTATTATCCACAATCACTTGCTCCACTCGCTCGCAAACTCGCTCGTGTCGCAAATAATAGCGTCGTAACATGCGGCATGCGCGAAAATTTTAGATTAGAATTAACAAAACCATTGAATAAAAACTTAACAAAACCCTAGCACACTGTTAAGTAAGTACCGTATCGACAGTATCCGCGACTTTTCCTGAATCTACCAATTGCGGTCGAGTACGGTACACTCATCACTTCAGGCGACACCGGGTCTTTTCTCTACAACGAAAACATACCCACAACAATAGTTTGCGTAATTGGACCACATTGTGGAGGACTGTTTGTTGTTACTCATATTATTAAAATATGCCAATAAACAGTTTTCGGTAATATTTACTACCCTATTTGCCTCACACCAATCATTGAAGTTTTGTATTCCTTCTCGTACTTCGGCCTTGATTTTGTAGGTAATAATTTTTCTACTGCAGAGTTTGCAATATCACGCAATTCTGGGGACGTAGAAGAGAACTCCGAATCTGAATTCATTTTAATAAAATAACTACAAAATCCAAACTACAGATTTAAATTTTCAATTTGAATTGACATTTGTTACCAACTTTTCATTGCTGCCAATCTAGGAACTTTAATTTTCTCCATACGTATTTTGAATTAAATTTTCAAACAACATTTTTTATTTTCACTCGAAATAGAAAAAATAGTATGAAAAACACGTGTTACAATGCTTTATTGTAATACCTACTCCTATCTTGTGGACACTCGTGGCTCCGCTTCGCTACGCCCCTCGTGCCACAAGATAATCGTATTATAGTCACATTGTAACACTTTTCTTTCAATATACCTACTATTCCAATGCTAAAATCCTGTCGTTTCATTACCTACACATCCTATCTTGTTCCTTATTCGCCAACTTATTCCTGCAAAACAGGACAAGAAATTTATAATACACTATTTACTCTTATTAGAACCGGTAATTTTTTATCCATTTGCTAGATTTTACACCTTTGGTTTCAAATAAATTATAATCGATTAACACCTTTTTGTGGGACTAATTGTTCTTGTAGTTTTCCGTAACATTTTGTGACGAAAAAAAAAACAAAATGCAACCTATTATACACTTATAAAATTACAGTGATTTCGCTCGTCCTACTTCACAATGCGTATAAAGCGAAATCCTAATTTCAATATGAACATGTGTGCTTAGCGCAAGTACAATATGTCAAATTGAGTGTTAACCGGGGTTTGTAATCCCTCTATGTGCGGTTGTCTTCTTCTCCTTTATTGTAGATCCATATGCTGCGGACTAAGTATAGTAAATTGACACTTCATTATGGACACCATGAGCAGTCATTATAGTCCCAGATGTACTCAAAAGGTCGCCCCCTTAGATTCCACTTTGTCGTGAATTGTGTATGGGGTTTGTAGTGTTACTATTGTAAAGGTGACGACGAACCATAAATATATCAGGTATTAACTTATTTAGTACAATTTATATTCATTTTTAATTAGCATTGCGTTACATTGATTGATTTTCAACACACTTTTATTGTAGGTAAACTTAAAGCCCAGATTTTCATTTAAATTCGGTATTCGTTTGAATTTAGGGGAATGTGTGTTTATTTAGGTAGATGATATCGGATTTTAATAAATCCAACTTTTGTGTAGGTATGTGAGGTTTGACAGTAAGATTAGCAATTATTTCACACTGCATTTATATGCATATTCGCTATCATTTTTACGAAAGATTCAGTTGATAATTTTGAAATTCTGTTATGTACCTACCACACCGATAGATTTACGAGCAATTTGTCAGATCAATAAACTAGGCTAGGTATTGGAAATACAAATACAAAAAATGCATGAAAGTTGCTTCTTGGATATTGAAATAATGCGTTTCGACGGTTTCCTCAACGAAATTGGTGTAAATAACGAATATGGCATCGTCTGGTAAAAGTATACGTGATTGGTAGCTTTCAGTTTAAGCGATGCAGGCGTGACCCAATAGTACGCATCTAATGCCCACAACCTGAAAACTCTGCGACATCCTTTGATTGACCTCTCGAGCTATGTACAAAAGGCGCACGAAAGATCGAAAGTTAGTGTATCTATACGCACTATACAGGTTAATTCAAATTCGAGGGCCACCATGGGGATCTCGGAAACTAAGAGATAGGTAGGTAGTTTAAATTTGGCAAAGTTGCGTATTTTGATGCTTAACAAAATGCCGTTTAGAAACTGAAAAAATTCCGACTACTTTCGGAGATTTAAAACTAGCATCTTGTAGAGGAAAAAAGTGGCCATAATAATGTGTCATTTATTTTGAAATATCATTTTAAATAACTTCGGTCAAAAATAAAAACGATTTTGCAAAATTTCTGTTTCTCCGAAAGTAGTCGATATTTTTTTAGTTTCAAAACGGCATTTTGTTAAGCATCAAAATACGCAACGTTGCCCTCGAATTTGAATCAACCTGTATATGCCAATTGATCTAAATAATGATCAGCATGTTGGAGAGGAAATATGATTTAGGTTATTGACTTGGAACTTAGAGCCTGTTTTTACACATACCACGCACTCAAGCGTCCGACAGAGGAGAAATTTTAATTACTTACAGATTTTACTAATTGAAAAATAATCTGATCGTTCAGAATTTTGGGATATTCAGACGCACTTAGAACTGACACAAACACACGCTAACGGCTTCAGGAACTTAATGACAAGAAAACTGGCTTGTATTAGATGATAAAATTTGGTGGCTTTTATTTTTCATGAATCACAAACCTTGTCGAAAGGCTTCACTAAGCAACAACTGCATGGTTTACTCTCACTGGAACTACTCCTTTTTCCGCTAAGGGACAAAACTTTCTTTAAAGCCTTTCCATTTTGGCCCACCACGTACACCAACATAGTTCACGTTCACATAGTTGTGATGTCGTAACTTAAATCTCTCAATACGATTCCTTACTTCTTCTACACAACTTTATTATAATCACGATTAATTATGTTTCCAACACAAATAGAACCGACTGCCCAAAATAACCCCGTAACAAAATCACTCACTCCAACGTTCACCAAACAAAAAACCCCGTTTATACATTGTCTTCCGTATTTAAAGGATTCACCACTTCCACCATAAAATAATCCCGTTCTTTTAGATTTCGTAAACAAACAGCCAATCGGAACCAAATTTGAATAAGCAGTTTCGAAATAAACTGCGCAACTGTTGTTTTCTTATCAACGATAACATGTCCTTATCTTGAAACTAATTAAATTTCTCCTTACGTAACGCCATAACGAATGTTTTTATCGCAAACGACAAGATAACCTTTTATAACTCACGCAACATTCCACCAATTGTGTACTACTTAGAACACCTTCTAGCACCTTATGTAAATTGAACAAATTTACAAAAGCGATAAAATTAAAACGAAAATTACGCAAGTTTTTAAAAGGAAAAACAAATACTGAAATACACCTATTTTGTTGGGAGCTATCTGGTCGTATGTATACAAACAGTTTAGCTCTAAACACCTCATAAACGTCATATCTTCTCTAGGTTTTTCATTTTCTTACAGATGGCATTATTTGATAAAAACACAAAACTTTAAATGGATGTTTCTCCTAAACTATAAATGCCAGAACAAATCAAATGTCAAATAAAATGTATTTTACACTCTACCATTTTGAATACAACATAATATTACCCGAGCATTGCCGTTGGCGAGTTATTTTAGAAAAACGTAAAGAGTCGGGCATTTTTGTTGATTTTTGACCACAGTAATTTCTCTCGACGTTTGTCACACTCGCATTGACAAACTTGTTGTTTTCTCTCTCTTTACTATTCAAACAAGTCGGAAAAATAAAATCTTCACAGGACCTTTTGTAACCATTTAGCATTTTCTGCGTTGAATGTAACCGCAGGGAGTGTCTGGCTGAATGCGGTACATAGATATTTGAATATTGAGTTGGTATCATATGAGGAAAATATGGAAAATATCACTTTTGCTTTTGTCGTTGCAATGACAAGTACTTACTTTACGAAAGATGTGGAAATCTCATGAAATTCCAGAGACATCAAGTTAAAATTGCCAAAATTAATTATCTAAACGTATTTACGTGAATGGAATTTGCTATCCTTAATCTAGGTAAGGATATTATTCATATTGCCGTTTTAGGTCATTTTATATCACATGTTCCTGGCAAAGTTGTAGTTGATTATTGTATCATATATTCTCTATTGCATTTATTCGAAACCCAGCTACTGGAATCAGCAAGGTTAATCGTATCAGCATATGTTTGATTTTCCCATTCTAGTTCCATTCCCGGATGTTTTATCTTAACCGAAACAGTTATCGTTATCACTTGAGTATTAGACAATCTATTAGCTTGATCTATTAAGACACGTCAAATTGGGCAGTTGGTGAATCATTATGCATCGCCCGGGACCGCAATATTACCTCCTTCGAGTTGCCGAAGTTGGAGTCTCCCTTTGAAGAAGCCTAAATGTGGTAACATTATTTATGTAAAATGACGGTATTACTATTCTTTATGCAAAATGTTCCTTCGTCGATAATGACTTTATATGCGTTGGTCATCCAACATAAATTTAAGCATACGTTTTTTGTGTATGTTTATGCTCTTGTTGTATTGTTGCATGTATTTATTGTAGCGAGTATTCCGCTTGTGGACCTTTTGTCCATTTTATTACTTGTTCAAGATGTTTTATTGCATTATCGATTTGGTTTGCATTCGCTCAGGATTGTTTCACTGGGAGACCTAACTCTCTGTCTTCTCTGACTAGCCGGTTAATTCCGTTTTCTATTCATAAAGAATCGCTACAAGTTACCCATGAAAATGATAAAATAGCGTTGTTTGTTGGCTCTGACAGCTAAGTGGTAACCTTAAATGGGAATAAGTCTTCCAACTGAAAGTCTGATACGACAATAAATATACAAACCAATTACTTAATTCAAAAATAAAAGAAATCTTTCCCAGATAAGTTTCGTTAAAATATACATCAAAAATAGAAAACTTAATTTAATTTAATTTTTTAGATATGCACTTCGAAATATTGACCGTATACCTTAATAAATGCAATTCGCGGAGAGCAGTCATTTTTCGTATCTTCGCTCAAAATCGAATCTGTATTACCTCCGCGATTAAACGATTGCTCTTTCTTCATAAGTTAACAGCTCATTTGTTATTTATTATAACTGGAACATCGAAAAACTACTCACGTTTCACAACGAAATTGTTGACGCGAACCTTTTGGCAAAAAATGTAGACTCCTCTCCAAGCCGAGCTCCCGTTACAAGGTCCACCAAAAAATATACCAGAGGAGTAAGAGGAGTAAGTAAAAAATTGAAAAGTTGGAAAAATATAGCTAAGTTGATTAATTGAATAGGTAACAGATAAATTAACATAAATGACCACTTCGATTAATCGGCAGAAATAATACTTAAAAATGTTAAATAAAACCATTGAATTTTTTACAAAAGTTGACACGAAGACTGCTAAACGTTGCCAATTTTTAGTTTCAACGAAAAGAAAATGAAATACAGTCTGCGCATTAAAAATGATGCACCAATCGGAGCTCGTTAAATAAAACCGGCTGCGATAGCAGTGGTCCGCAATCAAACATATTTAACTTATATATTTTGTTTAGATAATATTATGTACATACATCTAGATATTAAACGAAATATTTAAAAGTGTGTAACAGAGAAAACAATCACTATTACAAATAAATTTCGTCCAACTGCTTTTTTGCCGGGAGAGTGCATCTGGCAAACATTGTATCTAAACGCTTTCTCTAGCAATCGAAAATGAAACACAAAATTCCCATAAGGCTTTGAATATATTGAAAAAAAAACCAATCATGAAATAAATCCAATTTACATTTCCTTTACAAGTTTTCAGCTATGAAATCAAGTTCAAATGGGTTTATAAATGATAAAATTCATGCAATACAAACGGCTTCAATTTACCAATAAGTGGTACCTTTAAGAATGCACAAGTTCAAATTTTTCAAACAGAGTTTACAACAATTTTCCTTACAGGTAAACAACCCATCATTTTAAAGAAATACCTGTATCTCAAAAATGTCCTTTCGCAAGCGATGGTGTTTATACAAAGTAGAGCTGGGAGCTCCTCGTACCGACAGTATTTCGAAAATTAATAATGGAACTTGCAGCTAAAGCTCGTCTAGCGACGGCAACTTTCTCTTATGTAGATTATCTGGGGAATCGGACAAAATTTTGTTCGGATGACAAGCAGGATTTTCTTTCTACGGCAATTTGTTGTTAACAGGTTGTTTCTGGACTCTTTCCACTAATACCAAAGGATAAACTTCCACTAATCAAATGTACACACCCTATCTTTCATTAATGTTCTTTTCAAATGCGGGCGTTTAGAACAATTTTTACATTACAAATTCGAATGACACAGTTAATCTCCCAAAAAAATTATATTAAAAGAAATACGATTAACGCTCCCGTAGCCCCAAACCGAATGCTATAAAAAATATCTCCAGATGAATCCCTACCTATTTAATTAATTAACACCCTTTTCTTTAAGAAGCTTCTAGGTCGTTTTTAAAACGTTCAAGGGACTTATTTTATATATCAAATTTGGGCGCTAAGACGCACTTTTCTGTGGAAACTACACAAGCGACTCTCGAACCTAAGGTGTCCCTAAAACCTCTTGAGGTTCTAGAAAGCGGTATAGTGGTCTCAGAAAAGTCATTTTAACGCCTTCTAGGGTGTTCCAGTTTACGTACTCTTTGCAGATCCTTATGTCTTGTCTAGGAGCTTCGCAAAGGTGCCATTAGCAATCTCGCTTTTGAATATTGCGTTCTACTTTGAGGAAAACTAAATGTGCTTGAAATTCTCAGCATTTTTTTGTATATTTCCTATATTAAGTTTGTTTTTATACTTATTTCAACCACATGTACCAATTGCGGGTTTAAAAATTGACGGCGGAATGACTGAAGTCGGTAAATTTGTTGATAGACTTTAGACTTATAAATTCCCAAAAAGAGGTGTACACTTCTTGAAAAACATTATTAGATTCCCAGATATCTATTAACTTCCAGAGAGATCTGCAACCCGTTTGATTCCACAGATAGACATGTAAATTTGCAGTTAGATCTGGAAATTATTTTTAAAAAAATAACCCCCTACGTTTCCGTATTTGAAACAGCGAAAGTAGTTTCTGCTACTTTAGGTACAACTCACATACCTACTAAATAGGTATGAAGTAAGGATAGATGCGTATCGGATTTAACCACGAAGAGGTAAAAACGTTGCAGAGTATCAATTTCATTTTCAAGATAATCCCAAATAGAAATAAAAGGTTCTATTTATTTGATGGTAATTTTAAAGTACTCCACATTCCTATGTGCATTTAGTGCAAATGTGGTATTACTCAACTCATGGATCGAAAATTCGCGGTGAAATAAATTTGTCACGGACAGAGTTGGACTAATTACCAAATCAGAATATGTAACAAACGCAAATGTTTGTAAATTAAGTAAATGCCCTGGGTCACAGGTGACTGTGGCGACAAACGGCGGCAAACGATAGCAAACGGCGTCGTCGGCAACTAAACCTTATTGAATTCATTACTGTTTATTAATGCAGTTAGTACCAACCTAATTACAATTACTGACACCGGCGCGCGCCACAAAGAATATCACACAATCTTATTACTCTCGACTGAATGTTGTTACTCAACCCGGATACGTTTACCTACTTTATGCTAATTCAAAATTTGTGCTTTAGCAGTAACTTAATCGTTTAAAAATGCATCGATTTTTGCCTCTTCCACAATTTTCATCCCCCAGATATTTAAAGTGCGCACTCAACCCCCTATGAATTACAAGTAAGTGTCGCACGTGTCACAATTATACGAAACGTGCACTCAATAATGCACATACATAATACTGATACTGTGCCCTTTTGTTTACAGATGGAGCGTTTAAGAAGTTAAAACCGGAACCGGTCACTTCGGGTAGTAGCGGTAGTTTAGGTACTGTAACTCCTCCGGGAGGTCCACAACATGCAGGTCACACACCAACGACGGCATCGTGCCCCACGCCGGCCAGACGAAGACATAGGACCACGTTTACGCAAGAACAATTAGCCGAATTGGAGGCAGCATTCGCGAAGAGCCACTATCCCGATATTTACTGTCGAGAAGAATTAGCGAGAAGTACCAAATTAAACGAGGCGCGAATACAAGTAAGATTTTTAATTTTCTATAATACGCAGCTTTACAAGTAAAAAATCATTTAGAAGGAAAATAATTGATACGGTTTTAACGTTGTTCTACTATCAAAGTCTCTGATCTTCTATGGGAGTCTTAAGAAGTGAATCGCGGGCGATTAACAAACCACGGCGAATTAACAACATAGGCAAATTTCAGGTTCTGTAAAGGATTGTGTTAGTTTAGTGTTTTAGTATTGCAATTTAAAGTGGCGTTTTTGCTTTTTTTTCTCAATCCTTTCATCAATTGTAATACTAATTCCTTCCTACTTAATCAGTTTAGTGCATCTGTTCTCGAATTTTACCATCATAGTATCTTCTACGGTTTCCGAGATCCCCATGAGACATCCTTATCTTGGACACAGTGTATATATATCGATAATACACGCAGGTATACATTTTAAATCCTTGAAGGTTTGTGAGTTAAGAGGTGAGTCAAAAGCACACTGTGCACATTTTAAACATTTGAAAGTATTGTGAGTACACTTTTCACCACTTAACTTTGCTTTGTAGTTCGTTGTAAAATTCCTCGGATGCCTTGTGTATGTGCTGATATGTTGCATTACACTGTGCACACTTTAAATATTTGGAAGTATTGTCGCTTGTTGTATTGTGTACATTTTAAACCCTCTGAAGACTTTTGTGTTGATGCCGTTTCAGAATAAAACTGCAATGTGTACACTTTAACTATTTTGTATTGCGTATTTTTAAACGGCAAGCGTTTATTGGTCAACACAATACGTCGTATACCCTATACCTACTTATCACTTTTTAATTTAACGGTAGATAAGATCGAAAACATTTGATTTGACGGTAGTTATCATTACTTGACCTTGTATTATTTACTTTTGTAATAATTTTCTTTATGTCTTTCGTGTTTTTTTTCCATTTTAATAGCTATTTTTACTACCTCACTTGATAATATCTTAAATACTTTCTTAAGATTGCTTAACTTCTTCTGCACGCTTTATTTCAAAACCGACGAACTACGTCTTCAACAAAACAACTAGGGCAAAACGACTCAGATTTAGCATAAACAAATTTACACTCTCTTTCACCGTCGCGGAAACAGCTAGCAACAGCCTCGTGTTTACGTTGTCTCCAGTATTTAAGGGAACACCACTTCCACTATATAATAATCTCCTTCTTCACAATTATTAATAACACAGCCAATCACAATAATTAGACTTCATAAAGTCAGCTTCGAAGGACCGCGTCTCCAGTGACGCCGAAATAACTCTTGGTAGAACACCTGCATCTTCTAACGGCGATGAGAACACGTGCGTTAATTAAATTTAGTCTGAAAAAACTCCTTACCATAAACAACAGATGTTCCTACATTTTAACACGCAATTTCACGTTTTACAATTAAATACACAAATCTAAATAAACAATTTGGAAAAGGAAAAACAACACTGAGACACAAATTCAATTACACTAAACCACTCGGTGCTTGTTTCGTAAATAATCTATCAGATTTTCACTTAATAAAATGAAATATTGTCATATACAGGGTCTTCTGTAATAATTTTTGGTGTAAGACCGAAATAACGTTGTATACACAACAGTGTATATAAGTTCTTCTTAGGGTGAGTAAGTCATAACCTTAATCCCCCACGATATTTCTGTACCATAAAAAATGTTTCATTCATTTAATTTAGGTTGATTCGCACCATTAGCTTGAATTTAAAACTATGATCCGATCATGCGTCTAACGCCAACATTTTTGATTTTAGACCAGTAAATGAACGTGGAATACGGCGATACCGTATAATTTTCCGCGTCTCCACCGGATCGCATGAAAATTTGGATTTAGGTTCTATTTACCCTCCACTTCAAAGTTGAAGTTTTGAGTTGAGCTTTTTTGGGGAAAAAACTACTCCTATTAGAAAAAAATCGTATAATTGTAAATTAAAGCGGGTAATTGATTCAAATCATCTTATAAAGGAGTGAATAAATATTAATTAACACTAAACAACATAACTTAACATTTTATCACAGTTTAACCCCTAAATCTACCCTCTAGAATAGTTATAATTAAAACAATGTCATAGAATACTTTGACTCCACTGATTTGCATGGAAATTTGGATGTAGGTTATTCTTACCCTCCACTTCAAAATTGGACTTGTGCCGTTGGTTGCTGTTTATGTTTTAGAGGTGGAAACTACCCCTATTAATCATACAATTGTAAATCCAAGCAATTTGGGATTATTTAATTATACAGTAACATTCAATTTAGATTTTTTTGCTATTTTTATTTTTTATCACATAATTTCTACCCTTATAAAAACCAACCCTTGCGAAGAAATTCGAATAGTTGCAGTAGGTAATTTTTTTCTTCATTGATACCTACTATATATACAGTAATTTTACGAATTTATTTTATTTCAATCTCGATTTCAATTCGAAAAACAACCCTTATTGTTTGAAATATACGTCCTAGATCTCTAATTAGAGGGTAATTTCCTCGATTTTTTTAACCAAAAAAAAAAGGACCAACTTTATTTTGAGCGTAACGCACTTAGTTTTGATGCTAGGAACTTTTCTTGAAAACAAAAAGAAAGGTTTTTTTAAACACTTTAAAAAAGTATTCAAAAGTTTTCCCCGAAAAGTGCTTCATTTTTTGGTTATTTCACGTTGAAGTACTTGATTTGGAATTTAACGAATGAGAACTTATCCTTTCATGAGCTACAACTTTGCTTCTACTGGGTCTACAGACTTCATTTCAGACCATTTTGTTTGTTTTTTTATAAGCTATATTTTTGCTAAGAATACTTTTTTCGATACAATACTTACTTTTAGAGTTATTTGGGAAAAATCGTCTGAAAACGTGTTTTTTTTTGTTGAGAAATGAACATTTTCACTCGCAAATAACTCGAATACTATTGACCTCGCTATTGACTTAGTGAAAAAACTCTATAGAACAAAAGTTTCTTAGAATTACTCAATTTATCAATTTCCGGACTTATTTTGACGGTATTTTTTTCCCCTCCGAGAAGGGGTGGCATTCACCTCCCAAGTAAAAGCAACCCTGGGGTCAAGTTCACCTTTGAAGTAGAGGGTAAGAAGAAACTAAATCCAAATTTTCAAGCAGTGTCGAGGCGCGAAAAATTACACGCCCAAACGGTCATTTACTGGCCTATTTATCAAACTCGAAATGAAATCCACCATTTAGCATGAAACTTTAAGACTCCGATTACCTTCGTAAGTCACACATTACGATGAACTTCGGTAGACCGTGTAAACCGGTTGCTTTAAATTAAACGGTCCAATTAGTTCCAGAATTAATTAATTAAGTTTAATCAGACAAATACATAAAGAATTGGCAATTATCGATACATCAATTCATTTTACTAACGGTGCAAACTTCAGTAGTCGATGGAACGGTATGGTAGTCTCAGGCGCCACCAGAAGATAAAAATACTGCTCCTGGTCAAGTCGGGTGGTGTTAGAATAGTCTCGTAAGCCGAAGGCAAGTCAGCTGGAGACAAGCGGTCTATTCCAGAGTTATGCGGATCGGCCACTGGCGAAAAAGCTAAAACAAAATTACGGCACACGGAAACGATAGCAATTTTCAACCTTGCCGGTTTCTATCCTAGTTTTAAATTACATTGAGCAACTAAAATCCAATCGGAGAGAGCTTTCGGGTGCTGCAAAAATAATTTAAGTATCTACGGGAACGGCTACAGACTGAAAATTAGTTACAGTATCTTGATTTCCTTATCGGTGGCTAAAACGGTGCTACAAATTAAAGTCGTTACTTTTACCTTCTATTTCCAAGAAGAAGTGGAAAAGAAATACATAGGTCCGGATGCGAAGAACTTCTCGTAAGGAAATTCCCGTTTGAGTTCGTCGAAGCACCGGGTGTTCATCAAAGCTGGTAAATTTCACAGATTTACTCTGTACCGACGGTTTTTAGAATCGGCAACGCTGTCGCGTTTCGAAACTTAGCTGCTTGAACATCCGTTTCTCATCTTAACGTGCTGCATTTTTTTTTCCTTTTTCCACTCAATTATCATTCGGTATTTTTTACAAATACAGTTTCAGGTACCCTAATGGTCCTACAGCTACGTTCAGAACTATGTTTACATATTGTTTCGATTCTTCTTTCGTATCGATTGGAAATAAACTTTGCAATTAATCGAAAACTTGTGTTTTGAGTAGAAAAGACATCTTTTGAGGAATTTCCACCAATAAAAAGTGTTACATAAGCAAATTAGTTTTGTATGAATAAGAGAAATACAATGAAATACAAAATTATAAAATTATGCGGTAATACACCGTAAATATAAATTGCACAGAAGAGAATGAACGTAGCAATATTACAGTTCGCCGTTTTAATATGCACGGAAACCGACAGCTCGACGCTTCACATGAATTTTAATTTTCTGTCGTTTTATTGCGTCTCGTTGCTTTCAAAATGAAAACCGCCTTTTCAGTGAGACTTCATAAATATTTCATAATTGAATAACCTAAATTGTCATTGCATCTAAATTAAGAAAATTGCTCTGATACGAAATACGCCAGGCCAATAGAGGATTAAAAATTCGAAGCGCACAGTTTAAAAGTACAAAATACAACTAATCTAACTTTTAGTAATATGATAAAGGAAATGGTAACAGGATTTGATAACATAAAGCTTAAGGTAACTAAGTTTGCCCGTTGTTCGATCATCATCTGATTAAATTCCATTCTTGCTACTTTATCTTTGTTTGAGTCCTCATTATACTGCCTTCTCGCTCGTTTTAGGAATACAAACAGTTTATTTTGCTATCGATTTCAGGATAAATATTCCTAAATTCTTATTTCGCCTTCCTGATCCACCACATACGCAATGCTTTCACTAACTTACTCATATACAAGCAAAACAGAGATGATAGTGTTAGGACTGGTAGTATCGTAGCGATCTTTTACTTGAAGTCGTATTTTGACAATGAACTATTTTTCATTTACAATCCACTCAAACATTTAACAATAAATGCGCCATGTAGAAAAGACAATCTTCCTCAACAATTCCTTCAATTAATCAATTAATCTTTCAGCTAATATAATTTACGCTAGCTGCTCGCATATTCGGGCAAACTTAATTCCAATTACAAACAATTGACGTTAGCCGGGCCCCTTTTTTTGCAAAGGCGACGAGCTAGAAGACCCAACCAGATTCTTCCAAGACCTAGAGAAACATTTCGCAGCCTAGAAACAGTTAAGCATGTTATGTTGGTTGTTTATGTTGCAGCGTTTACCTTATGATTACTCTTGTCTCAATTACCGTACATATGATTAGCTGTATTCCTAGTTGTACCGGGTGACCCAATAAGACAGTTCCTCGGCCATATCTCGAGAACCGTTCGTCATATGACTTAGGGGTAAAAAAAATTATTGGGTAAATCGGTCATGAAGAATCGCTGGAAAATATTTTCAAGTTCTAAAAATGACCCCCAGAGGGCGTAACTGTCATCTTAAATTTTAAAATTGGATTTTCTTTCAATTTCGCATAATAAAGTAAAAAAATGTTTTTCACATTTTTACAGAGAACCAGTTTATCTATCATTTTCGTAAAAACAAAAAGTTATTTCAAAAACAAAGATAGCGTGGGACGTTCAATTGTTTTTGCAATAACCTGCTTTAACTTCTTAACCGTTTGGCCGATTTTAACAAATTTCATATGGTTGAAAAGATCATTCCTTGGGCAATGAGAATCAACCAAAATATAGTTAATTTAGCGGAATCCTTCTCCGCCAGGCTAGTTTTGACACTATGACCCAAAATCCTAAAAAAACAAAAAAATCAAATGGAATGATATGACTTTTTCTTTATAAAAAAGTAACCAAATAACATTCAAAGAGGCCAGTGAAAACCGTTTTTCAAAATCTCGTTCCTAACCTTAAATATTGGGAAAATGAGATTAATTAATAAATTAATTAAAATGCTTAAATTGTATCTTAAATTTACTTTGTACGTATTTTTAAAAACAATAAAATAATAATAATAATATATAATTTATTCCCCATAAAACAAAATCAAAACTACAACTAACACAAATAAAAACAGGGAAAGGGACTGCATTCAGTGCCGAGAGACCTTGTTCTTCCATACAGCCCCAATCCAACGTATTATTAAATTAAAAAAATTATTATTCTAATAAATAAATGCACGATCACTAACAACACTAAATTATTTTCAACCTCAAAAGTTTCATCTACTCTCTCGCTCTCTTACTTGCATGATATTTGTCGATGGCGCGAAAGAAAAGCACCCTACACTTTTAGATAGATAGATTAGAAATTAAACAAATGAAACACGATGCATTATAAAATAACAGCCGTAATTTGTAAATTATTCTGCTGTGTTTATATTCAGAAAGTGCAGTTTCTTGAATTTGTAATCTTTTCTAAAATGCCGATTTAACCAAGAAGCATTTAATATGCTGACAATATATGTTGAGTATTTTCAAAATGCGACCATCGCTGCCCAGATCTTCTATTTGCGTTATGCGAATCGAACACGAACCATCGCTGCCAGCATATTAAATGCTTCTTGATTAGAAATGATGCGCTGTGAATCGTAGTTGCATTATGTATTTTATTCATTTTTAGCATTAGGTACTATGGTGCAACATAACAGCTTAACATTAAAGGTATTCTGTACAGCACTATACCCACAAAGAAATCAATCCGATATATACACACTCAAATCGATATTACGTTTTGTGTAAAAAAATACTGTAAACATCCGGTAGGCTAACTAATACATCACGTTGGAATTACGTACCGCCCGCGGAAGACTTCTGTAAAACTGTAAAATATATGTTTAACACACTTTAC
This sequence comes from Photinus pyralis, assembly GCF_008802855.1. Taxonomy (NCBI): domain Eukaryota; kingdom Metazoa; phylum Arthropoda; class Insecta; order Coleoptera; family Lampyridae; genus Photinus; species Photinus pyralis. The sequence continues at coordinate 47,300,285 of NW_022170511.1, forward strand.
GTTAATAAAAGTCAATAAAGAAATACTGAGTCAGTTATACAATGTAACACAACACAGAAAAACGTTTAATAACACTGCATTTCAATATTTTGATAAATATGAAGGTAGTGTGTAAGCAAACCAGTATCTCACCGGCCTTTGCTTACACACGATGCTTCGTATAAATAATGAAGATAAGAAAGTTGTGGTTCATTTGTACTAGTTACACACTAGCATTCTGCACTTGTGAAAATCATTTCTAAAATTGAACTGTGGTCGAATATTTGGTTGCGCATTGTAATAATAACCACACGAAAGCAACAGGATTATATCATACAAGCAACAATGTTTTGAGAACAAGAGACTAAGTCACAAAATTAGATTGATGTAGATGCCAGTGCCATGTAGCGGTTTTGATACTGTCTGATTCCTAGTTTGTCCTTTCATTATACGTCTCGGGGTGACACAGTGGATGACATCTGCGTTGTGTGTAATACACTGCATCAGTGCTAGCGTGAACTGGTTTCAACACTTTCAACAAAATAAACAAAAGAACTTTCTTTTGTATAAACAATTTGTTCCTAATAGAGTCAACTTCATCTACGAAATTAGAAATGTTCATAAATTTGTCAAGAAAACTATGATTACTGTATTAATATATTGTAGTCCATAGTAACGTTTTTGCTTGCCGAAATGCGTGCTAACTTAGCCTGTTTTAATGAAAAATATAGGATAGAGATTATCGTATACATGAGATTGATTTTAGGTGTTTCGAAACTTTTTAAACTCATTAACTACCTACTGACTTTTTAATGTACACACTTTTTCGCTTTAGCATTTAAATAACTTCATTATGCAGCGCATTCAAAATAAATAAAATGTTCGTTTAAAATTCCTACAGAAAATAAATAGACCTAACTTGATTAGCGGGTCGAGGCTGGATTATATTTATATAACTTAGAAAGACAATTTCTAAGACATAGAAAATCTCACAAGAAAGGATTTGTTTGGTGGACTATCGATAAGTTGTAGAAAACCAGATAGTACTTGAGCTTCCTTTATATACAGCTAATTAGGTCAAATTTACGTGTATGAATTAACTTAGTTGACTATATACATTCACAAATCCATACTTGAAACCGGATTCGAACCAAGGACTTCATGTGGGAACAAAACGAAAATTTGTGCACGTTACAAATTGACAGTTTCCTCAGTTCTTTTTATATTTAAGAATATGTGTATCAAATTTGGTTCCAATCGGTTCATTCGTTTAGCCAGAAATGAGAGTAGGTACAGACAAAGTGACAGACCGACAAACAGACAGACCTACTGACATCATCCAGGTTTTGTTTGGTTCGGATTTATGATTCTGCAAAACATGTATTTCTGGCGAAAAAGTAGAGGTTCATTTTTTACTCCAGTGCTACTACTATTATTACTTACGTGCGGGTGTTTCAATAGAAGTAATACTTAAAAAGTTAATCTTTTTTTCAGTACATCAAAATTAACTTTATTTCAAACTGCAGTGCCAAATTTAATTGAAACTGTCTCCTTTTCTATTTACTAATTCAATAAATTAAACAAATATAGCAAACGAGCTCCTGGGTATGGCTATAGCATGTGCAGAACCAAATTTTAAACCTGATGTTGGTTTTGCTTTTATTTAAAGTGGCTATGTATCAAATTTCCTTTGAATGCCTCCATAAATAAGAAAGTTGGCACTGCGCATGCGCAAAACCAAGAAAGTTTGCAATTCGCCTTAATAAATGGTCGAGATACGACATGTGAATGCTGATCAATTAGGCTCAACTTTTGGAATTTTGTTTTATAAGGTTAAATCTATCCGCATATTGAATTTCATGCAGTTCGGTTCATAAATAACGGAGATATCAAAAGGGCCTACATTATTTTTTGGTCTACATTGCCAATTCACAAACTCCGATTTACAAATTTGATAAAGAATCCACCTGCAAAATCTCATCGTAATCGGTCCATTCCTTTATGAGTTATCGTGCTAACGGACGGACGGACAGACGGACAGACACCTCAAAATTATAAACTCACTAGGAGCTCATTAATAATGCCTCAAATAAATAATAATAAATGTACGTAATATCTCTTTTTTACAACAAATTGCAAGCTTAACAAATATATTTTTTTAACTCAACTAGAAGATTTTTACTTACTTAATATTGAATTCAAGTGAAAAAACGTTTACTATGTTCTAAGTGGGTTCATACATGAAAATTATATACAATAGAACATTTAACATTCTTAAACCGAGTATAAAATGAAACCGACCAAGTCTTTAAGGAATGTTTTTTCTTCACTATTTGGACGACAAAACTCTGACTTCTTAAAAAAAACACAACTTTACCATATTTATACAGCAACTAAAAAAACCCTTTGTGTCATCCAACCTTGAAATACTAGATCATCTCCTAATAGGTCCCATGGATTGAAAAAAAACGCTTAAAACAGGCTCGTAAAAGAAGGGCTTCGTTGATTAAGAAGTAATCGATTTTATTAAAAAATATTATCTGCATTCAAACTGGCCTACGGCAGATGATCAACAATGACGTTAATCAGTTGAATAGGTCAATCCGTCTTTTTTATTCCAAGCGCTCTAATTTTCTCGAAAATGTTCCGCGCACTCCTAAAAGTGCTCGAGCGGTTTATTGCGAGCGGAAAAAACGCCCAAGAGCGGAAAAATCGCTCGGGAGCGGAAAAAACGCTCGCGAACGGCGCTTAATCCTTCAAGGCTTGAGGGCGGTAAAAAGCGCTCACGAGCGAAAAAAACGCTCAGGAGAGGATACAGCGCTCGGGAGCGGATAAAGAACTCGGGAGCGAAAAAAGAGCTTGCAAGCGGAAAAAAACGCTCATGAACGGAAAAACCGCTCGTGGGCAGAAAAAAGCCCCGAGCACTTTAAGTAAACGCTCGAGTATCGAGCACCAAGCGGCCGCCCCGAAAAGTGCCCGCTTGGAGCGCTTTTTCGAGCTCTGGGTACGTCTTTTTGATTAAGGTTATTTTTTAACCAGAAAATGGTCCGTTAAGTGAATGGCACTTACTACTTAACTTCGTTGGCTTGAAACGAATCTACGTAACACACACTAAAATCCACCTTGCAATAAATTCTCGGCCGCTGACTTAAGTTCGTTCAACGGCTTAATTCTTCAACTTTAAAAAACGCCCCAAAATGACTGCTAACAAAGATTCGTCTCAACTGGATTCCTATAACAGCAATTTTCTAGAATCCTCGAGTTCTGCCAGAAACCTCTAGGTCAGCAGGTCCCAGTCTGTATAATGACCTGATAACGCAACGGATCTAACTCGTCAAAACGGTCATTTTCATCCCATTACTTTTGTCACATGACCCGACAACCTGTCGCCACCAAGCTTTCACACGCAAGTACTAGTCAGAATCGCACTTGAAAGTCATTCTCCGAAAATGTATGGGACAAACATTTGAAGAAACGAAACTTTTAGTGAGACCCAATAATATGCGCAACCTCTTGAAAACTTAACTCTCGACCTAAACATGGAACAAACCACATAAAAAAACTTTAATAAACTATCCTTCACCATCTCAGTCATTAAGCCACTACCACATCGCGTAGGCTTCATCATACTCAGAACCTTCAAACATTGCAAAAACTCAAGTCTACCTCGCAATGTGGTTCCAAGGTGGAGAGTAGTCCTTGGGTTAGCCCCTATGTAGAACTCATCTAAAAATATCACAAATCGGTAATGAAGTCATAATCAGTCACATCGTAACATGAAAATCGAAAACCAATTTGGCTCGCGTGGTGGTAACAATTAATTTTTTTTGAAAATTGGAAGGGGGGACTTGTCTTCGCGACTCCTTTCATTGAAGGAGGGGGGGGGGGAGAAACTGGCTTAATCTGTCGTAGTATTCTAATTAAAAGTATCAACGAAATATATCTATTGGTGATGTCATCTCGAAAACGCTGTGCGTATTACATGTGAATAGGAAAAGTGCGGCAATTCTGCGAACCTGTAATACGCAAATTACAACCGAATTACGTACCATACTTTTTCTACGACTTCCGTGATTTCGAAATGAAAATAAACAACGTCTGTTGACAGTTTTGACATTTGTAAATAATTATCACTTCCAAACGTACATGATCTACTTATTCTATTTTTTTTTCATTACGCACGGCTGTGGGTAATGGGTACGATTCAAGGGTATGATATCCTACCTCTAAATTATACTCATTTTCAGCTAGGGGAGTCGTAAAAAAATTAATCACTTTACACTTTTATATATTTTTTCTAGAAAAGCTACACATTGATTGACAATGCATTTGCATTTGTCCGCGTAATAGGCTACACTTTTTATATGACGATCTTGCCATCTGTATGTAGATTGGGCGGTATTCAGGATTGATTACTCACTTTACGAACAAGATCAATCAAAAAGTAATTCACAAACACGTACGTACACATCTAAAGAAACTTTTAGCCTTTCATCCCATCGTCAAGTAGTAGATAGTTATATAGTAGCGGCGAAATACACGGAAGGGATTTCAGTTTTATATCTTAGGGTTGAAACAGGGTGCGTGGACGCACTCGACCAGATCTTTGATTAAATTATAGGCATTCGTTAGGCCGCGATCCCCAAGAGACACAACTGTCACAGCAGCACCCGAGTGGACTCTGACTCACACATTAGGGACCATCCTTTGGTAAGGTCTCTTTCTTACACTCAACTTAACCCTTACTTTTAACTCAATTTAGTTCAATCGAATTACTGCATGCTGCAATGTAACTTAGAAGAGCGGTGACAAGTTGAAAAGTTTCTCTTGATACAAGAGAATACGTGTAAATGTTACGTCGAATAAAGGGAATTCGCAAATTTATAAACGTGTGTAACTAAAGTAGGTAATACACAGATCCATGCTACTTGCAAATTGTAGTGATAAAGGGGAGTCGTCTACTTTTTAGTAATTTCATAAGTTAACACCGAATTCAAACCAAATCAGATGGGGTGGATAAATGTTACCATTGTTACATTGACGTTCTTGTTAGCGAGACAGTAGAGAATAAACAATTTACAAAATAAAAAACAACGGAATTTTGATAGAAATTACTCGAAAAGAATTTACATCCCTGTTAATAGGTCCATAAATAGGATATGGTTGAATATTCTCCACATTTTAAAAATATTTGGAATTATACAGGGTGCGCCCACAAAGTAAGGTGCCAAAATGGTACATTTTTTTAAAATAGAACCCCCTGTATTTGAATGCATTTTTTAATTCTACGTGTAATTGTACGTCTTTTTTATTATATGGTTAATATCCGAAAAACTAGTAGTTTTAAAGATAATTCGATTTGTAAGAAAAATTGGGCGTTTGCAAGCGTCAGTATATATTGTCAAAATTATTACTTAAATTTTGATTCCAGGTTTATATCTTTTATCCTGGGTTAAGTAAGAGTCAAATAAATACATCTTCTATAAAACATTAAAAAAAATAGCTTACAGGGTGCCAATACAAACAGGAGCCAATAAAAAATTTTACTTTTTCGATAATTTCTTCTATTTAAAAAATGCAAGATTGATACGCCACTGGAATACAACATGCCCCTGGTGATCAAAAATATTTTAGAAACATTCCGGCGGTAATTGTGTACAATTTTGCTTTTTTCGGTTTGACGCGAGGGATTTTAGGTGCTACACCCTGTATATTGAAAATGTAGGTACATTCGACACATCTGATTCTATCTGTAGAAGAGAAAACTTTATACAGGATTTCCTATGTAATCGTACGCCACCTCTCGTGATGACGACTAGAAATAAGTACTTTGCGTAAGATTCTGAAGAGAGTTAGTCATCGTGTGGAACATAATGCAGAAATAGATTGACGAGAAATTAACATTGCTAATAGCTGAGAAATGACCTATTTGTGTTCGTGGAGACCAGCGAAGAATTTGTTTACGTGAATTGTATGTATTTCGGTGCACGCTAATTCTTCGCGCATTAGGAGTAACATTATTAAAGTTTATGTCAAGATTATTCTAAGACAGTCAGTTAGCTGTAAAAGAAACAACTTAGGGACATACTTCTCTTTTTATTAGCGACGTAATACGTATCGCTCTTATAATAAATATGACCCAATCCGTGCTTTATTTTACAACACGGAATAGTTTAAATACTTAAATCACGCTTTTTGACATGTAACATGGATAACGAGTAGACGTACTTTAACTTGGATCCCCTTGCTCTTATTTTACTTACTATGATCCGCTTCCTTCACCTCATCCCGAATATACATACGTAAAGCAGTGTTTATTATGTTATTCTATTTACATCTGAATTAAAATTGCAAGTCAAACGCTCTTATTTCATAATATTGCTACTTCTCTTTTAGCTTCCTTCCAAATAAATACCAACGTCGGTTATGAATAAACGAAATAATTAATTTCCTTGCAATATTATTCGCTTACACACACTTACCTATAAGCTTATGCATTCTTACTAATTTAAAGATCCTGTACACGGAAATCCGTTACATAATCGACGTTGTAACAGATTATCAAACATAGAGTTTATTTTTTTGTTATTTGCATTACTTTTGGAACGCACTGTATAATACCATAATATATACAGATTGATTACTTATCATCACAAATAAATAATGGATTCAGAGCTACATAATAAGAAATACAAAACCTAGCGTGAAAATACTGCAGATGATGGAACAATTAAAAAGACTTAATTTCCGCAATTTCGTAAACCCCGCTGGAATTACCTAAGGGTATTGCATTCCCTAACTACGTCTAGTTTGGGAAAGATAACATAATATCTATTATTTATTTCATCTGACTCCATAAACTTAAATCCAGGACATTATTTAAAAAGTTCAATTTTTGCTTCAAACTTCAATTGGCATTATATTCTAACATAAATTTAATTAGGTACGTAGTTTGATTTATTTACAATTAACTAACAATCAATTTACAACAGTCTTAATGGATTAATTTATTTCACAAATTATTATTTATCACACACGATTTATCACATAACATAAGCGCATCGAAGTTGGAACTAACTCGAAACACGATTCGATTTGCTTATATAACAAACAACATTTTTAGAATCTTCTCGAGTGCTCAAGAACGCTTCAAAATGTTCTCGAACAAACACATCACGTCTTCTTCCTTTATCGCCGATTACTAATCTTTCATGGCGCCTCGATGTCCATCAAGATTTCTAGAATGTTCCTTTGGGGTTAAGGCATTTCCACCCCGTTGCCCTGGAATACCACCTCCAGCATATTGCGCGCGATGCGCTAGTCCAACTTTTCAAGGTCACATCCAATCTTCGGAATTGCCAGCTTTGTAACGCCATGGATTTGTAGTTGTCGTTTTAAGTACTGTAGTGTATTCTAAAAATCTTCGTAGCCAGGTTTTTCACAAGACCGATCTTCTGTTATCAGATCATAAAAAATCGTCCCTGCTCTTGTAGGAAACACGCTTTTTTTAACCTCGGGCCGTTGAAAGTAGATTTCTCTTAAGCGCCCCAACCGGAACTTGAATTCTACGGCAATACCTCGGGACATCTTGATGTCCTTTACTAAGCAGTGAGCCCAAGCGTTCTCTGCTGGTGCCTCAAACAAACCGTTAGATTCCTCATAGACAACACCAAAGCGTGCCTTTTGAGTTCCGGAACAATGTGCCATAAATTCCGCGAAAGTGGACTACAGTTATTACTAAAACGGCCACGAGAAAAACCTGGAAGATATTTTATTTTTTAGTTTCTGAAATGGCCGCCGCTAAATGCTATCTAAAAAAGTGATGTTTCTGTGAATTCCGCTATATTAACCTAACAAAAAAATGTCTGGTCTTTGAAGTCGACGATAATCTGAACCTTTTTTGTTTGACAATTTTTGCTGTATCTCTAAAAATGAAGTGGTGGGGGATATTCAAAGGTTTCCGTAAAGAACACCCTGTACCTTCCAAACGGCTAAGTCGATTTAAACAAACTCGGGTTAGTTCAAAAGAGCTATTCTTCAGCTATAAATATTATAATATTTGAAGTTTTGTTAGTTTCACATATCACCGCTTGAGGGCTTTTTTCGACATTCCGACAGAAATGGTTAATTTTCTCAAAAAAATTAAATGCATTATTGTTCGATTTTTTTTCATGAAAAAGTAGCTAAATGATGCCTAAACAAGCATCGCGATATATCTTGTTCCTAACCTAAAATTTAAGCCAAAGAAAATGTTATACCCTCAAATTTTTAATTTTTTAAGCTAATTTTTCCGGAATGATTTTTATTATATAATTTGTCGCCGTAAGATAGATGGATTTAAAAAAGGAAGCTTTTAATGCCGCCGTGAATGCTCGAAATTCTGAGCATCACGGTATATATATAATTATAGATATCGAGATGCAATCTTCGCGAGCTTGTTTAGGCATCATTTAGCTACTTTTTCATGAAAAAAAAATCAAACCAATGCATTTAATTTTTTTGAGAAAATTAACCATTTCTGTCGGAATGTCCAAGAAAACCCTCAAGCGGCCTTATGTGAAACTAACAAAACTTCAAATATTATAATATTTGTAGCCGAAGAATAACTCTTTTCAATTAACCCGAGTTTGTTAAAATCGGCTCAGCCGTTTCGAAGATACAGGGTATTCTTTACGGAAACCTTTGAATACTCCCCACCCCTTCATTTTTAGAGATACAGCAATAACAAAAAAGGTTCAGATTATCGTTGCCTTCAAAGACCGGGCATTTTTTTGTTAGGTTAATATAGCGGAATTCACAGAAACATCACCTTTTTAGATTCCAGATTGCAGTTACGCCTCCTAGCGGCCATTTCAGAAACTTAAAAATATTTTCCAGTTTTTCTCGTGACCGTTTTAGTAATAACTTTTTTACCGCAAGCCTCTACGATGGGTAGGTTCTCAGACACAGTACCTCGCATTCTTAGTTGGCCACCCTGTACATGAAAATCTACGTCGTTTGATACCACATTTCCCTTTACCCAGCATCAAAGGTTTTCAAAGTATTCAATGTGAGTTGCTCCATCTTTCTGGTCACTACTGGCATAAACTTCCGCCAATTGTTCACTTATACTCAATTCGAGACTTGACACGGTGTATAACGTAAATTTAATTATGTGGTTTGATTTATTTACAATTAACTAACAATAAATTTATAACAGTCTTAGAATGGATTAATTTAAGTAATAATTATAACAATGTATAAGTTGGAACTAACTCGAAACACGATTCGACACAGCATTCTGTGTTCAAGCTCAAGGACGCTTAAGAATGTTCTCGAACAAACACGTAATATTTATCGGAAAGATTACGTCACATCCGCCTTCGTTCTTTATCGGCGGCTAGTCTTTCATGGCGCCTCGATGCCTACGAAATGATCAAGGTATCTGGAATGTTCGCTACAATATGTTGTCTATCGCTATCCTCTGTTCTAAAACCTTGTAGAAAAATATGCGCAATATTACGCGTTTGTGGCGACAAAAAGTTCTAAACATTGCGCACATTTCGGCACACATCCGGTACAAAATAAACCGATACAACGAAATATCGAAGGATCCTTCACTTTTAACGACAATTTATTTTAATCTTACATAATGCATTTTATACTTAACAAAAATGCATCAAATTCATGTCTTGGTCATTGAGATAATGTTCTTGGTCTTTTTCCCAACGATCTTAGTGCATCAATAACGATTTTGACATGTTTTGGTCAAAATCTATGTGGTCTCCAGAATTAGAGCAAATTCATGTTTTGATCATTGAGATCATGCTCTTGGTCTTTTTCCCAACGATCTTGGTGCACAAATAGCGACTTTAACATGTTTTGATCAAAATCCATGTAGTCGCCAAAAATAGATCTAACACATGGTTTGGTCATTGAGCAAGCATATTATACCCCAACCAAAATTATATTTTACTCTTTCTTTCTCATGGGCTCAGTTAGTAGTAAAAACATTTTTTATATTAATTATGAGATTTATAGTGTTATTGAAACAAAGTATAATATCTGTTGTTTAAATTACAAACAAATAACTTCCATTTTTATGTTTTTATATTTATATTACTCCTTCTTATCAATATTTCCGCATCATTACATCAACAGAAGGTGTTCATGGGACTATATCTAATTTTACTTTTTTAAGAACAACGTTATTACGTAAAATTTACAATGTGAAATTCATAAGTGGTTTTCCAAGATAATAAAAGACATTCATTTCAAATAACGTAGTTCAAGTTTATTTTCCACTTTAAACAATGAAATACAATATGCAAACATGTAAATAATGTAACCACTGAATCGTGTTTCGGAGAATTCACAGAATCTAATGGTTACGTGGCCATGAAATTAAGCTTAATTAAGCGTTTTCAACAAAAAATTGCGGGAGAAGCCGTACCTAAATCAAAAGTTCATAGAATTTCGTCGAAATGTGACCTCAATTTCTCAAGAGGTTATGTTATTTTTTCACGATAGTATTCACGATAGTACTGTAGAATTATTCCCCAAATTTGGTTTTTTGCCGCCCCTAAAAATTTGCCGCTATGAGCCCGGGCTCACATGACCCCATGGCAAATCCAGCCCTGCCAACAAGGTTGTTATTTGAGTTTTAACGTAGCTGGACATACCATTTAGCAAATTCCATATTGATATGAGCTGCTACAGTACAGAAATTATTGGAATTAAAATGTAATTGGCCTACTACCGAGATATGGAGTTGAAATATATTTTTAATGAAAAAGTTAAGCATATTGGCATTCTTGTATCCTGTTGCGTGTTTATTAGGTTTTCCATTCCAAAAAGAAGCACCTACATCTAAGCATAAAGCAAAGCAACAAGTTTCACATTAATATTACGTAGAACGGTTGAGTAAGATTTCCTATTCAGCTATTGAGAATTGTAGCGATTCAATGCGACAACGAATCTGGTTTAAATTTCTAGTAAGTAGCGATTTAATTCAGTAAAGCCGTTTTTTTTAATTCAATACAATGTATAAGATTTACTGAAAAGTGCGTGCATGCGTAAATCCGGCGCAAGCGGCGGTCCTCGATGTCTACCTATAAGTGGAGTGAAACGTATTTCACTTTCAGACGTAAGTGGCTCTAATAAGGAATTGAAATGAAAACTTTATTGAATAGAAACGAAGCTATGAGATGATTTGTCAAAACAAAGAGCATTCGATAGAGCTATGTTCTGACTGTACCGCGGAAGACGCGCAGCACGTCCTAGCCGCCCTCGATTCCATCAAATGGATCCGTAATGAAGTTACCCCCACTCCTAGCGGATGAACCACCCTCTGCCATCCCCAAAAGTCCCCAAAACAACTGACTCCGAGCGGCTCTCTTTAAGACAACCTAATGCATATTTTGCGACCTTATCGCCTTCTTTTGTTTGTCGCCGTGTTGCTATAAGTAGCTTTGTTAGAGGGTTCCTCTCGCGTTCTTTGTTCTCAAATCAGTTGCGAATGAGATTGGTTAAAAATTTTAAGTTCTGAAAAAAGAGCTTCAGTTACTAATTACTTTTTTAATTGATTACATAATCTAATTAAAAACCCCCAACGGGCCGAGTTATTCGTATCCCTTAGTTTTTAAGTGAATCGATTTATTGTTGTACTAAACAGTGTTTCGATTTCTTGCAGGTATGGTTTCAAAATAGAAGGGCGAAATATAGGAAGCAGGAGAAACAATTACAGAAAGCTCTCGCGCCGTCGGTCCTTCCAGGATGTAATGGCGCAATGATGCGAAATATTTATCCCGGTGCTGCCAGAGGATATCAGCCTTATCCGCATCCAACGGCGATTAATAGATATCCACAGGTTAGCTATTTTAACTTTGTTACATGGTCATTACATTTTATCGACGTTTTCGATTGGAAATTTCTATACGTGTCTGAAATAAACCGCGCGGGTGAAGGTAAGTGACGATTGATAAAGCTAGTCAAAGTGCGACAATGCCATAACTTGAAAAAGAAATCTTTCGGGACTGATCCCTTTCAAATGTGACATCGGTATTATTCATCAATTAATCCATTTAAACCGGAATAGCAGGAAACAATCAAACGGAATTGGAATATTGGGTGGTATAATGTGTAATAATTTGTTGATCTGAATTATCTGAGCATTAATTAATAGCATGCTTTGCTCTCTATTTTTCGGTAGCAATCTCTACCGACTTGCAGATGTGTTCCACACTGACTCCCTGTACTGCGCAAACGCAAGCGCGCTTAAATTTGAATTTGCATACAACTGTCAAGTTGGGTAAATAATACACATAACCTGCAAACGTTATAATGGGGGTTTACAGTGTAGCTGAAACCATAAAACATTTTTTTGGACAGTAAAAGTTTATTTAAAAATAGAGGCTGATTAGCAAAAAATAAATAATGAACATGTGCGGTTTTAAAGGTTTATTCAAAACGATATGATTGTGGCGGGCTCTGTGACGTAATAAGCCCGACCAATCAGCTCCTAGAACCATTCAGATGACATAACGACTTGGCAATATTGCAGGAGAATGGCATTTATAACTTGCGTCATCTGTCACAGGCACTTGTCACTTTCGTGCTAGATGCAGTTAAACATCCCTCTCAAAACGTCAAATGTGACAAACGTCAGACCCTCGCGTAAGGTTGCCAGCTCACTTCTACGTGATTGGTTGTAGGTTTGTGACGTATTTAGTCTGAAGCGTTTCAAATTCGGACTAAAAACACAGCTTTTCAATAATTTATTTTGGGTTTATTTTACTCGCAAATAAAAATTGAGGACACACGGGTCTTTTTATTTTTAAAGTACTTTGTGGATCAGAAATAACAAATGAAGGCGGGATGAGCCCATTGAAGATAATTTAGTTTACCTGCTTACCTATTGTAAGTAGGTGTAGTAGGTATATGTTAATGTCATGTTATCAAGATGAATTTTGTTGATATCTACATTTCAAGTACATAGGTATGAATTCCTCGAGGAATTCCTAGAATATGCCAAAGGCGATAGAAAGAAACTATTTCTGTAAGTACTGTAGTTAATTAGAAATAGTTAATTAAATCTACTTAAAGCAATAACATTGCAGACCAATATTGACCTACGGAAGAGAGACAGTTGGGTGCTGAACGAATCACAAAAAACCAGACATGAGAAGTTCTCGAAAACAACTGCTAGGTAACAACCATGGTGTATAATACACCATGGTATCAACTGACAGCATTTTCGGAAGCTAAAAGTCCTGCTAGTGTAAACAGTTTTGTGAGAACTTGCGACAGCAATGGCTCACCTAACTTGCCCTACAGTTTATCGCCACACTCCGACACTTATTGCGCACAGTTTAAATACATGTGGAACTGGAAGTTTCTCCCGCGAGATTGTCACAAGTAAGGCCGAGTTTATAGTGAAGCGGCGAGCGCCGAGGATAGCGGTACATGAGCGATGATAGCGTCGAGGCTGCAAAATTATACTGGAGCGTGGCTGATCACTTCTAGGTGAAGGGTATTATCTGCAAATATGTCGCGGGGAAAGGTTGAAATGAAGTTTATAACTGAAAATAGTTACACAAAATTTGAAATAATTAATAGTTTGTTCTCTCCCGATCATTCGCATCGCGTTCGAAGATGGTCAATACATCCAATCAATAAAGATCGCGAGACTATTGGAGAGTTGCCCGTTTGTACAAAAAGTTATAAGTCCCGATAAATTTCGGCAATATGTTAGTATGTCAATATCGACATTTGGGCATACGCACAAAACTGCATAATCCAGACTCCAGAAGTAAGTGAAAGAGGAACGCCTGTAGTTCGTCGTAAGCATAATAGACGCACGGAAGCGACCGATACTTTCCGAACGCTATGTAAACCTCTTACAAATTCAAACATTTTTGTTTCTATCATCACCGCTAGCGACATCGCGTTTCGCAAAGCTATCTTCACGTTTTCACTATAAACGCCTACATTAGGTTCATTCCGTTTGTTTTTATGGAGGTGAACCTCGATCTAAAACCGCGATGCATCGACGCTCGCCGCTTCACTATAAACTCAGACTAACTTGCTAGTCTATCTGCGCCTTAAGAAGTTAACGCGAGATAGGAAAAAATGGAGCACAATAGTTTATAGCTTGGTTTATAGTGACTTATCTGGTAGAATATGTTAATTTATTTTCCGTACCTACACCATGATGGTAGAAGGGTTTTGACTATAATAAATAATAACGTTACAATTCTTGTTGTTTATTCCATATTATGCTGTAAAGGATCATGACGGTTGGTGGGCTATAATGTAACTGGAATTCACAGTGATGACGGAAGGCTACTAATTCGAGCGCGTTAAAGCAAATTCAAATTTAAGCGCGCTTGCGTTTGCGCAGTACAGAGAGTCAGTGTGGAACACATCTGCAAGTATCTCTACCGACCAAAGTTTGTTGATAGGTTGCTATGAAAATTATTATAAGAATATCATTGTACCGGGTGATACAATAAGACTGTTCCTCGGCCATATCTCTAAATTTCGCATAATAAACTAAAAAAAATTTTTTTACATTTTTAAAGAGAACCAGTTTATCATTGTCGTAACTCGTAAAAACAGTTATTTCAAAAACAAAGATGGTGTGGAGCGTTCAATTGTTTTTGCAATAACCGTATTTAACTTTGACTGATTTTAACAAATATGGTTGAAAAGAGCATTCCTTGGGCAATGAGAATCAACCAAAATACAGTTCATTCAGTTGAATCCTTCTCCGCCATGAGGCTAGTTTTGACACTATGATCCAAAATCCTAAAAAAATCAAATGGAATGATATGACTTTTTCTTTATGAAAAAGTAGCCAAAGAACATCCAACACCCTACACTTTTAGGTAGGCCTTGGAAAATTAAATAAATGAAACACGATGCATAATAAAATAAAACAGCCGTAATTTGTAAATTATTCTGCTGTGTTTACATTCAGAAAGTGCAGTTTTTTTGAATTTGCCATTTTTTCTAAAATGCCGATTTCTAACCAAGAAGCATTTAATATACTGGCGATATATTTTGAGTATTTTCAGAATGCGACCATCGCTGCCCACATCTTCTATTTGCATTATCCGAATCGACCACGAACCATCGCCGCCAGCATATTAAATGTTTCGTGGTTAGAAATCGGCATTTTAGAAAAAATTACAAATTCAAAAAGCTACACTTTCTGAATGTAATCACAGCAAAATAATTTACAAATGACGGTTGTTATTATTTTATAATGCATCGTGTTTCATTTGTTTAATTTTCCAAGGCCTACCTAAAAGTGTAGGGTCCTTTTCCAAATAATCTTTCGCGCCATCGATAAATACCGGAAATACGTCAAATAAGATACAATTTGAGCATTTTTATTAATTAATCTCATTTTCCCAATATTTGAGGTTAGGAACGAGATTTTGAAAAACGGTTTTCACTGGCCTCTTTTAGTTTTATTTGGTTACTGTCTTTTTTTGATTTTTTTAGGATTTCGGATCATAGTGTCAAAACTAGCCCCCTGGATTCAACTAAATTAACTATATTTGGCTGGTTGATTCTTGTTGTCCAAGGAATGCCCTTTTCAACGATACCAAATTTGTTACAATCGGTTAAACGGTTAAGAAGTTAAAGCTGATTATTGCAAAAACAATTGAACGCCCCACGCCATCTTTGTTTTTGAAATAACTGAGTTTTTGTTTTTACGAAAATGATAGATAAAATGGTTCTCTTTATTTAATATTATTTTATCTATCATTTTCGTAAAAACAAAAACTCAGTTATTTCAAAAACAAAGATGGCGTGGGGCGTTCAATTGTTTTTGCAATAATCTGCTTTAACTTCTTAACCGTTTGACCGATTGTAACAAATTTGGTATCGTTGAAAAGGGCATTCCTTGGACAACAAAAGAGTTTATGTGAAAAAAAATGTCTACTTTATTATGCGAAATTTAAGGAAAAATTTAAGATGGCGGTTACGCCCTCTGGTGGTCATTTTTAGAACTTGAAAATATTTTCCAGCGATTCTTAATGCCCGATTCCCCAATAATTTTTTTACCCCTGAGTCATACGACGAACGGTTCCCGACATATGGCCGAGGAATAGTTTTATTGGGTCACCCGGTACGTAAATTTGGCAAACTTCAGATTTATTTTGCTGATATTTTTGACCAGTTTTCCCATTCATTTTTTTTACAGTGTGTAAATTTTAACTCTAAACGTACAAATATCCTGAATATAATACCAAAGAGTAACCATCCATGGTAACCATTGTCTCAACAATCGTTGCCATGGATTTTAAGCTATGCTTAAGCTAAGCTCTGCTTAAATTTGTCGGTGCAAACGGCCATAAATAACGTAATTTTCACATCTTACAAATAAACAAATTCACGCGAATGATATAATTTAAACAAGAAATTATGCAATTAATTAATTAAAAAAATTCGATGAAATAAACCAATTCTGTGTTTATTTGTCAGTGAAGTGAAATCATTGAATAAAAACTTTCGCACATACAGGATGGCTCGTTATTATCTTTGGTAGTATTTCAGCCTAAATAACATCCACCTAAAGTTTCTTACACAACAATATGTTTAATTTAAATGACATACATTAATGTGACCACTTCCTTTTAATTATTTTTTTGCACAATTGGTACATTTTTTCAGTAAATTTTTTCTTCCATTCTTCTAGTAGTTGTGACCAGAGATCTGTTTGTGTTTTGTGGTTGATAATTTTGATATAGTTTCGATGTGTGTTTCGAGTTGTTTCATTGTTGAAAAATGAAACTTCTGCGGATAATTCTTCTTGGGGATTGGGGATGGAATAGTGTGTGTCTTTAAAATAAATCTATACCTTTCTTTAGTATTTCTTTCTTTCTAGAGTTAAGTAGCTATCCCACTTTACAAAACTGATTTGTACACCCGGAATTTGTTATTTATGCTCTCAATTCCAAAATTCCCTTTTAGTTTTCTACTATTCAAAACTTCTACAGGGCGTACGCAGTTTTCAATGCACTTCAGTTTGAAAACAACACATTTACTAATATGCTCATTTGTGGCTCCATCTGCACGTATTTATGACAGATCCAGATTTGTACACGCAATAATTTTAATTTTTCTAGGGCACATCCAGCCCAATATTGACTTACATTTATTAATTTGAGAAACTCGGTAGCCCACAATTCCAAAAAATTATTTACCTACACCTAACAATCAGGGCCACAGGGCAGAAATAGCTACAAATATATGGAACATGATTCAAACTCATTCCCATTCGGATCAAAAGACGCACAACATTATATATTATTAACAAAATAACACAACAATATTATATTTTTGTTTGTATCTTATAGTTTAGGTAAGCAACAAAATGCTTAATTTAGTAATGCTAGAGCTAACGCTGCCAAGGTAATCCGCAATAACGCGCCCTACGTGAAATTTACTTTGAAGCATATCTTTTAAGTGCGGTTTTAATTATAAAAACAAATGCAACGCCACTTTGAATTAAATTCACTTACTCTCTTCGTCGGTCAAATTAAAATTTGTAAAATGAGAAAACTTCAAGTAGATTTACATTAAATTAATTTGCCCCTGGTGCGGTCTATTACCAATTTGTTTATGCAAAATCTGTTTTGCATGCGCGTTCGCGTCTCTTTCAGGGGTTAGTTCGGAGTTCAAGGTGGGAGCAGTTGATATACATATATATACTACCATTTGCTAGTTTTGTACATTACTGTGTCGCAGGTAAATTAATTAGGTGAGGTCAAAGAGGTTGGATGATTGGTTTAGGTGTAAGACCGCATTACGTCCTCCCGTCGTGACCGATAATCGTCGGACGGCTTCCGTCGCGACGGTAGACGTCGGTCTGTCTCATCAAATATATGCAAATTTCCTTGCGAATTAGGTTATCCTACGGTGTAAACATAAGAAGGCCGAGAATATATTTTTTTGAGAAATCGTGTAAAGGGATTCTATAAACGGTTTGGACAGCACAAATTTTTTTCTTTCTACGTTATTCAATTCTATTCAACTACTATACGCCACGAAACAAAACTTACAAAACTTATTTTTGGTACGTATGAGAAATAAGACTATTTTTTTCTCAAATATACGTGTACCTAGTTTAAAATATTTTCGATTTGAAATATTATGCTCCTTGATTTACTCATCCAAAATTACGGTTACAGTGTCACAGAATCATTTTATTCTAAGAGTCAAGTGGCAGAATGAGTCCTGTGGTACATCGTTTCAATTGTTAATTGTCCTGAAAATATCGTATGAAATGGTGAGAATTTAGATCTAACACCCCATATAGTTTCTAAGTTAAAAATTTAATAAGAACGCACGCACACGCCAAGGTCGGCGATTAAACTCGACAAGTCTCAACCAATGTTGCCTATATTGACCAAACACGATGGATCAAAGCTAATATCGAGGATAATTATTGTGTGAAAATTCGCTCCGAACCGTGAGAGAAAAATTAGGGCGAAGCCGAAGTTAAGTCTGTCACCTATATATTACCGTGGGATGGATTTTTAATTTTGTACGAATTTTTGCGTAATTTATCGCAGAGTATAATTTCCTATCAAAATAACCATGTAGCACAAATTATAAATGTACCTACATATAATTGATGAGCACGACCCAATACCATCGAATAATGAGGGAAAACAAAGGGAAAACTGTTTGTAAGGAAATCCTTAAATTTGACATGGCGCCGTCTAAAATAGAGATTTGTATTGAGACCATTCGCACAGCCGCGAATAGTACTTTTAGCATAGGCTACTTTGAAATTAGATCACTCACTTTGTAACCCGAAGGCCCAATTTTCAAATGAGAAAAACTGTTCGTCAATTTTGTTTCTTAACTCATCAAGTATGTACACAACAAATTTCGTGGAATTCTCTTCATTTTCCAGATTCGTTATTTACATGTTCAAAAACCCCCAGATACCAAATTTCGTCGAAATCAGAATTTTTTTGCACCCCCAAGTAGGGGTTCGCCATTTCGTGGTAGGAATTTTGAAAAAAAATTTGCATAATTGGATAGGGCATACCCGAAAACCTATTCAAAGAGAGAAAAAAATTAAAGAAGAAATCCAAATTTTACCGCTTCTTTGGGGGTGGCTTCCAAACAAAACACGTTGGACCCACGGTTTATTCGGAAAAAGTGCTTGTCCTGATCCCCTCTATCACCCAATTTTTATTACATGCGGTCACGAAACACCCTGTATAGTCAACTAAATCAGTTATGCGAGGGTTGTCCAAGAAGTAGCAGACGTTTCAGAGATAATTCGCATTTGAAATGGTTTTTTCTAAAAAAAACAAAACAAATGCGATCTAAGTCACCTTTATTAAAATTTATTTTGACGCTTCAATTTGTTTGTTAAACTTAAGTGAACCTGTCAGTTCTCCGAAACGAACCAATAGAATTTAAGAAGTAAAGCAGATTAGTAATCACGATTAAATTTCACATAATGTGCCATTTGCCATAGGATCCCATTTAAAATTTTAGGGGTTAAGCTCCCTACGTAGAGGGGTGAAGACTTGGGTTCGTGATTTGTATTCCAAAAGTTGTCCCCCTCGAACACAAAATTGACGTGTTCGAGGATTTTTCGAAATTTCTAAATTTAATACCCTAAAAGCCCTCTGTATACTTCTCGTTGGGCCACTCTGTATATACTTATCTGCGGCTACATGCGCATTGATCCCAATAGGGCCGGTATTTACAAAAAACTTTGTGTCGATATAGACATATAGTAGCGAAGTTGAATTATAGGTACGTGTAGCTCAATTAAACGAGTAAAGTTTTAAATGTAAAGTAAAGTTTGGTGACCTTCAATTACAAAGAATAACTTACGAATTGAACCCTATTACGATAAATACGAACGATAGCGGAAGTGTTTTTGTGAAATTAAAATTCTGCGGCCCTCATAACTTGAATTTAATGTTGTAATTCTTTCGGCACTTCTGAATTTTATCGTTGTTTAACATCGGGGAGCTAACAATATTCAGAAGTGAGATATAGAACGTCAAGACCAAATGAAAGTGTAATGAGGCCGATTAATTAATCGTCAAGGCGAATGAAAATGGACATATGGAAAGTGATTACGGCCGAATTTCCGAGCAGACCGTAGCGAACAAATGCTTTAACAAAACGTGTCCCAGCTAGCGTTGGGCAAAAAAATCGATTAATCGATTATAATCAAACGATAATCGATAATCGGGTTTGATTATTCTATTAAATTAATCGATTAATCGATTATTTGATTAATCGATTATTTGATTAATCGGTTATTTGATTAATCGATTTGATTAATCGATTGTTTGATTAATCGATTATTTGATTAATCGGTTATTTGATTAATCGATTGTTTGATTAATCAATTATTAAGTAAATTTTAATTGATTATTATTAGCTGGATCATCAGTTTACGCAAAAAGGAGCACTCACAGCTCACAAGTATTATTTTATTTTATAGCGGATGTTAAAACGTCACTTTAAGCAGCTAAAATGAATTAAGATTGTATCATCAAAACTAAAGCACACCTCATCGGAGAGTAAGCTGCCTAATCATTTATTTTTATTTATTTATTTTTATTTTTGACCTTCATTTTCAAATGGGCAGGGTTTCAGCCAAGGCTGTTCTACCAACCAACCCACTATGCATTTGCAAATATCCATGCCCGAACCCGGATTCGAACCAGGGCACTTTGTTGATTATTGATTAATCGATCTGCCTAGTAATGAACGATTTGATGAAAAGAGTAATGGAATTATTTTTTATTTCTATTATTAAATAATTAACGTATTAATGCATACAAACAGATATTTATCACTCCTTGTATGTGACAATCGACTTTTGATTAAACGATTAGGTGATTAATCGATTATTTGATTAATCGATGATTTGATTAATCGATTATTTGATTAATCGATTATTTGATTAAACGATTATTTGGTTAATCGATTATTTGATTAATCGATTAATCAGTGTAATCGATTATTTTTCATAATCGATTATCGATTATTCAAACCCGTAATCGCCCAGCCCTAGTCCCAGCACCGCGACCAATCATTGAGAGAACCGCGACCCTACCTTATCATGCCTGATTTAAGTATTGCCCAACTTCAACGGAACCAGCTGCAGAGAAGCGATGGAATGGCTAGAAAAGGTGGATACCAGCGCAATACTACACGACTGGTCAGACGTAATTAAATTAGAAACTGCAAGAGTTAGTGGCGGCGGGGGCTAGAGATTGGTTTCACATTAGAAGGGGTGAATATCCGTTCGTGGACAGAGTTTGAATTCGAGTTTAACTTGATAATGTGGTAGTCTCGTGGAGGCACTGGAGGCGCATAGAAAAACGACTACAAACACCACGTCAAGATCTTGAAGTTTATTACCGAGATTGTGCAACGTGCTAAATTTAACATTTAGCGAGTGTAAAGAGCAAAGTGTGCCTGTATTGGGGCAGAAAGCATTGATTCCGGGTTTAATGGTCAAGGAACATAGCGATGCGAATGACCTTGTAGTGTACTTAACCCCCAGGCTCTACGCTAACTTCACACTACAAGAACACGGAAATAAAGTCAACCCGGCAACGTTTAAAAATGGCCACCCGAATTCCCTCCAAAACTAAACAAGGTCCCGCTTAAATTTGAAAAGTGGCACGTGATCAAACATCTAAGGCAGGGCCCCATTACGTAAGTTGTAGACAATGCTTTGACCTGAAGCACAGTAGGGAAGGAACGTAAAATAAAACACTCAAATTGTGAAAAGTTTGTTTAATAATGATCGCAATTATTAAGATTGTGAAAGTTCGGAAATTTAAGTCGAAATAAATTACATTGCAAAAATAAACTTTGAAAATGGTAGTTCACCGAATAAAAATAGAAATAGGCTTGGGAAAAAAAAGAACTTACCAATAAAAAAACCGGCCTTCAAATTAATATTAATTGTGTAGTAAAATTAATTGTTTGTAATGATGTGAATGCGTAACATAAAATTATAACATCACAAAAAGTAGCATGTACATTTCAAGAGGTAACATATAGGTTAAAAACAAGGTTTGGGGATTATGGGTCAGGTAAACAGGTACCAAGATTCTAAGAAAGGGTGAAATACACAGGATGTGACTCATCTTTGATGCAATAAAGTCCTTTTGTTAAAAGCAAGATGGAAAATTACATGGCCTTGGAGGCAAATGTAACTAAAACATTATATATGGAAATTACGAATCGTAACTATTTATCGCACATAGATTCCAAACTGAAGAGCTTTGATTAGCGTAATCCCGCTCCTGCAAGATAGGTAACCCGCCCCTGGTTTTGGGGTTTCGAGCCTACAGTTGAAAGTTGAAGACAATCACGGAATCAGTTGTCGTACTTCAAATGGATACAGTTTTTACCACCCCCGTGACTGCTTCATTCACGGAGAAAATTGTTAGTTACAAACAAGTCAGTACATACATCAAACGAATCGGTAATTTCAATATATTTATTTATTTATTTTTAAAAATAAATAAATAAATAAATTAAACCAAGTAAATTTCAAAAACAAAGATCAAACACACAAAACGTATAAAATGTGGCATACAAAACACAAATACGATATAAAGAAATGCAAAGATTAATACCTGCATTAAAAAAACACAAAATAACAACAAACATTTATGGAGCGCCATTCAAGACAAGATGCCAAACGTACCCCCCGCCAGTGCTTTTTATATTTCGCAGGCAGCTTTTTCCCACCTTAAAATTGCATGGTTGCCAACTCTCAAAAATGTATGTATCGTCGTATGTTGTATATACAGGGTGGAACCTCTCAACCTATTGCATGATACCGTATCCCTGCAAATAAGAGTAACACGAACCGGTGAGACACTACACAAATCGTGGCAAAACAAATTATTCGATGGTAAAAACGCGAGACACAATTGTGCATCTGAGGGACATTATGCTACTGAATGTTAGCGTCTAAAAGATTATAATGCATGTTTCAAATGTAAACAAACGGGCCGTACAAAGGAGAACTGTACAACACGGAACCGAATGGTAACGAGCAAATCTATAACTGAACGTTCTGAAGACTTGGAAATCGAAGCAAGCACAAAGCGAGTCCGAATTCGAGCGCTCTCAAGAGGTGTGGGTAATTGTTCCAGTTATAAACCCTAACAACAAGGTGGAAATTGGACCAGGAAAAACTGCGGGATTTTTAAGGTTTGATGTTAAACTATCGTGCCCCGATAACAACAACGGACTTTTTCTTGGTGATGAAAACAATACCTACCCATATATGGGTGCGGACTGCGGAAAATTAATAGTGTGGTTTATTTGTGGCTTGTGGGAACGGAAAATATGTTTAGCACTCGAAAAACATTTAAAACTCGCCACCAGACTTATTTCCATTATTGGAGACCAATTAATGTTTGGGTTCCATATGTGTAGATGTACGTAAATAGTTCCCCCAATCTTTACAATTTGCACAGGTATATCTGTGCCATATTTGTATCCTATAAATACCTAATCCGCATCAGAGTAGAGCTATTAAAAGGATACTTTCAATCAAAGTAAGAGTAATTTATTTTTTCAGATGACCACAAGTTCATACCCCGGAATGGGCCAGTCATTCTCAATGACCCACAGTACCAACATGTCAACCGTTGCGGGAATGAGACAGGACGCCGTAGGTAAGAAAACTAAACCATCGCGAATTTTCTACAGTAAAAATAACGTTTATCTGGACTCCGCGCAATTGAATTGCATCTAGCGTTATGACCAAAAACCTATTTCATAACGGAAATGAAACATCTTAAAGACGCCGGCTGTAATCTCGGTACATCTTAGCGGAAACTAAATTACTTCCGCCAAGACGTCTCCTCTTAAAAGTACCTGTATTTATTTTTACTTGTCGCATTTCACGCTGCCCATTTCAACCCTATACTTCGCACTGATGGCTGTGAATAATCAAATTTGTCATTTCAGGAATGACGGCGGAAGACGAGTGGTATAACAAAAGTTTGTCAGCTTTAAGAATGAACACAACGCATCACCCGAACTTGGCCGCCCCAATGCTACAATATCAAACGTAATGTTCAGACTGGTCCACAATGTTTATAAATACCTCTCACTAAATTTTGGCCAATAAAAGGTATCGTTCTTAACTAGATATGCTTTCATCTTTAAAGGATTATAGATATTTCCGACAACGAGCCAAAAAAATCATCAGCCATCGCGTGCTTGTCACAAATTTTAAGTTCCTTACTTTCCTCAAACTGGGAAAGCCACCTTTGTAAATTGTGTGTAATTGTTAGTGTAAGTATTATTTTATACATGTATTTATGAAATAGACGACATACAAAAGAGAATCTTTTACCTTCATTAATGTGCTAGAGTATTATACTCGAAGTTTATTATTTATAATGAAAACTAGTAAAAATTCTAGACATACGCGTAACGTATTTAATGTTATAATTCAGTGTGTGTATCTGTAATTAGGTTAAGATGTATATGTTGAATTGTAAATAAATACATCAGTTTAAGTAATTTTCTTAACCATTGGCTGGAAGTATCATTCGTATGTTAATATTTTAGTTGAAGGGCATTTACAAGATTCTTGAGATGCTCTTCGAAAGTTTTTTCACTTTGTCATTTCTTCATTTAACATATTACACTGGTCTACTGGTTATGGCAAGATTTTTTAAGAGTCGACTACATCAGAGGAAGTTTATTGTACATTTGGTTGATCTGGGAAGGGTATAGGTACCGAGGGATGGAATTTTGACCAGTGATTACGTAATCTTGGAAAATCCTTGCAAATTTTGTTAGGATAAATTGGAAATTTGGTTACACGGAGATTGATTGTGAATTCTTATGAAAACTATAGTTTAATCAACTATACTGCATAATTGTTGGTGGGGTTTACATTCGCACAATTAAAACGAATCAGCTAATTCAACTTTATATATTTCGGCTAGGTATCATATTTTCGCTCATGTTAACAATTACACAAAATTGTATTATCGTATTTAATTAGAATTTATTGAAAATACGATCAAAATTTTATTTACTCCAAACTTTCTTGTTCTAGGCATCACTGCACTTCCTCTTGCATTGTCGATTCTCTAAAACGTTCATAAACCGTTACAACAATAGTTGCATTTATTACATGCAAAATTATTCGATTACACGGAGAGACGGAGAATGGAATGACACGATTTTTTTATCGAATTTGATATCATGGAGCCGTGATGTTACACTGACCCATTCTTGAATTAGAACACGCAATTAACTTAATTTTATAATTGCGGTTACACATCTTATTGCTTCTTTCAATTATCTATATAATTATTATATTTTTATAAAACCACATCAGATAGGTAAGTCTCAAACAACAGATATCTAACCTTAACACAAATATACTATTTATAATTTAGGTGATTATACGAAACAATGGCGACAGTAGAGTGTCTAATTGTTGATTGGTTGTTGAGATCGGCGGCCATGTTGCATCAAGTTTGTACCTACTACTACATGTCATACGGTCATTGTTTGTTTAGACCAAAAATTGGACGAATAATTGAGATTTGTGTTGAAATACTCAAAATTAGATCGATTAAGGTGTACTTGTGGGAATATGTGTGGGATGAAGTGCTCGGTGCTCGGCTTAAGACAGACAAAATAAAATAAAGTTCAGTTAGTTACATTTTTGACTCTCAGATTGTGTTTATTTAAATAGAAAATTCTCCTTCTTAACATTAAAACATTAGGTGGTGGCCTTCTTTTTTAAGCACATCATAATCGTGATTACAAATCCGTAAAATGGCAGGCGATGAAAATTTGTGTAGGTATTTTTTCTAGATTTAAGCAAAGCTTTTGATTGTGTAAATCATCAGATCTTGTTAAATAAGTTGAGAGCATATAATTTTGATGAAATTTCCATTAAACTCATGCAATCATATCTCGAAGAACGTTATCAAACTGTTAGATATAACGGTTTATTCTCAAAAGAAATATGTGTACAGTCTGGTGTTCCACAAGGTTCCATTTTAGGGCCTGTGCTTTTCTTAATTTATATAAATGACTTGCCTTCTACAGTTAATGGACATTTCATATTATATGCCGATGACACTACAATACTAAGCTCTGGTTCTAGTCTAGAAATAACAAATATAAGAAGTATAGATCTTCAAGGGCAGTCCAAGTCTTGGTTCCACTTGAACAAGTTGTCTTTAAATGAAGTTTTAACTTTTACGATGAGAAGGGACACTGATGTAATTAACCAAAAGCCGGTGAAATTTCTAGGCGTCTATGTGGACTCTACACTTTCATGGACACGCCATATTGACGAGCTCTCCTCAAAACTGAACTGTTCTTACTCCGTAATTTAACAAACCATGTTTTTCCGGAAGTTACGCGACCTGCGTACTTCGGATTATTCCATGCCTAATGAATTATGGTATTTTTAATATGGGGTCACTGCTCCTCTGTCTTTAGAATCTTTAAAATACAAAGAAGAGTGGTTCGAATATTGGCAAACCTAGACTATCAATCTGATTGCAGGCAAGCCTTCACAGATTTGGAAATATTAACCTTACCCTCACTTTACACATATACCTGTATGATTTATATGAAAAGTAATTGCCAAAAATTTAAATGCCACTCGGACTTTCACAATTATGATACGCGAAATTTAATAATATGTACCTACTTCTTTACGTCTTAAAAAAAGTCAGTACGGCCCTAATTTTTTAGCCATAAAATTTTTTAGTATGTTGCCCACCGCTCTCAAACATTGCAAATTTAATGGAGTTTAAATCTAAAATTAAATCATATATCATATCTAATAAAAAGGCTTTCTATTCACTAGAAGAATTTTTGACGAATAAATGTTGTGATATAATGGAATAGTTTGTATAATTATTATGTTTGTTTGTAATTTATTATATTCGTTTGTCTCTTACATTGCATACTTAAAATGACTTGTGTAAACACCATGTGTAAAACATCAATAAATATTATTATTATTATTTATTGTGTGTTGCCTACACTACAATTGTATTGGTATTTGATGATTTCTAATTTGAATCTTCGATGCATCATGGCGGCTGGTCTCGTTCGTTATCGGATAATGAACCAGAGAAATCGCTCCACCAACTAAGAACGCGGTTATGTACCACCACCCAGAGAATCAAGAAAGAGCTCTGTCAATGCTTCCGGGTGTCCGGGGGTGATGAGGTTTCCCGTGTTGAGTTAAATTAAGCCCAGCGCCTACGCTATCACTCCTTTCTCTTTCCATCTTCAAAGTCCAAAGCGTAGACATTCTCCCAAAAGAGATGAGAAAAATGAAATTTGTTACGCACAAAGTTTGGTTCTGGGGAATACATAAAACTAAACGTCAAGTAAAAAATCTGGTCTATGCGATGGATTATCATACTAGCGCCCCCACTTTTGAGAGATATATATGTTGTGATGTTTCAAAATGTACAGGTTCGAAACGTTGGTACGCCACTGGTTTTGATATTTTCGCGATGTATAGAACCAATGTATGTATGTACATATATATACAGAACTGTCAATGTTACCTCCATTTTGGTTACGCCACTGATGGTTTCGATATTTCTTATTGCTGACTCGTTATATCGTAGTTGCTCCTTTGGTTATTGACTCGATGCATAGAACTTACTTTTTTAGCGCATTTTTGCAAATTTATTTGTAAAAAGTAGCTTTTAATCTCACTTTGGCTGGCTGGCGGGCAGTAAATGAGGGCCCGTAAGAAGAATATGCTTGTAGAAAGACGAGAAGTGCACATGTAGGTACCTACCGGGGCCGTGTAATTAACAACTTTTTGCGGACGGGACTACATGATGTGGGGTCGGCGGAGTTTTTTCCTACCTTCTTCTACAGTTGTGATCCGATTGTTTTCAAGTTGGTGTCTTCAGTCTTAGACCATTACGGTACTTGGTGTCATCGGAGATTTTGTAAACGCGCCCAACTTCTGCGCATGGCGGAATTTTTTTTCCTAGGGGCGAAATTAACCACCTTTTGCAAGGCGCGCGGCTTGGAGGGGTACGACTTTGGGCACCCAACAGTTTCTTAGAGCTCCAATCGCGCTCTCTCTTTCTCGAGTCGCCAAGCTACATGAGAAGTACCCAAAAATTGAACCTACCTACAATTTTGCGGCGAGTTTTTCACGAAATCCACCAAACGGGACGTCGAAACTGGGTAGCGACAAAGGGAATGTGGTAGCCCGCCCCCACCAGAGCTGGGTAGGTACTGCTCGCGCGAACGAAAAAGCGCTTGCGAGCGGAGCTCTTTTCGTAATGGCCGCTTGGTGCTCGATACTCGAGTGTTTACTTAAAGTGCTCGGCGCTTTTTTTCTGCTCACGGGCGGTTTTGCCGCTCGTGAACTCTTTTTCCGCTCGCGAGTGGTTTTTCCGCATCCGAACGCTTATTCCGCTCCTGAGCGTTTTTTTTTCGCTCGTGAGCGCTTTTTTAACCGCCCTCAAGTGCAGAAGGATTAAGCGCCGCTCCCGAGCGCTTTTTCCGCTCTTGAGCGTTGTTTCCGGTCGAGATAACTCGCAAGCGGTTTCGCTTTGAAAAACAACTCGATGCTCGCGAGCATTTTTGAGAAATTAGATCGCTCGTCGCTCCAGCGGTTTTTTTAGAACGCTCGACCCCGTTCTGCCTCCGACAAGATCTTACTGATGGTGGAGTCAAAACTTCAAACTCGAATTGCGGGTGAATGCAGTTTATACAAGATACTTAATGT
Organism: Photinus pyralis; assembly: GCF_008802855.1. Classification (NCBI taxonomy): domain Eukaryota; kingdom Metazoa; phylum Arthropoda; class Insecta; order Coleoptera; family Lampyridae; genus Photinus; species Photinus pyralis. The sequence goes on from NW_022170511.1 coordinate 47,329,035, forward strand.
CAAAATATATGTTCAGATACCATCTCACCTAGCACGCAAATGTAACAAAATTCAAAAGAAAAATACAAAAATCAAACTTTATTGTACAATGAAAATCAGGTAATCGAGTCAAGTGCAGTTGAGGATAGTAATAAAAACAGGATATAAAGAGACATAATAGACAAAACTTGTAAAATGATTAATTGAATGTAGGTACATAAAGAACACCAAAATGGCATTTTTCTCTTCCAGCATCGTCAGCCATTAATTGAAAACGAAAAGGTGTGGGTAAGAAAGCAAGCAGTATTTAAGTAAAAGTGGATAGACTTAGACCATGTGCCATAAATGAATAAGTACTACTTCTAATTATACCTTTGTAAGGGATCAGGCACAACTTTAGTTAATTAATATTTTCCTCATAGTCCCTCCTTTCACAGTTGATTCTTACACAAACAAAATGGCAAAACAAAGAAACCACGGCATGCAGATACATGAAAAAATTGGGAAATAAAAAATAAGACATATACTAAAAATCTTTATTCAGTAGTTTGTAGCTACTTTTTAAAAAACTACAAATTAAATAAAAAATATAAATAAAGGTGGTTCATAAATAAATGGTAAAAAATATTTGATATTTCACGTACAACAGAAGCCACAAACTTCTTTATACAAACATTTTCATTACAATATCAGCAACTTAATATAAGGACATAAACTATTACTTAATAAATAAAAATGTTACCTAAAAGCTTTATTAATACACATTTTTATAAAATACACTCTAGCATATCGTATATACACTAAGTTGATTCAGTCCCAATATACATGATGCAAGAAAATTTTTTCGATATTAACTCGTCGATTCTGTGGCGCAAGTAAATGAAAACCTAAACTAGTAACTACATAACAATTGCCACAATTAATTAACATTATTGCAATTTCATCAATCGTCAATGAAAAAATTATTAAAATCTAAAAATATACGACACAGTTTCAAGTCAATTATACTGTAAATTTAACTACGATATCAAAATTCATAATTATTATAAATTGATTGTTTACGTTATCATTTACTTGCTTGAGCAATGCTGATTTTAGTATTTTTAAAATCCTTCTTAGGAGGAGGAGGAGTGGGTGATACACAAATAACGTCATTTGAGGAATTATTATCCAAACTATCGTCTAATTCCACTTTTTCATCAACAGAATCGTCTATTACAACAGGACCGTTGTCCTTTTCGTAATCTTTAAGTACAGTATCCAAATTATATCGTTTACGGTAGTTAACGAAAAAACTACGCACGTGATGTTCGGTTTTATTACCTAAGACTTCGGCAATACTCTTGAAATCCTTGCCGTATTTACGAACACCTTGAACCGCTAGCAGCAATTCTTCGTTAGTCCATCGAGAGTTGATACGTGATGAATTGTCGCCGGTTGGACGGAGATCTTCTAGAGACTCAGAATGTTTTCGTTTCAAGGAACTCACAACCTGTTTGTTTTGTTGGATCTGCAACAAGAGAGAGAAGTGTTAGAGATTGGCAAAAGACGAACAAAAGGTGACCGGATTCCACCTGTAAATAATAAACATAATTTTAAAGAAACTGAATCTACCAGTGATGTCTCAAGTCACTTTCTTATTCTTTACTTCCAAATAATTGGAACTAAAATTGTGCAAACGCAAGATGTCGATTATTTTAACTAAACTTGCACCATACACATACCAAACAAAAATACAAAAACTAATCATTCAAAAACCATTCCATAAGCATAGAGGGGGATGAGGAGGAAACAAAGCAAGGCGGAAGCATCAGGTGGTACTCACTTGGCGATGGAGGGCTTCCAACTCTCGATCCATAGCCTTTAGAATCAGCACGCCCGCCGAACCGGAAGCCATTGCTGCCAAATCGTCGTGATTGATGTACATGCCACGAGGTGGCTTGCGTTTATGCCTCGCCCCAATGGGCGCTCCACGTTTGCTTGCCGTCGGGCCTGATGTAGGCCTTAAAATTCCTGTTCGTCTATATTTAACATGATGTTACATTTTATTTATTTAAAGTAAAAAAAGTACAAATAAGAACATGGACAACAAATGTATCAAATTCAACAAATTACTTCGCTAGTTACAATTCTCATTTGTGGAATGTATAACTGTTGAATTTAACACTATTTCAATTAGTGAACAATATACAAGGTGTCACATATTACAGTACCTACTTGAATTAGTTTCTATATGTAACATCAATGTTAATCTCTAGAGGGTCTTTTAAATGATATGTAACAACATGGCTTGCAGTTGTCAAACTAACGAAAATAAAAGTTTTTAGGGGCAAACGGTAAAATGGCTATTTGAACAAACGCATTCTTGAAATTTACAAAATTCTACTACGCAACACCAAACCTTTCATTGATACCAAACAAATAAAATAAATTGCGCACTAGTACATATTCCGTGAAACACCCTGTATGTATTATATCATAAAATGTAAATCATCAGGGTAACAAGTAAACAAATTTTATTTTTTAAAGACATGATATTATGTTTAAGATGAATTTATAACGGTCATGAAAATTGATCGTTACTCACAAAACATTTAAAACTAAGAACCTCCCTCCTTCAATATACCCGTTAATTTCGTTATTCAAAAAAATGTTTGACAAGGCATGATTTACTTTTGTGTAAACACTCAAGCTATTGTTATATGAAAAAGTGTTCTCTGTATTCTCTACATACTAAATTTATTACATAATCTCAAAATTCCCCAAATGTTTATTAATTCATATGCAACAAATAATATAAACTAATGTTCTTTCACTAAAAAGTAGTTTTTGATCATTAGAAATAGTACTCCACTTAACACATTAAGATTACATTTTCAAGCCAAAAGATATATCAAGAAAGTCATATAGTATCAGGCATCAATTTGGAACATTGGTTTTCAAGCATTTCGTGACACCATGTATATATTGCACACAGAATTTGTAAAGGTTGTTTTGAATTGAACAAAAAAAGTTTTGACCGTACAAAAAAACATACCTCCAATGTTGGAAGCAGGATGTACACAAAGTGCCTTTCGGTGTCACGTGTGTGACTGTACAGTTGACTCCGCAGTTAGAACACGCACCACCTTCACCCTGCACACATACAACAGTCATACTAACCATACCCAGTATAAATAATTAAAACAAGGTAACCAGAGTTTAGTGTGTGGTGGTATGTACAATAAAGCTAAATAGCAAATGGCATAAAAGTAAACTACAAATACGATAATGAAATATGACCGCTATAATAAAAAAATGATTAGTCACAACATGCTGGATCAAGTCTCAATGGCACTACAACAACCATGCAGTGGTACCAATCGGTTATTATATTTTCCCTTATACATGAGATCAATAAAACTGCTATTCATCTTTCACATGTTCTTGAATGTCATTTGTCTGAATGCCCAAAAAGTTCCTATAAAATGGCTACCTACAGCGCAGCGGATTCTCAAACACACCGAATCAGTTTCAAAATTCAAAAAATGCCTTCACTTGTGGCGGCGTCTTCAGTTACCTTTATTATATATTTGTAACATGACCAATAGACGACGAGTTCATTTGGGACCTTTGTGATTGTCAAGTAGATTCTGTCCTGAGCATAGAGCAAGAATAAAAAAAAGGATCAATTCTAGGCACCAAGTTATATAGGGTGTAATAGGTAAATATATCAAAAAAAATTACTAGAAAAGACAAGAAAAACATCATTTCCATTTTCTAATATTCCCATCCTAAAATGGCACGCTAGGACACGAAAAAGTGTAGAGATCTTTGCACATGGAAGTAAGTGGCAACTCAACTGTGGACCAGATATAAAATTTAACCAGTAGACATTTCGAGGATACTTCTCCTAAAAGTATCAAAAACACAGAAATGAGTCGGGCCATAGGGACCGAAGAAGAAAACGCCAATAGTGATAAATTTTTTTTTTGTTTAAAAAATGCTGTAAGAGAGCTGCAGAAGCAAAATTAATTGCTTATTCTGCAACCATGATCGCACTAGAAATAATAAATTTGTGCAACCAATTCAGTGGAAATCTTTGGGTTGACATATGAGAGGAGGATATACAAATATGTATAATTTCCCTATATCCACATCTAAGCATTAAGGATTTTAGATCGGATTTTTGAGAACTTAAATAGCACCCATTGATCAAAATCACTCAAAATGGTGAAGTTTGATATTTATTTCATTGTAATATCTGATGTGACACCCTGTATATTTTGGTAGTTTTGAGTAGCCCTCCCTGTATTGTATTTCCTGATTACAAATATATAAGTGTATAACATTAATTTCATTCTACATGACTTTTTACACCATTAAAGGATAACACAGTTGGCTATGCATTAGAACATTTAAAGGGGAGATGTCAGTTGTGCATAGGCAACAATAAAAATGGAGGTAATGAGTACAATTTTAAATATTTGTATATTACATATCTATTTGGTTTACTGTCGAAATATACACATTCAGTTGTATTGAAGTACGTAGACTATACTTGTTATCCTTTAATAGTGTAGCGAACATCTTGTTGAGTTGATGGGTTTGTTCGAGAACGTTCTAGAAGATTCGGAAGTAATCCATAGCACTCAAGAACAGTCGAGTTTGCTATATAAGCAACTTATACACAACCTCACTTTTATTACACTTAAACTATCATTCCTGACTACTAATACACATATTATAGATCATCGTTAAAAATATTATATGCACCCTCACTTCACCATATGACGCTCGGCCTGAAGATGACCTGATATAGGTTGAAATCGATAGCCGCATTAGTAAATATAAAAAACGTGTCTAAAAAAGATTTTTTCTTTAATTCAAATCCTGAAAACGAATTGCGTTTCAGGACAGTTCCAATTTCAACGTCGAAGTAATAAATAGTTCGCGCTATTATAAATTGTGTATATGTGAGTGATAAATAATAATTAAACTGTTATAAATCAATTCATTTAAAGACTGTTATAAATTTGTTTTTAATTAATTGTAAATAAATAAAGCATGTATTTAAAATTACGTTACAATAGTATCATATCGTGTGGGTGGCACTCCCTAGGTACAGACGTTTTAAGGTCGCATCAACAGCCGTCTGTGTGACTTGACGACAGTTGTTGTGACTGCCTTGACCGCGCGCGTTACATGCCCTCGAAAGCATGGTAGTCAGGAGATGTTCTGTACCACTAAAAACTGGCAAGTTGTGGGATTCGAACTCACAACCTGTGAGATTAGAGTCAGAGTCTTAAACCAATATGCCAAACAATAGTGCAAAGTGACTAAAGAATGAAACTAATGCTACACAATAATTACATACTTGATCAGGAAATACAGGGCAACTCAAAACTATAAAAATATACAGGATGTCTCATTAAAGATATTGATTGAAAACGTATTTTGTTGGGCACTTCCTGTATATTGAATTCAATCTGTTACTACATTTTTAGTCGATAGAGAACATACTAAAACTTTTATTTCAAACTTTTTTGTGTTCCCAAAATTAATGAAAATAAGTGGGGTAAAAACAGAAACCTGTACATATTGAGGGCATAAGGTCATAGGGGCGTGTAAACCAATTTAGTAAGTAACTGTGGGATATTTTAACTTGGCGTATATAAAATTGGCTTATACGCCTATATATTTTGTATATTAAACATTAAGCTAATAAAATCATATGTCTTTTGTCCCGACGTACACAACAACATAGCCATAACTTACCCGTCCCAAATCTCATTTTTCTAATAATTCGCGCATATATGCCCCCTATGACGTGATGCCCTCCATATGTAGCTTCTTAGAAGAATATCTCTATCAGCACATGGGACTATAGAAGCTACATATTATGTAAAAATTAGCTTTGGTATATCAGCCCATTTTGAGCATATTTTTCAATGAAATGGGCTATTGCGAGCGCAAAATTAAACGCAATTATTTATAAGAACGTTGGAAATTAAAAGACACTTTTTTCTAAAGACTAAGTAAAAATTAGTGATTGTATTTTATTACTAGTCTGGGCCCTCCTAATATAAATAAGTATAGTTAGTATAGGTAATAAATAGCAGTTAAGAAACTAGAATGTAACTAGTTAACAAAGGACCTATTCTCGTCTAGGCATTTTATATTTTTCGTCAAGGGTAATTTAATTAGAATACTGACATAAGGGATTATTTACTGTCTTTGTTTTAACTAAATGTTCTATGAAAGAAGGAAGCATAAAAACCCGTCTGGGTAGCAGGATTGGAAGGGTGTGTAAAACTATAAGTTAGTCTTAATTGTAACCACGATACAGTTGGACCGATTATTTTGTAGTTCATAATAAATTGATTGGAGTGTACTTATTCGTATATTATTCCATAAGTGTAACAATTTATTAATTGGAGTTTACATTTTAAGTTGTACTTTTATTGTTTTACATTTCTAAAATGATTAACGACTAGCATGAAACATAAATATCTAACGCAGAGATATACTTTGCAATTTAAGTAGAACCACCGTATATACGCAATGGCATTTTAACACACGAGACTACCAAGAATTTAAAATGTGTCCATTGTGATTATGCAACGAGTGATAAATCTAATTATAAAACACATTTATTAACATACAAAATCACTAAGGATTTAAAGTGTGCCCAGTGCGCTTTCGTCCACAAACTTAAAAATCCAGTCCTAAACATTTGACATTTGTCAAAACATGGACCATGCCGGGATTTAAAATGTGACCTGTGCGAGTTCTTAACACATAAAAAAAGCATATTTTTTGAATCCACATTAGTTTTACTTTTACGTATTTTAAAAAATTTAAAAAAAGGATTTCGCAAATACAACAGTTAGGTTGCCCATGCATCATATTCATCTGCATATTTCCTTGAAGTTTAAGGAATATTTACTAACACAGAAAACCGGACATTCATTATGTTCTTTGTAACAAGAATTATAATAGAAACTCTTTTTTTGGAAGTATGTAACTTTTTGGGCCGATAGGATAAGTAGCTGAAAAACAATAGCGACCTTTCTTATATGCTTAAGAACATGTGTACCAATTTTCAAAGCGATCGGACACGGACAGCTAGACGGACAGACATACAGCAATACACTAATTTTAAAACATGAACCAAACAATAGAATTTTATACATTCTTACTTCCTCAACTGACAGGAGTGAAAAGAATTGCATCCACAAAATGTTATGTCAGAGATCTTTTAACATGAAAAGAAAGAATCCAAATATTTCTCAACTGGTCGCAAAGAAATAAATTTATTGACAGTTGACATCAAACCATATGTACCAACTTATGAAAGACCCTAGATTCATGCTAGAAAGAGAAAACCCCATTATTTTGTCACGGGCACATGGAAAATGTCGTAAAGTAAGATTGCAATAATTTAATAACGTATCCTGATTGAAGTAGGTTGGAATCTGAACATTTTTTTACAACTTTTGACCGTCTACCCACTGCGCTATAAGACGCTCAAGCTGCAACCAGACTTCAGTTTATTGAACATAAGTGACGCACAAATAAATGACACAATGATTAGGCATTTGGGTAATGCAACAATTTTCCAAGAACAACGCGAAAAGGTTTTTTCGATTAAATAGTATCTCTAGCTTTTTAATCGTGAAATCCAAAAAGCATACCAACTGTAATTATTGGCCAACAAAAAAATTAAAAGATTCTGAATCTTCCAATGCACTAAATACCCAGAAGAACACTTCACTTGTATTCAGTAAACTCATAGAGTACCTCTGTATATCTGAAACCTTTCAATCTAGAACCTTCTACCATCCAGTCTTACCATATAAAATCTAAATGGTCAACCAGACATTTGGACTGAGCAAACATTCTGGACGGAATAGAACTTTTTATGCAATTATCGTTGAAATGCATATTCAGTGCTTGTGTCGCATTCCATTTGATTACTGATTCCTTAATATTTAAAAACATTATGCCCAACCTACCACAGTTTTCCTGATGTTCTCTAATGAGCTTCACAAAATAAAAACAAACACAGATATACATGACAACAACATTACAGTATGTATTATAAAATAATTATTTACAAAAACTAGAATAAAATCACGAGTATTGAAGCAGCAACGACGATGTGTCTAATTTGGTAATTATGAAAACGGGTTACTGAAATGTCTTCCTAATGAGAGAATGAATTTTCAGAATCTTAGTGATGAAGATGTACAGCTACACTACGATTACATAAAAAAAATGTAATCTCTACCTGAAACAACCAAAATGTGTATTAGGAGTATGTTACACACACGTTATACACGCGTTATCTTTAAAAAAAAGCAAGTGGAAGTTAATGTATAACCGCATATTTGGTATAATTCAGACAAAATGGAGCAAACAGAATTCCACACGTTTACCAGCTCACTCAATCATTTTACAAAAACAAGAAAAAATAATGTTTGCATAGTTCACAGTTATCGAAGGCGAAGTAATCAATACACCCACATATTTTGGGTTATTAAGGAAACACAAGTTGCATGTTTTAGGAGCGCATTTTATAGGAATCTCACAATCTACTGCTTGAAAAATGTTGAAAAATTCCCTCCAGATCTATAATGTCTAATCCGCAGTGTTCTTGTCTCAAATACATACGAAATTATAAAGCACAACTTATGATGATGCAAATAAAAAATTGATTTGATGATATAATTGCGAAAGCGTATTACTTTTTAGCAGGTTTTAACTACCTGATTTCCGTTTTCGTCGCTCGTACCAGAACGAGGCGGAGTATCGCTCTTCCGTCTTATACCGCGATGTATAGTCCACTTCTGTAAGATTAATTAATTTCTAGACACAAAAAATACAGTACATATAGGACTTAGGCCAGTTCCTGTTATGGTTATGAGTACCTAAATGTGTGTAACGATTTTGTAACGATAGAGGTGATCAAATTTAATTAATTACATGAGTGCGAGTCAATAAAATGTGCAGCGGAAAGTAAATAAAATTGATTTAGCTGATGAATTATAAGAGCCATGCAATAAGCGTAAACAAGACAGAATTACTTTTTACAATATTTAAAGTAAAATAGCAACATTTTAAAAATCGAAGTGCCATTCCAATACTTCACTTGATTGTAGAGCAGCCATATTGTCAATTTTTTATTGTTGCAGTGATCAAGTAGGTGTAAACTAGTAGCAACCGATTGCAATACACATCAGGTTTCATGAATTACACAAGAAAGACCACTCTCTATATTTTTCTTAAGTTTTCTTTTTTATCCACCATTATTTATCGACAGCTTTAAAAATAAATGCTCCGTTGTTGGGTAATTACAGTATCCATAGTCACTAGTTTACCATGCTTTATTTCTTCAGCAATAAAGAACGCCCTCTACCGGGTGAATATTTCAAAACATAGGCAATTAACATGGGAAAAACGTTTTTTGCAGATGGTTGATCTCCATATTAACTTAGAGGGTTCATAATGACGCCAATCGAAAGATTTTTTTCTCATCTAATGATACACAAATTAGTTCATTTTCAGTTGTATTTGGCATTATTTTAACAAAAATTCGGCAATAAAGCCAATTAGCGAACTCATGTTAACCATGGAAATTTTCTAAAGAATTGAAATTTAGTTTTGACATAGACGGAATGGGGAATGGCTCATTAAAATGCACGGAAAACAAATATCGCGTACGAGACTAACTGTTTCTTATATGTAATTTGTTCCTGTTCTATTATTTTCATTAAACGTTTATTTATATGAAAAAAAATTCCACTGTAAACGTTTATTATAAATACTTTTTCCTCAGTGAACTGCATTTCTTTGTGTACAATTTCTTGATCTCTAAAGATTATTCGTTAGGCATTATTTTTATATAAAATAGACAGGTATGTTAACAGTTAATGGGTTTGGATAAAGCTATAATTGATAAACATGTTCTGTTTTCCGCCTTTTTTTACGGCATTGAAGTTATTAAATTATTCAGTTCAATCACCGTTATCTGACGTTTTTAAAGTTAACGTCGATCTTTGAAGGCAATAAAGAGATGGTATTTTTTATGTTCATTATGGGAAAGTGAGGGTTTAATTTTGGATTTGTTGTTTATTTTAAAAAATTTTACCACATGTGTTTATGAACAGAGTAAATTTTGAGTCTCTTGATAATTTAGACAAGCCAAGTGGCAATAAAATGTGAAAATAAGATAACTACATTTTCTTTTAGAATTTTGATGAATAGTGAGATAACAGATTTATTTTGCATTTTTGTGTGTGTCATACTGGACAACCAGGTGAGTTACACAACATACTTGATATTTGGCTAAACAATTTATTTCGTCAAAACAAGTACACTAATTACCCTATGTTAAAAAGCCTCTCTGAGCTTCTACATCAAAAAGCACTTTAAAAAAGCTGTCGAAATAATAAATAATAAAGAACAATTTCATGGATATGTAAATTTTCATTGAAGTTTTAATGTTTTGTAAGTTCTTTCAAAATATTTAAAAACGTATAGTGTTCCATTTAAAGAAATGTGTTATTTTGCTGGATATCTTAATAACCTGATGATCAATTGCTTTTCTGATTATGAGCGATGAGCCTACTGTGTGAAGTCATGGGGAGATTGGAAACACCTTATTATGTATGAGATCAATAAACGTAAATAAATAAATAATCGACCAACAAGACAAAAATCACGTTACATCAGTTGGTTTTACTTAAAGACTATTTTTTTTCTAAACTTTGTGGGCTATTATAGGAAAGTGCTGTATTATCAATAGCTCTAAACTCTTAAGTGACTTGACGACTCATCTGATATGTTGCAATAGATATTTTCAAAAATTATACATAAGATGCCATTGAATTCAGTCGCTGAAATGTTGCTTGTACCTACGTATATTACATTGGAACTACAAGCTTTTGATCATAGTTCAGATTAGTAATACCCAATTTCAGCATTTAAATTCTTAGACAATGTTTGCACAATAAAAAAAAATAAAGCGGTGATACTTATCCTATAAAATCAATTTTGGGGATAATAAAGCGCAATTTAATCAACCACTTCCTACTCAAAAACAATTCCACTCATGAGAAACACTTACAAGATGACATTAAAAAAATTACAATCCGAAGTAACAGTACACCCTACTCCCATAAGTTGGCACTACTGTTCACTTTGCGCATGTTTCCCATGATACCGGCAGCAGAAAAATAATGACCCCCTAGTCTTATCAACAAAATAATGTTGTATAGGCAAGATTGATTAGGCCTATGTGCCTATTCACATCAAAATCATGAAATCTTTGCCGAGTGGCAAATACAATAAAATTATTTGAATAGGAAATGTTTCATTTAGAATTTACAGCATCACAAATATCTGTGACTCTGCCAAGCTAATATCAATTCTTAGTATTGGAAGTTCCAAACAGAAACAATGTTTCTCATCAGAATAAAAAAGTCAATTTTGATACAAAACAAGTAGCTCAGGTAATCGTCCTCATTAAAGTTCACGTAAAGGGCCTGAAAGAAAAGATGTACAACTGGAGCAAATAATAGTGTCTTTAAAATTCCAATAGTGGATTTTAAAACATGTTTACTCTTTCGAGTATACTTTCCAATTATTGTCACCTGAAAGAAAAAGATTCAGATGGACAATATTAAATGCTCACACTTTACAAGGAAAAAATGCCTACCTATATCAAGCAAAATCAAAAGCAAGTGCTGACACCCAAAACGACTACAATTACACCAATAACACGCCACAATATACAATGTGCCGATACAGAAAAAACACAATAAGGTATAAAAACATGCAAATGTACAATAAACACTCTTTTGTTATAATAAAAAATACTGTTAACGTTTACCTTTTCGTCGTGATCGGAGTCATCGTTCGATCCGCCTTCAGAGCCCGCTTCTGAAGGAGTTCCATCTTCGCGTGGAGTTGTCAATTTTCTAGCTTGCTTGTCCATTTGACTCGTCCGAGATCGTATCTTTTTCCAACTATAATAATATTTGACTAAACTCGCTATGGTCTTCTCGGGTAACTGAAAAATAAAATTTCTTCTTATTTGCGTTAAATTAACCGGCAAATAAATGACATTTTTAAAGTTAGCGTTAAGACGAATTTGTTTTTATTTCTTATTAAAGAACACATTGAACTGTCTTGTCCATTCAAGAGAACTTCCATAATACCTGTCCAAGTATTTGAGACCTAAAGAAGAAGATTCCTAGAACCTCTGAAAATATTTTTAAGAATGAGGATTTAGTGAAACGTTTAAGATTCCAGGAAGAAACCCTAGAAGAGTTGCAGAAAAAGCAAATCGATGCACAAGAACTGAATTTATACTTTTTCTATCTTTCTCTCTTTCTGGATAAGTTGATAAAGCAAGAACTTTTAATTTCTTTTAGAATTTCATGAGGAAAACAGTCAAATATACTGCATTGATGGTAGGAGTAAGGTATTAAATATTTCCAATCTTTGTCATGATTGTGAACAACATATGCAATACATATATAAGTCGATGATACATTTCACATCGCCTAATATTTGTTATAAAGAAAAGAAAGGAAACAAGTATAAATTGTGCACAACCGAAATAGCTTTTGTTTTGACATCACCAATGAATATATTTCTTGCAGACGTCTCAATCGCCTTTTGTGAGTACCTGTTCCGACAATTCGTTCTTGAGGTATAAGGGAATATACCCGATCACGATAAAAGGTCGGGGAGGAGGGTTATGGTTGGTAGAAATTAATTCCTTTCGTTGAGACCTTTCATTAGAGTACCATGAAGGATAGAAGTAGTTCCACCCCCCCCCTCTCCGTACTTTGATAAGAGGATAGAAAGAAGGGCAGTAGTTTGTAGAAAACGGTTCCTTTCCTTGAGACCTTTAATTAGAATACAATGAGAGATAAAATTAATTTTAACCCCCCCCCCTCTCCCTCAGGCCCCGTCGCTCACTGATCTCGAAAAAGTCGCACGGGAAAGTTATACTTTGTACAACATGTGTTTACCCCCCCCTTTAGACATTTAGACACCGAAATTTGATGGCCGTCTGGCACACCTTCAAGGTATAAGCTACCTACTGCAAAAAATTCCAGAACTCTAGGGCCATTCCCCTAGAAGTAGTTCGAAACGGCAGAAGTGGGTCCGGACGGACAAAACGCAAACAATAGCACATTTTTTTAATTCTTAAAAAATGCGCTAAAAAGATTCTTGCTTTTCAAGATTTTGAACATCTATCGAGATTTCCTTAAAGGCCTTAAACCATTCTAAGAATATTTTCTCAAAAAAGTTTTCAATAAATACCTCTAATATTTTTTAAAGGTCTTACCAAAATTTAGATTTAAATAAAAAGAAGATTTTTCCAATAATATGTTTAAGAAAATTCCTAAGAAAATATCCAAAATAAATTTGAAGGATTTTAACGAAAAATTCAAGATTTCTAGGAATACCTTTTGCAAGGTTTTTTAAAGATTTTCAATTTTGCAAGGTTCCTAGGAGGATTTTGAAGGTGGTTGGAGTTTCTTTTGTGCGCCCTAAATTTTGAAATGTTTTTAAAGTTACTTATAATAATAATCTTACCGTCAATTTTTTTTGCATTTTTTTTCCTGATTGTATTGATGTATCACAACCTATTTTTTTATTTTAGCCATGAAAACCTTATTTTTTTCTGTTTTTAAATAGTAGGCCATGGATTCATGGCGATTTTGTTTTATTTATTGTATCCATGGTAACTAAGGCGCCGATACCAATCAATAAAAATGACTGACGGTCATCTTAAAAATATGATATAATATACAGGGTGAATTTTCACTATGGAGTTCTCGTAAACTGTACGATATACAAAGTCGCTTAATTGGGAAAAGTCGAGGGAAAAGTTATGCAGAATTGTATGCTGATTAATTTTTCCATTCAAAGTTTCTTGTTGCTCTACAAATTGAGCAGTTATGGTCAAAAAGAAACGAAAAATGTCAAATTATTTTGAAAATGCGGTGGCGTTCATTTATATTCAAAGATAAAAAATAATGTTAACAAACCGTTAGTAATTTTTTCTCAGCTTTCTGATGGTGCAAAAATTTTATGACCTGTGGGTTTCACGTAAATCACATCAACTCTCATATTTATTACTGACGCCATATTGGATTTTTACGTCACTCGATAGAGAAAAAAATTATAAACCAGTTACCACCATTAGAAAATAACTGAATGCCAGCGCATATCCGAAAATTACATTTTTCTGTTTTTTGGCCATAACTTCGCTATTTGTAGAGCTACAAAAAACTTTGAAATAGAAAATGAAGCATAACATTCTGCATAACTTTGCTCATTTAAGCGACGCTTTGTTGCCAACCTACAGAGTGTTATAATTTCACGATTTTCTTTAGTCTTTCCTTTATATCTCCTGAACTTTTCGAAATCTGTTACTCTAAAAGGATTACATCATTGATAATATCAATGGTAGTGAGAATCTGTTTTTTTAAGGGTCATATTATATTTTCTACCCGTGATCTTTTTTCGGGCGTTGCTGGGAGATTGTAAAATAAGAAATTAATTTTCTGGTTTGTTTAGAAACTTTTTACTCTTGTAAATTTTTCGTATCTACAATGTAAACTTTTAGTCGAAAAATAAGTCAAAGAATTAGCCCCTTCCATATTTACAACGAAATACCCTGTAACTATATCTGGCTTACCTAAATTCGAAATAAATTATTCATGGCCTGAAAGAAATATTTAAAAAGTCATTTTGATAATAGGCAAGAGAATATTGAAAATATCGTTTGAATTTTCTTTGAAACTATAACTTTTTCATTTGTTTTACATATGTAAAAAGGATGTACAATTTCATGTCGGATTAAAATTTGGAACCAAATACAGGGTGTCCTATTTAAAACAATGTAACTTCATTGGGTGATTGCACCCTGTATAATTACAAATAGTTTTTAAAATATTCTACCATATAAGGATACTAGGATAAGTAGAACGAGAACCTAAATCCAAATTTTTGGCACTTTTCAGTCCTTGAATTTTGAACTTTAAGGTACCAACGTTGCAGCTTGAAATTACTACACGTTTGCAATTTCATTTCAGAAATTGGGATTTAGTTGCCTTTGTGCATACTTTTGAAATATTTTATATTATAATATGACGCCTTTCAGACTTTAAATTTGAAATCTTATTTCAAAATTTCAGTTTGAAACTATTTCTTGTACAATCTTCATGTCCAAAATTTTGCCCGTTCAATTGAAGACTTCCAAATTGGAAATTTAATTTCCAAATCCCCGTGTTTTGTCTACCTCTCAATCTTAAATTTTGATCATCAATTCAGCTTGAAATTACTTCTAGTTTGAAATTGGAAATTTACAGTTCCTAAGATTTTTCCAATATTAATTAATTTTATTTCAGGATGATTGTAACTACTTTTTGTGTGCTCTTCAATCCCAAAATTTTTCAACTTCACTATTCCTCAAAATCTTCTCAACTTCAAGTATGAAATTTCCTCTATAATTTCAACTTGAGACATTTTTTGTATAATTTTGGGTACCTCCAAATTTTGAACCTTTGCTTTTCAAGGCGACATTAAAAGTACACTTGTTTAAAAAAATATTGCTTACCTACAATATTACTTTTTATTACCTCTTTTAATGAGCAAATAATACACAATGACTTACTTTTAAAATATATAATAAAATTCTCAAACGGAATTGACATATTTCCAAAAGTCCTGGTGTCTTACCAAACGGTATTTCAATTTTGCATTTGTAGTTTACATAATCTTACCAGCCATTTTACACTACATTTTTGTATTATAACTAAGCAACCTGATCCAGTCTATGGACCACATTACAATTACAAATAAATGAAAGTAGATCAATCTTGACTGTTTATAGAGTCCTCAGGCTGCGCTGTTTGAATTGCGCTCACTTACTAAGAATTAATACGCAAACAACTGTTGGATCTTATGGATATGCCAGATTTCACAGGATTCGTGGAATGCTAAATATCTCAGGAGTAAAATGTATGGCCTTTTAGAAGCACACAGAAAATAAAAATAAGAGACTGCCTCCCAGCAAGTCTACTTTTTAAACGTTAAAGAACTGTCGAGAAAAAGACTCTAAAGACCTTAGGCTCAATCTACAAGTATTTTACCTTTCGAATCATCCCTTGCAAAAAGCACGGCGTAGAACGAAAACTGGAAGACTTAAAAATATAACAAAATCAGTGTTAATCCGCAATACCTGCTCCAGAATGTTTCAAGTACAAATTGTACAAAAGTAATCATGGATGATACAGCTACTTACACTAAAAGCATTAAACAAAAATGGAGGGCCATTTTCCCACCCAATATTTAAATATGCTAATAAATGCTCAACTTGAATGATTCACACAAGGTTACATTAGTTTAACATTTGCTTTAGGTACAACAAACTTTCTGCAAGCATTAACAAACAAGTATAATAATACAAAAACAAATCTTACCATTTGTCTGATACGATGAAAACTTTTCCCGTGAAATTGAAATGCTTGTTCGAACAGAACTTTATCTTCCACAGACCATTCGTCGGGAAACGGAGTAAAATTCGCTAAATCTAATACCGCTCTGTCGAGATCGTGCTTGTGCCAGAATAGCATGCCTAAAGCTTGCTCGCCATTATAACCGTACTTATCTTTCGCTAGCAGAATATAGTCTTCTACTGTAATAAGAAATGAAAAATTAGAAACGTTCCCGATGAAAACATGCATAACCTACATTTTGAATCGGCTATGTCGGTAGTCGGGGACCACACCAGTAACGCTCGGTCCGCCAACAGTTCGGGCTTCCGTAGGTTTTCCGGGGTCAGTTCGGGACAAACCGCCTGATAATCGCGTCCCACGCGTATTTTATCTGTTGGAACTGAGAAGAGTAATTAATGCATGTGAACTTGAAACCAGCTTGCACATGATGGCATTTCCAAAATTACCTGATTAAGGAAGTACTTTCACAAATTTTACTTACCGGGACTATCGTCGTCGCTGGACTCTGTTTGAACGTGCCCGTTAGGGCTCGGCCCCCGACTTCTGCGACCATTTCGGGCGTCTTCTCCATTTTTTGCGGCCAATACCATCGTACGGTTAATCAATCGGAAGGCGTTTTCTTTGCTACACTTCTGGATAAAAGCAAGCGGCAAGCTAACGGCCCGAGTTCTAACACAAAATTTTAACTTCTTTTAGCGTTTTGAATCAGATTGAACGACTAAATACTGAACTCAGGGCACCGTAGTTTTACAATTAGTACATAAATCTCACATTGGGGGCGTTGGTGTAGATTTTGCGCTTGATGAAAGTAACGGTTATTAGATAGAGTTCCCTACGATGTTATTGTTCTAGTCGCTCTTTTTTTAACCGATTTCAAACAGCGCGGAAACATTTTAATTTGACGGACTCACTGGTTTGTGCTGTTTTGCACGAAATAAATGTCTATGAGTTGTACCCAGTTATTAATTTGTGCAAATTGCTGAATCTTATGTCAACGTCTCGAATTTTAGCAACTTCATTCTAAGACCGGCAAGATCTCCGAAGAGTAACTAATAATTATTATGTACCTATTCTTTGCCGCTACCATTAACAGTTGTCAATCGCAAATGATATTTTTCCTCGCAAAAATGGTAGAGGCATTTTTGCAAGTAAGATATTTATTTGGTCTTGTAGATCAAAAAAATAGAGCATGTCAATCACAGTCGAAACCGAAGGAACAATCCGTTAAAAAACCGGTTCCAAAATCACGTCTCAGTTTTTAACGAATTAATTTTCATGTTTATATTATGATCTTGTAAAGGGTAAACAAACATAAATAATAAAATTTAACTAATTCACAGTAGTACTTATTGGTCGCGTGGAAATGGATCGTCAAAACAGGTTCGCATTTCCTGTATTTTTTCCAAAGGTAGCGTAGGTATTAATATAACCATTGACTAATGGAGTATTGATATAACCTGAAAAGATTAGGAACGAAATTTTTGCATTTTTGGAAAATTAACTAATCGTAAATAAATGGGTAAGAAGTAAAATTATCCAAAGTTCGAACTCGCAATTTCCTCTGACATAACCTACTAGCGCCGTGCACCTATAGCATAATTATATGACCTATAGGTACGCGATGTTTACTTTGTCCATTTTCATACAGGCACAAATTTTATTAAATTATTTATGTTTTAAAGTGGTTAGTGGACATTTCATTTATAAAGGCAATGTGTTGTCTCATTTGATGCAACTAATTAAATGACTAATGGCGCTTAGAGAAGGGATGAGTCGGGAAGGCCATTAGGTCCCACACTAAAAGAGAAAACAAAACGAAATGATAATTAAATAATATAATTATTAATTAGTTAGGTATACTTGGGAGGTCTACCTACACTACACTCTATGGTGATCAATATACAGTGATGAGAAATACATATGTATTCTTTATTCATTGATATGTATAGTTAAAAATCCTATACTGTATGTACATATCATACATGCCACTGTCGGTAGGTACAAATACAGATATTAAAATTATAAATTAATTGACTGATGTTGCTTAATTACAATTATCATTACAAAGATTAAATCTTCTAAACAAAGGAATGGCATATTTCGAGTATAATCATGGAATTAGTTTCAATAGGAATTTTATTATAATGAGAGATTAATTAGGAACTTATCGATATAACGACTCTTCATGTAACTGGAACTTTTTTTCCAACGCACCATGGGTATTTCGCTCACATTTTTACTCACAGATGACAGATAGGTACTTTTGTTGGCCTATTAAATCATTAAGGATTCATTTTACATATAGTCCAGTCAAATTACGGTTTGGTCTGGATGTTTTCACTTCACTCAACGACACCAAGCGCATCCTATGTAAAAAAATTCGCTGTATCCGTAAATCATAGTCCCCCTGACCGGAAACGCCCGAAACATATTGTTATAAACAAAAAACGAAGAAAAAACGGGAAAATGCCATGTTTTGTCACATTTGACTTCGAATATCTCGTTAACTATTGCTTGGAGGGAAAAAATGAATAGAAATGAACTTGTTTAGAATAAAATTTTCTATAAGATACAGTTGGTCCGGAACGCTCATTTTCAACTGTTATTGTTATTTATGGAAAAATGTAAAAAAGTAATCTCGAAAATTAACACTTTGTTATTACTAAGTAAAATTCATTCGATCTTTTTGAAAATCCGTATTTAGTAACCTTTTGATAACAAAACAATATGACAAACCAGATTGTTTCATACTCATTGATTAATTAAATAAACAAGTAGAAAAAGGGATGCTTTGTCTTTCAAACTGGGGGACTACAAGAGCGTTCCCAATTTTTTTTATACATAGTGGAACTGTAAAACAATCTTTTGCAATAATTGTCCCGATCATTTTTGCAAATCAACGGACTGTGGAATTTTTTTAGTTAACTAACAAATCGAATAGCTTCCGAGATTTAACAAGAAAAGTAACTCTATAATCGGCCCTTGGTAAAAATCATTCATTTTGGTGAAATACAAGCATGTAAAAAGTTCACGCACTTTTGGTTGTTTCGAAAACTGGCTTCAAAGTCAAAAGCGGATTTCTGGTGAACTATTAATCGGATTTGGACGTATTTTTTTTAATGTACGGCTTTCCGAGAGCTTTACATTCGCCTATTATAGAGTTATATTTTTTGTTATATTTCGGGAGTTATTCCATTTGTTAACTAAGAAAATTCTTCGGATTTTGAAAAAAAATTGCACAATCCGTCGATTTACAGGAATCATCGGGACAATTATTGGAAAAGATTGTTTTAGGGTTATAATATGTATTAAAAAAATTGAGAACACTCTTGTACTCCCCCCGTTTGAAAGACAAAGCATCTATTTTTGGACTGTAGGTGTGCTTTTACTAATCTAAACATTTTGACGTTACCCTGTTTATTTATTGAATCGTGTTTGAGATTTGCAAGAAAGAACATTTTAAATTATCAGTAACAAGCTTTTTATCACGATTATGACACCCGAAATAAAAGCACTGTTCGTCTCCCTTTATTGAGACTCAACAAAACTCAAAAAGGTTTTGAACACACGCACTAAAGTTTTTCAATTGTTTACCTGATATCGTCAAAGCACTATCCAATCGAGAATTTAATCGCTGTATTAAAAATGTTCTTTTAGCTCACGCCTTTTACTCCACGGATGAATTTATAAGTTTCGATTTTAGTTTGATGCTAGGTTACAATTTAGAAATATGTTTGATGACGAGTGTATGTAATTCTTGTTGATGACCTAAACACAATAAACTTTATTATTATTATTTGACTGGACTAATAGTACACTTTATAATTACAATTACATTTTTTCTCGCATTTTTTGTAATCGATAAAAATAAATTCAGTTAACTGGACCGCGCATAATGCATTAATATGTTTTATCGCACCCCAATTATTAAAAAAAAATGTTCCATAGATCACAGACAATTATTTTTATTTGCCCTCTATAATAAATCAGGCGATGACTCGTAAAATAATTTTTGATCTTTACCACCCTTCTTTCTTTATGAGGTTCTATTTGTAATGTACATTTTTGTCCTTTCACTTCGTAAAAATATAGTTATAATTCGTTCGTGGCGCATTTCCACAAACATAAAAAATGCGCTATTGTGGTCACTTTGTCCGCCCGTCTATCCATACCCACGGATTTGTCGTCCTTAGATTTTAATCTTAAGAACTATTGTATTAAGAACTATTGTTTTACTTTTTTCCCTATTTGGTCCGTTATGATGCCGAGGCTTAGGTACCTACATCAAAGAAGGAATCTTTTCTACGTTTATTAATAAAAAAAGTTACCTATAGCAAAAAATCAATTTTTTTCATTACCATTCCACAAAAATAAAAAATATGCTATTGTGGCCATGTTGGACGTCCGTCCGCCCGCTTGTATCCGTCCTTACGACTGTGTATAGCTTTTTACAGATCTTTATCTTAAGAGTTATTTTTTTTGCTATTTGGTTCTATATGGCATCGAGGTTTGCACCAAGGAAGGAATGTTGTAGGTATGTGTTTTTTACAAAGACATCAGTTGTAGCAAAAAAATAGGTATCTAGTGAAACATGAAACTTGCTCTATTAGAGATCATTGTGTTCAATAAAACCCAAGCGAAAAATGAAATTAGTTCTGTTGGAAACCGCGGTTAATCCTTCGACTCATTACACTTAACAACATAGATTGCGCATGCCAAGACCCAACTTCCTTATTTATGAGCGTTTTTTTTTTAATTTTAAGAGTGCATCTTAAAAAAATAAACGTACATAAAAAAATAGACCTAGACTCTAATCCTTCTAGAATTGCAACGGAAGATATTCTTATAAAAGCAAATTGAAATCACGTGTCAAAGGGTCACCAATTTTTTTTTGACAAATACTGTTAGTGTGGAAATGCGCGTTTAACTTATTAGTTTTAATTTCGCATCTTCAAGTTTACAGGAAAAATTCTTTACCTACGTTAGCATTTGATTTGAATGTCTTTTGGCTCTATCTACTCCTGTAAGGACATTTCACTTAAATCATGTTATGGCATCTGGAGATGCAGCTAAAATATCCATCTGCTTCTCCCACACATACAAATAATCCCGGCCGTAAATCTTCAATTTCAGACATTTTTAGGGGAACAAGAAATTCCCCTAATTTTTGTGATGGTTTATGTCGGTCTGTCTGCCACCTGTTCCTCATCTAACTCGAAAACGAAAAGACACAGAGACAGACAGACAGAGACCTTCATCACTCTAGATCTACGAATTCAAGGATCAATGCTATCGAATATGACTCGTCGGATTAAAAGTCGCGCGCGCACGAGCTTCCCGTGTTTTTATTTTGATCTCCTCTTACAGATTTCTCCAAAACGAAAACGTATGATCCAGGAGAAACGTTCTCTGTACCATCAGCGATCATTGTTAGCTCGCTCCATGGTTTCTTGAAATTTTTAGCACAATCCGCGAAAGTAGTATTAATATCTTCAGTTTTCCGTCGTTCGTCGTTCCGCGCTATAGCTCAGTCCTTAGACCTCGTATCGACTTCGTGTGTTCATTTTATAAAACCGCATCAGATATGCAACTATCAAAAATTAACATTGCATCCATTCCATTGCTGCACAGTGCACATTCACCAATAATGTTGGATGATGTCCAAAAGTGATGCATATCATTTTTGGTAACCAAAATATTTTTCGCCAAAAGATGTCAAAAGTGTGATTTACGCATCAATTTCTCTTGGGAAAAAGATCAAACTCAATTTCTCGATAACCAAAAGAAATCCGAAAAATTTCAAAAATTCATAACAATAATTACTTTCACATTTATTTGTTGTATTTTTGAGGAATTATTCGAAAGAAAAAAATCCCCTTATGTGATGGTTTTGTCTGTCAGATTCTTCGTATCTTGTCCGAGGGTAGCCGTTTTGATTTCTTTGAGAATGGCATTTTTCAAACTGAAATAAGATACTTATACCATACTTTTTCGAGTATGAAATCGAGGCGGTATACCTAGTCAAAAGGTAAACTCAGTCTATTTACTCAAATAAAACAAAATGGGCCCTCTTGACGTTTAGATTAATTTACCCACGCCACCTTTCTTTTTCACTATAGAATTAGTCCTAAAAAATGTTTAAAATATGTAACATTTCCCAATAACAAGAATATATAGATACTAAAAAATATAATATAAGTACCTATACACAATTCAGTTCAAGAAAATGTTTTAATACTAAACAAGTGAACCAAAACCACACTCGCATAGGTAGATGGGCAGACAGATTTTGACATCTTTTGGTTAAAAAAATGTTGGTAGGCAGCAATTCACATACTTAAATCACTTCTTTGGCATTGAGCATTCGAGTTTTGTCGTTTTCTCAACCAAATTGGTGCATAATTAAGTTTTTACATCCTTTGGGTAAACATTTTTTCGTCACTAAAAATACACATTGATCAGTTTTTGGGCATCGAGTTAAGTCTTTTCCCCAAGAAAATGACTTCTTGGAATATTCTCTCAATAATACTGAATATTATTAAAATATTCAACAATTTATGGCCGTATGCACCCACAAATTTAAGCGAGGCTTAGCTTAAGCGTAGCTTAAAATCCATGGCAACGATTATTGCGACAATGGTTGCCATGGATTCTAAGCAACGCTTAAATTTGTTGGTGCACATGGCCATTAAAGATTATTTATATTAATTATTCTGTAGCGTTCATATGGCAACGCCACAATTCTGCATGACAGGCGTTTGGCAATCAAAGCAACACTGCCATCAGCTGTTTCATAAATGTCACCGCCAAGTGACGACATAACTCACTAAACATCGTACCACTCAGTACATGTAAACAAAGACACTGCAAATGGGTTACCTAAAAAATTAAGTCAAGACTACCATTCATTAAAATTGATTTAATTAATATTTCCGTCTGCTTCTATCACATGCGCACTCTATGACAACAATGCGTACACCACGAGCAGCGTCCTCCTTCACACAGAACAGTATAAGGTTGTCACAATTTTAAGTAGCACATGATAGAGAAACATGTAGTAGTAGTAGTAGCCTTGACTTAATTTTTTTAGCCAACCCATTTCCAATATGTTTGTTTTCATATTGATTGCTAAAAAATGCATTTCACTCACTAAACAGATGAGTGAAGGTTGACCCTATGTGGGATCTTGTACTAATAGAGATTAATTTCTTGATTGTGGACTTGAAATTCCTGATGAAAATAATAATAACAATCGTAACATTTAATTATAGATCAACAACTTTGGTACATTAACTAAACATGACTCATTTTTCTGTTCTTTAAGATACTTGCAATAAAAAATTCGCCGGCTTTGTAGGAACTTCTTACTAATGGACCGCTGGCAACATACAGGAAGCCTTTGCTGTTGCCTATGTTTTCCCATTCTTTAAATTTAGCTGGCGTTACGTATTCCATAACTTTTAAATGGCGCTTCGTGGGCTGCATGTATTGACCGAGAGTTACGCAATCCACACCGGCAGTTCGCAAGTCTGTTAAAGTTTGTTCTACTTCCTCGTCTCTTTCGCCCAGACCTAACATGATCGAAGATTTGGTAATTACATTTTCGTTAAACGATTTAGCTGCCTCCAAAGTTGCTAGAGATTGCCTGCAAAGCAATTGAGAAATTAGTATTTAATAACCATTAATAGGAGGATGACTACAAAATATAGGAGAACTACTAATTTATCGCAATCATTTTAATGTAAACAGTGTAACAATTAAGTATATATTAAACAAAAAGTAAGTGGTAGAGAGGACCAAAAAAAAACAAGCATTGTTATCAAATAAACCGAAATTCCAAAATGTATCATTGTGGAGCTACACCTCCGAAAGACCCCAATTTTCATTTCTTCTTTAATTTTTTCTTATGAACCATAACACAAGAAGGATGAAATTTACAACTTATCCCTTTGTTTTTGACACGTTCATAGGGAAATTGTTAGTGCTATCAAAAAAGTAATACGGGTGTCATGTGCTCTTCTTGGATTAAGAGATATAGTGTAAAATTTAAAAAATGGTAATATTAGAATGATTATATTGTATTCTTAGTTAAAAGAGATATGGATAAATGTTTAATACAAAAGTTTGTTTATTATGATTGTTGAATCTGCCATTTATAAAATAACGACACGGGATCAGCTAAAAATGTTATTGGATCTAATTTCACTTTTTAAAATAGAACACCCTGTACATTTTTAATCTATAACGATAGCATAGTGTTATTTTTCAAAAATATATCACACCACGCATGATATTTAAAAAGGATTAAAAAAAATGTATAAGTCCTTTTAGGTTTTTTGAATCACTTGAACTTTTTTTGACTTCTAAAATAGGAGACCTGGCACCCCTATGAGAAATTGACAAACCTAACGTTATTTTACTATACCTGTATTTTGCACGCCGATCTCTAACATAGGGCGTTAAAGCTTCAACAGTTTCAATGTTGTGAGCATAAACGTCTAATCCGCAATGACTAATTGTTTTAACAGCTTCCAAGTCGCCGCGAAAGTCAGGTACAAGGCATTCAACTAAAATGTTTGCATTTCTAAAATATGAGCATTAAATGGTCTTTAAAACCAATACAAAGGCACTTACAGCCGTTTAATTTCTTTAACTGTATCAGCAAAGTGATTTGAGCCACCATCTTTCAAATCTGGCAATAAAAATGTTAAATTAAAACATTCTATCCGTAAACGATAACAAACCATCTCGATCAACTGACGTCAATACAATATAGTCTAATCCCCATGATGCAATTGCCTTTGCTGTATTTTCGGGTTCGTGTGGATCCGGCGGTGGTGGTGCTCTTGAGGTTTTTACGGAACAAAACATACACCCTCTCGTACATGTGTCACCCATTAACTAATGAAAGAAATTAGAGAATAGTACACAATCCAAATGTATTACCATAATCGTTGCAGTTGCAGTCCGATGTTCTCCTCCACCCCAACATTCGCCAATATTTGGACAGCGAGCCTCTTCACATACTGTACTCAGGTTTAGGTTACGTAATTGTTCTTTTAAACGAGTGTAATTTTCACCGACTGGTATTTTGGTTTTTAGCCATGGCGGTAAACGTAGACGAGTAGTGTCTTTTTTTCCTCTACGTAATTGGCCATCGTATGAATTCCATTTATCGGTATCTTCCTCCAGTACAGGATTGGGATTGTTTATGAAGTCCTGGAGTGATGGTCCGCTAGCAATCTTTTCCTTTAAATTTTCTAAACGTGCCGAAGACTCATGCTGTAATTTTATGTGTTGTGACCAATTGGGAATTTTAGTTAAAATTTGATTTTTTCTAAACATTTTACATCAGATTGTAGAATTACCTCATTTTTGGTTTTGAAGGTTAAATTTTAAAGGTTAGGTATAAACCATAGAATAATAAAAAATAGAGTATCTTTAACAATATAGGATGATTATTAAGTTACGTTGCCTGATTTTTTTAGGTAATCCAATCAACTAAACGTACACCGTTTGAGTGAGGTAATCTAAAAATTGTATAAAAATCAAAAACCAGACCAGGGGATCCCGCTAAAATACCACAAAGTAAAATAGCGGGTATTTTTTATAAAATAAATTGAATATACAGGGTGGCGACTTGCGTAACGCTTCATAGGGATTTCAATGTAAAATTCATATCATGCGATTATTGGCTCCCCAAATTATTTTAGAGGAAACATGTATATAGAAAATTTTTTTTACGCCAATCAACCGTATTTTTTTTTTCATATAAAGACGGAAAATTGGAAAAATAAAACCCGCATCTTTTTCAATAATCTGCAATGCCATGGAATTTTCTAAAACAAAAAGATATCCAGTTATCAATTAGCCGCAGTTCAAAATGGATTTTATGATCCACTTGGTTACTGTCTTGCAGTTAATGGTGACTTATTCGAACATTTATTGTAAATTGTTATATTAGGAAACCGTTTTTAGTAATTTCATCTTTCTGTTGAATTCGCTATTCTAAATATAATACTTTTTGATAGAATTTGATTTGTCTTATAGCACATTCCATGGCATCACAGATTATTGAATTTTTCCAATTTTCCGTTTTTATTATGCAAAAAATTGAAAAACTAATACGGTTACTTGACATAAAAAAAATTTTTCTACAAAAAACCTTAATACATTTTGCTGTAAAATAATTTGGGGAGCCAATAATCGCATGTTATGAATTTTACATTGAAATCCCTGATGCGTTACGCAAGTCACCTGTATATGTAACTATGTGAACAGATCCCGCTTAAATTTGAAATCGAGTGGCACGTGGTCAAACATCTAAAGCAGGACCCCGATTACGTTTTGTTGTAAACAACGCTATGACCTGAAGTCCTTCAATTCAATTCAATATCTATGCCTGAAGTAAAAATGGGAAGGAACTTAAAATAAAACAGTGAAATTGTGAAGTTTGTTTAATAATGAATATTATTATTAAGATTGTGAAATAACGTTGGAAATTGTAGTTTACCGAATAAAAACAGAAATAGGCTGGGAAAAAAAGAACAAACCAAGAAAAAAACCAGCCAAAAAATTAATATTAAATTGTGTAGCAAAATTGTTTGTAATGATCGTGTGAATGCATAACATAAAATAATAACAGTACAACAAAATATGTAACATGTAGGCCTTGAGAAGTGACATATAGCTTAAAAACAAGTTTTGGGAACAATGGGTCAGGTAAATAGGTACCAAGATTCTGAGAAAGGGTGAAATACACCATACCTCTATGAAATAGAAGAGTCCTATTAATTTGTGGTCAGCATACCGAATCATCCTACGAATAGTACAGCTGTTTTAAAGCATAACACGCAAGGGAAAGTCGGTGAGTTGTAAAGTTGTACAAGTGCGCTAGAGATTGAATAATAACTTGTAATCTTTATTTAGAATTAAAAAGTTCCTTGTTCACTTTAAAATTAGTACTTAAAAACTTGCTGCCCCTGCTGGAATAATGCAGTGTTTACAAACCGCTGCCACATATACTTACCATTTGTAAATTACGCCAGCGTTTGAAAGATGTACTGATATATTCGGGTCGCTACAATATTAAACAACGAAATATGTTCCAATTTATGTTTATTTTTTAAATCTTTGTTAACAATATATTATGTATATTTTAAATGTATGTATTATTTATATGCTATGTGTTTTGTGGTCTCGTGTCTTAATGAGTGATTGATTAGTAGTTGCGTAGTCACAGTGCGCACATTTTAAATCCTTGGCAACTGATGATTTTTTTTAACTGACTTTGTAATTGGTTACAAAATCACACTGTCGAATTTGTCATTGGTTGCATAATCCCTTGTGCACAGTTAACATCCTTGACAGTCTTGTGTCTTGACAGATGTGTTTTAAAGTATGATTTACAATTGGTTGCATATTTACACTGTGCACATTTGAGTTCCTTGACAATCTTGTGTCTTGACAGATGATTTTTAAAGTGTGTTTTATAATTGGTTGCATATTCACACTGTGCACATTTCATATCCTTGACAGTCTTGTGTGATAACAGATGTGTTTTAAAGCTCGATTGACTATTAGTTGAATAATCACACTGCGCACATTTTAAATTCTTGGCAGGTTCATGTGTTAACAGATGTCTTTTAAAGATTGATTTGTTATGGGTTGCATAATCACACTGTGCACATTTGATATCCTTGACAGTCTTGTGTCTTAACAGATGTCTTTTAAAGTAATTTTTACAATTGGTTGCATAATTACACTGTGCACATTTGAATTCCTTGACAATCTTGTGTATTGACAGATGATTTTTCAAGTTTGTTTTAAGATTGGTTGCATAATCACACTGTGCACATTTGATATCCTTGACATTCTTGTGTGTTAACAAATGTCTTTTAAAGATTGATTTATGATTAGTTGCATAATTACACTGTGCGCATTTTAAATCCTTATCAGTTTTATGTGTTAACATATGTCTCCGAAGACTTTGTTTATCATTAGTTGCATAGTTACAATGAAAACATTGCATATCCTTAGTAATCTTATGTCTTCTTAAATGTACTATCAAATTGGCTTTATATTTACTTGCAAAATCACACTGCACACAATTAAAATTTGAAAAAATTCCCAGTCCCAGTCGCCCACCATATGATAAATCCTTAGAATGTTCAATTACTAATTCATTTTCTTGCTGAATCTTATTTTCATTAGAATAACCCTGATTAATCGTACTTTCATTTACTTCACGCTTGATTGTTACGGAGATGTCATTGCTAAGTAAAACTTTGGCATCCAGAGAAGCAAATATTTCTTCTTCTTGTTTGGTTTCAACTTTTACAATCGCTGACATTATAACACAAGAAGCGGTTAAACAACCGTGAACAGGTCCTTCTAGAAAACCAAAATGTGGATTGGTGGAAAATGTAACTGGGCGACGTTCCGAAACGATGTTTGGCGAAAAACGTTTCCCGAAACAGCGTCTTTGGTTATTTAATCCGACAAAGGCGACTTATGAACAACCTGTAACTGTTAATTCAATTTGCATTAGGGAGTATGAATAGGTGAAATTTGAGGTTAAGTAACGGGCAATCAAAAATTGAGTGGCATTCCAGTCGCCTTTGGGTTTGGAATCCAAAGGTGACTCGAAAGTAACTAATTTTCGTATCTCGGCGCATCTTGCAGCATACACACCTGTCCAGTTTTCTTTTTTTGCTTCTTATTAAAAAAACCAATGTCATTTCAGGATGCAGACGTCAGAACCACTAGCTTTTTCAGGTTAAAGCTGTTTTTTAGCGATGCAGCGGTTTAAAGCGTTGTTAAACCCATGGCCTAATATACTCTTTTTAGTCCATGGTTAAACCAGAGCATTCTCGCGGAAAGTCACTATGACGTCATGAATGCAGCGTTTGGTTGGGACGGCGATTTGAAACTTGTCTGCCTCTGCGCATTAGAAATTTAACGACCCCAGAAGAATGTAAAAAACACCCTCGTCTTTTAACAAATCAACCACGTTGCCAGAATGAGATTCATACAGCGGTATTTATTTACAAAGTTGGTCGAATCGAATCGGCGCATTCGGCGACTGCCAAATTTATGACGTCACGAATGAAAACGCAACGGTTGGTAGCGGTGGGCCACCCACGGCCCGCCGTTAAGTTTTGTCCGGCCCGCTAACATATTATAATTCAGTGTTAATACTTCATACGGCCCGTCAAATTATATTAAAAATTCGGATTAATTAATTATGATTATGTTACACCGCAGCATGTAGTGGACGTAATCCGAAGCTTCCAAGACGTTTGAAAGCCTCTTTGAAGAAGCATTTCATTTTTCACAGATATCGCCAGGTATTTTCCAGAATTTTCGTCCCGATATATACCGGGTGGGGCAATAAAACGACACGTGTTTTGGGATTCAGCAACATTTTTAAACCACATATTGCAACAAATACACCAAAAAATTTCTTTAAACATACTTTTTATTTGGATTTTCAACTTTGGCCCGTGGCGCATATGAAAAATTTTATTTTGGCCCCTTGGAAAAAAAGGTTGCCCATGCCTGTGCTAGACGAACCCGCTGCATCGCCGTAAAACAGGTTTACAATGAACGTATAGGTTAATATTTGAATATTTCATAAACCGTAAGTGTTTGTTTACAATGAACGTATGTATACATAAATATATATTTCATAAACCGCTACTCGTACATATTCGTATCGTTTCCGTAAATTACTTCGCTGTTTACAATAAACCGTATGTAACTTTGAACATTTTCAACTTTTGTGACTATGCGCAATACTTACGTATAGGTACGTACGTAAAAATTACGTTCATTATAAACACCTTCGTATGTTTCTCTTCAAATTTGCGAAGTTTTTAGTGTGCGTTTACAATGAACGTATACGTAAATATTTCATAAAACGTAAAGCCGGATTTATAGTTCCGTAGCCGTAAGAACGTAAGAACGGAACCTTAAAATCTTACGTTCACGAAAATTATACGATTTATAGTTACCGTAGTGGTAAGAGATGAGCTTGCGTATTTATCTGCCATTGTATGTCATCTGTCAGTAAGAGTAACGTGCATTTCAAAATAATAATAACCAACAAAGTGTCAACAATTATTGTAAATAAACGAAACGAACGTCAGGATAAACTCAACTGTTTGAATTATCCGAGTACTGCCGACGACAAACGCGTTAGCACGATTTACCGTAAGAAATAAGATTTGGGCATTTCCTACGTACCGTAACCGTTCTAACGCAACGTTAACGGGAACTATAAATGTTCACGCGCAACAAGTAGGGTTTAATTCCAAACGTTACGGTACGGTGTTGCGGGTACGGAACTATAAATTCAGCTTTACTCGTACATATCCGTATCGTTTCCGTAAATTTACTTCGCTGTTTACAATAAACCAAAAAAAAAAACCTCAAATTTATACCTGTGAAACGATATACTTTCGTGTGTTTTTTGACTATTACTTCCATGCACTACAATGTACCATTGTCCAATAATGTGTTTAATCGCACATTTCGAGACTTAAGGATCGCATAATCACGAAAATGAAAAATTAAACAAACTTTGGCTCCGAAAATATGGCCGCCCCAGGCTTCAACGCGTAGCATTGCCCTTGATAGGATATTATCAGTCCCCTTTCTTTCATAGTCTAAGGTAAATGTAACCTACCTGCATATATATATATTGTTGTGAGACCTAACCTTCACTTCTGGGAATCCCACGATTTACCTCTAGCTAGCTCAGTTGTAATTAAAATGAAACAAATTTTTACCCGCATCTCAAGGTCCAGCTGGATTCTGCCACCCTACAGCATTCCAACAATGACATAAATAGGTGGCTTAACCAAATCCTTAAATTCCAATATGAAACTTTACCCCCAGATTTAATAAACTTGAAACAAAGTAAGAGACGCCGACAATTACCTCTCCTTGACTCTAATAAACAAAACCTGGATTGCCATGACTGGTTTAATTTCAAACAAAAAATTGCGTAAATTTCTGTTTTACAAAATGTTACAATTTTAAACAGATAAATGACACACACAAAAAAAAACAAATTACTCAAACATTACAAAAAAAAAACATGACAAAACAAAACACTAACTACTACTTACTTTTAAAATTAGTCCGAATAACGTAATCCGATAAACAGAGGTAAACCGTACACAAACACGTGAACCAACCACTCAAACACCGACGTCTTCTCTCTTCGGGTACCCACAAATTATATTTAAAACTTCCGTGTTTCCGCAAAATAACAAAAAAAAACAGGACGACGACAAACTTCTTAAACTTCTCAATAAATTCTTCTCAA
This sequence comes from Photinus pyralis, assembly GCF_008802855.1. Classification (NCBI taxonomy): domain Eukaryota; kingdom Metazoa; phylum Arthropoda; class Insecta; order Coleoptera; family Lampyridae; genus Photinus; species Photinus pyralis. Next base: position 47,360,874 of record NW_022170511.1, read on the forward strand.
AACGGCAGACACAAAATTCTAATAAAACCTGGATCCAACTACGCAGGAAAACTTCCACAAAATTCAAAAATAACGTAACCGAAGAAGCGCCGGTTGGCTTTGTAACGACCAAAAAGCCCCGCTCTCTTCCAAAATTTTCCTATTTAAGCCAAAAGCCCTTCTCCTTTCTTCAACATCCCGTCCGCCAATCACGCGAAGCGTCGATTTTTCAACTTCTTGCTAAACGGCACGTACGCCCGGCAATTCTGCGAAGAACCTTATCTCTACTTCGCGCTATACCTCGTTAACGGCAAATAAAATTTAAAAAGAAATTTACATCGAAAAAAAAATTCTAGGAATAAAATAAAAACAGAACACTTCTAAGAAATTGAACCAAAACTATAACATGAAATTTACGCAATCCTGTGTCTCAAATTATTAATAACCCCCCGGTTAATTAATTGAACTAAACAAAATTGTCACATCCAGACGCTCTATAATTTCTTTCAAGTTACAACTAAAACAAAATAACACAACATTTTCCCCCTTTAAATTGAACACAAAAACACAAAATTACAATCCTCCCCTGACTATGAAAACAAAACAAAATATTGGAATTACAGGGGTTTTTTTTCAATTTACCAATTAAAACTTTAAAAAAACTTCGGGACCTGCTTTAGGTATTCGGACACGATCGCCTAACACAGCTCCCTAGTCATTACTGAAACCCCGCACGGTGACGTCACCAGCTGAGCCTGAGAAATTTCATCAACCTAGTATAAAATTTAAGAACTACCACTAATTTACTGTAACTCTACAACCCTTAGCTAACTATTCAAATGCCGGATAGATCGAACCATCTTCGGCGTTGTTTCAACCTAGGTCCGACCTATTCCAGCAGTTAACCTAACCTAACATCCCTAATCTAAACTTTAAATAAAAAAAAAATCAAAGTCAAGAATCTCGCACTGTACTGTCAACCAAATACGCCTGGGAACCATCCCTATCATTCCTAATCTTTTTCCTAAACTTTTTCCATTCTCGCTTTTCTTTTTCTCCCCCCTTTTCTAAATTAATCCAGGGCTTCTCTATAAAAATCCCACACATAAAATAATCTCTTAATTCTTCAATTACAACAATCCGTTTACCCTTTTCACTCATAATTAAATTATTCAAATAATCAATGCCTACTACTTCCAAAAACTCACTACTCCTAACTCTTTTAATCTTATCCTGCTTCCTACAATCCTCATCCTGCTCAAAGCTACACAAATTCCCTTCATTCTCAATCGATAATTCCAATTCTACGTCTCCTACTACCCTATCATAATAAAAATTCCTCCAAAAATCCTGAAAATAATTCTCCCTTATCTGGTTATCTAAAATCTCATAATTAGTTCCTATCTCCTTCCCGCCTATTCCTTTCCTCGATAAAACGTCCACACATAAATTATTATTCCTTTTTAAACTATTACTCCCTTTCACATACTTAATCTCAAACAAATTCGCCTGTAAATTTCTACCCCTACAATAAATCTTATTATCCACAAAACTCTTCGCTATTAAATAATTCAAATCCCTATTCTCATCTTCTATTTCAAACTTCCTATAATTCACGCAATACAACTTCACCTTCATTCTGGTTCCCTACCAGTTCCTGCAATAAAATAACTACCTACTTCAACCCTATTTTCAACTAAAATCCCTTCATCTTCTTTCTCTTGTACGACTTCTTCATCTTGCCTATGAACTTTTTCAATCTCGACTTCTTCCTTAACTTCAACTTCTTCTTTAATTACCATCTCATTTGATCGCTTCTTTCTCATTAATTCTATTTCTTGTCTGATTTCTTCCTTTAATTCCGCTTTTAATTCCGCTTTTAATTCCGCATTCTGCGCTTTCATTTTTTCGCCCAAATCCTTCTTCAACTCTCTTATCGCTTCTATAAACACCGCAAAATTCGCTGCCTGAATAGATGACACTCCCATCGTGAACAACTCTTCTTTCTTCTCGTCTTGAATAAAAATCACGTTCAAAAAAAAATCCTAACACTAATTCTAACACTACCTACCCCGTAACTAATCCTATCCTAAACATCCTAATCTAATTTAAATTGCAAAAACACACCCTACCAAATTCTTCCTGTCACATTTTAACAAGTTCCTACGCCTACGCATCCTACAAATTCCTATAACAATTAACCTCCACAATGGACTCCTCTTTTCCCTGAAAAATGACATGTCTGGGTACCAAAATAACTTTTTACCCGAACGACAAAACAACCCTAATCTGAATTTACCTACAAAATTTTTTACCTACTTTCGCGTTTCCCTGAAATTGCCCCACGTTGGGCGCCAAATTATTGTTGTGAGACCTAACCTTAACTTCTGGAAATCCCACGATTTACCTCTAGCTAGCTCAGTAGTAAAAAATGAAAACAAAATTTTTATCTGTATCTCAAGGTCCAGCTGGATTCTGCCACCCTACAGCATTCCAACAATGACATAAATAGGTGGCTTAACCAAATCCTTAAATTCCAATATGAAATTTTACCCCCAGATTTAAACAACTTGAAACAAAGTAAGAGACGCCGACAATTACTTCTCCTTGACTCTAATAAACAAAACCTGGATTGCAATGACTGGTTTAATTTCAAACAAAAAATTGCGTAAATTTCCGTTTTACAAATCTTTACAATTTTAAACAAATAAATGACACACACAAAAAAAAAAACAAATTACTCAAACATTACAAAAAAAACACGACAAAACAAACCACTAAACTACTACTTACATTTAAAATTAGTCCGAAAAAAACGTAATCCGATAAACAGAGGTAAACCGTACACAAACACGTGAACCAACCACTCAAACACCGACGTCTTCTCTCTTCGGGTACCCACAAATTATATTTAAAACTTCCGTGTTTCCGCAAAATAACAAAAAAAACAGGACGACGACAAACTTCTTAAACTTCTCAATAAATTCTTCTCAAAACGGCAGACACAAAATTCTAATAAAACCTGGATCCAACTACGCAGGAAAACTTCCACAAAATTCAAAAATAACGTAACCGAAGAAGCGCCGGTTGGCTTTGTAACGACCAAAAAGCCCCGCTCTCATCAAAAATTTTCTATTTAAGCCAAAAGCCCTTCTCCTTTCTTCAACATCCCGTCCGCCAATCACGCGAAGCGTCGATTTTTCAACTTCTTGCTAAACGGCACGTACGCCCGGCAATTCTGCGAAGAACCTTATCTCTACTTCGCGCTATACCTCGTTAACGGCAAATAAAAATTTAAAAAGAAATTTACATCGAAAAAAATTCTAGGAATAAAATAAAAACAGAACACTTCTAAGAAATTGAACCAAAACTATAACATGAAATTTACGCAATCCTGTGTCTCAAATTATTAATAACCCCCCCGGTTAATTAATTGAACTAAACAAAATTGTCACATCTAGACGCTCTATAATTTCTTTCAAGTTACAACTAAAACAAAATAACACAACAATATATAAAATAACAAATAAGAAAACTTAATTCCGGTGAATTGCTTAAATATAATAAACATGAATTTGTTTCATATGTTTACCGCGTCCTAAATATTTTCAATCTCTCCGATCGCAGAGTTCAAATTGCTGGACGACCGAAGCCGGAATGTTCATTGTTGTCGGGATTACCCATCACCGGCTTTAGGTCGCCGGGATAATCGAAGTCGGGAAATAAATGGCCGTAAGGATGGCTTATCGCCGGAAAATTGTAGCTTAATTTTGAGATTTTCCGTAAATTTGTTTTGCAGTCATACCGTTTAATTTTTGGTTTTACATTAACTTTACCGCACCGCTTTTACTTTTTCTTGCACAGTAACTTCCTGCGTCTGCTTCCCCGTAGATACCGCTAATTTGTGTTTTATTGCTTTAGTTCCCGATTAGGGAAACTGCTGTGCGCTTTAATTTTGTTTTAGCATTCACCAGTGGCCGGCCGTCCGCCGTTGTAATTGCTGCCGTAGAGTTGAGTTCTAATTGTATTTTTTTAGCGCTTTTATTAAGAATTAAAAAAAATTGCGATATTGTTTGCGTTTATCCGTCCGCCCGTTCTGCCGTGTTACTCCACTTTGAGTGGAATGGTCTTAGAGTCCTGCAATTTTGTGCAATAGGTAGCCTATACCTTGAAGGTGTGCCAGACGGCCATCAAATTTCGCTGTTTTAATCTAAGACTAATTGAATTTTTTTATTTTTTTTACGAACATTCCATTTAAGCCTTCAACATGCGCCCCTGAATCTTTATGATTATAGTGATCAATATTTCAAATAATTGAGGCCAGCGCGTGAGTATAGCTAGCGCTCAAATATTGACCAACATACATAGGTCACAATATTTGCTTTAATAAACTCGCGTTTGAAGTTTTTAATCAACAGATACACATGTCCCGTTCAGCGCTTCTACTTTACATTTGCAAGTTCCCTCCTTCGATACTACCTACTCGAGATACTCGCATTGGAAGGTTTGACAGTGGTCTAAAACATTATATATAACAAGATGACCATAGGGGAGACAGTTCGTTTTGTTATTTCCTCGACGAAATTGGTGAGAAACTATTTTGAGCAAACCTCTGACCTGACATGCGTCGCCATAAATCGGCAAACAAGACTCCGCAATGTCGTTTCGTGTCGGAGTAAAGAATTTTTTGCCAAGTATGAATGTCCTTTTCTGATGCAGACTATTGCGGTGAAATTTGGAATGCCTGAGGGGATAATTTCACCCCGTGAATCTATTTGCAAATTTATAAAACCTCACTGTCGAACATATGGGATATTGGATTTTTCGTGTAAAATATCTTCAGTTTTTTTGAGTCATACATTGTTAAATTACATTAGATCCTCTAGAACCTTAATTTGATTCACTACATCACTTATTTCAAAGGCCTAGTTCCGAGCGCAAAGTATTCGATGGCGAATACTCCCGAGGGTAATTTTCGAGAGCGAATAACACCAGCAGAATCTTCGAAGGCGAAGTTACCGGGTGTCCAATGGATGTTGATTAATTATTGTCCGATCAAAAATTCTATTAAGTTTTTCATCTTAAAGTTGCGTTTATGGCGAAGGTGAAGGTGAAATAAATACATGATTTAGATCGTTAGTCGCCAGGAAAATTATACAATTATTAGTAAGCACAAATGGTATAGGTACATGATTAATATGAAGTAGGTTCACATCTCAATTTATCAAAGGCATTCAACACGAAGATCGATACGTAAGACCTTCAATTTACACTAAAACTGTTTCAAAACACATTTGAAACTCCTGTAAGTTTGGTCACTTAAGATAACACAATGGTCTTCGCGGCTATGATCATTTAAACCCTTATCTTTAATCTTAGTTAATAAGTTTCTCCCGGAGAATTAAGGGTAAGTATTTGAGTGGCATTACAGAGTATGCAATAGGGGTTATGTTTATGGCGTACAATACAACAATTTCGAGATGCCTAATCGCGCACTTCGAGCTCCCGGCATTTATCTATAAAGAAGTAGGTGAGTGATTTTAATTAAAAATTTCAATTACTTTATAACGATCGTATAGAAAAGAACGCATAGTTAATAACCACACATGTGTGTACATTACATCTTAGCCCTTGCATAGGGTTAATTACGTCCGCAATTTAGAACGGAAAGAACTAATAATCGCTCTCCTCGTTTCATTACTGTCATCTTTAATGCCTGTATAAGCATCTTTCGCTTTGTTTCTCTGAAGAAAATGTGGAAGGATTACAAAGTATGTGCTTTGCATCTAACGAAAGGGTTCGAGAACAAGTTGATGCGCTTAAAAAACATTAAGTTGCCGTAATTAAAAAAGTATTAGAGGTACATATAGAGGGTAAAATTCGTTGTTAATAACTTTCGTCGAAACTTTTTCTTTGTAACGGCGCGCTCTATTAAAATGAGCAAATTTGTAGTCTAAAAATTCGATAACGAGCGCTAATAATTAACGAACAATCACGTTTATGCGTGTCGGCGGTTAAGCGTTAGAAATTGTCATGTGAGATTTTAAGATTGATATTTACTATCTACGTTATGGAGGAATATTAAAGTGCAATCGCATGATGTATTTCAATTTTACATAAAAGAAGAACAATACATATTTCATTTTGCGGACATGTTGAGAACTCATGCAACTTTTAAACCTATTTGAAAATTAAATATAACGCAATAAACTCAAACCGAAGGGGTCGGTATAGTACATGTAGCGGGAAATTGTGTGTTGTGAACTTTAATTACTCGTATTATTAAGTAAAGTGCAATGCTAGGTATTTTCATGTCTCTAGAACGTTCAGTCCTTCAAATCGATTACTGGTTGTGTCTAGAGTAGAAAGACGACACCACCTCCCACCACTTAATGTGGTATGGGTTTGTGTGTTTTTTTTAAATTTTTGAACTGTTGTAAATGTGTAGTATCTTATTTTTATCTAAAAATTTTAAATCCGCCATCGCTTACAGCCCTCATGCATGGGTGGTGAATCATCCCAAATAAACAATTTATATTAAAAACATACATGAACTAGTTGGCTTACGTATATTCTAGGCTGTAGAGGTTTGATCATGAAATAATACTGAAATGGGTAACATTTAAACCTTATACCATTTCTGCCATCTGAGTATCCAGATCATCACACCCGACCAACCTTTCGTGGTATCAACTGCTACTAGTCGTACAATTGCAGACACAAAACCACAAGTACTTCCAGAAGTTCGTCTTTATTCTAAAGCATTACCTAGAACAAAGAAGGAGGAAAGAAACCATAGAAACCCCGGAATTTTGATAAACACCCCGGAAAAGTAAGCCAATGAAGCAGAACTTATTCTAAGGAAAGAAACGAGGAACCAGTAAAACCTACCCGAAAGGTTTTAAGTCAAAGACTTGGATTTTGAAAATAACAAGACATAGTATGGTCATCATACTAATTATGAAAAAGATAACTTCTGAACCTTTCGTAGTAGACCATATTCTATGTCACGTACAAAAGAAAAATGGATGTGCTGCCAAAGATCTAAAAAATGGTTCCATTGCGAATATTAGAGGAGCTTGCACATAAGATATAAATATACCTACATATAAAAATAAACCGAGAAAAAAGTGCTTTATATTTAATAATTTAAAAGGCTTCAGTAATAAGGAAATAAAACTGGTACTATTGCTACTTTAATTATTGTTATATATGTTGATAATTCAAACAGAACTCCCAGTATATTTTTACCTATTTTTCTTTCTTGTTATATTTTTGTACGTATTGAGAGCAACATGTTAATTGTAATTCTTTGGTTTGTAGTTTTAGTTAGTTTTCATAAGTTAGTGTTCGTTTTTTACATATTTTCGTCAAAGATATAATAACTTACGTTCTTTGAAGCCCTGTAGTATGAAGGGCAGTAGGAGCACAATTCTGCGCATACACTAGCCAAAATGGCTTAAAAAACTCTACAAAAAAAGTTCATTACAATTGTTTTGTGAGTTCCTTTTTCTTGAGAAGTTTTGAATTGAAAAGTTATACTATTTATTTTGTTTTTCTAAATTTGCATTTTTCTCTTAAAATAAGCATCAGAGTGAAAAATTACAAAAAGATGTGTCTTGATGAGATCTACAAAAAAAGGCTTGTACACTTTTTGCGTCGGGTTCAAAATAATGGCGCTAGAAGGGCATTTTCAAGCAGTCGAAACACCAATTTATAGAAAAACCTTCTTTTGCGGTTTTCTGCCGTTTTTAAAAAAACAAAGAATGTGCGGTTAACATGTTTATTTAAAAAGTTTTGGGTAGATTTAAAACTGTTTCTCCATTACGAAGCAGCCAATATTTACTTGTTGAAAGGCCCTCGTAAATTTTGAAAAGATACCTCCATCTATTGTCGGAATTTTTACCACGCCATTTTAGCGCGATTTTTGGTTGTCGACTGTCGACCTTCATCTTCCTTCTGGTCTGTCGATAACCGTATGAGGATACACTTCATTAAAAACCAACAGCTGAGGTGTTAGTTGACTTTTAATTGCCATCATCTATATTTTATTTATCTCTGACAATTGGATTCATTAAATTATGGATTCTGGAATAATTAGTGAACGGTTCGCCTTTAACTCTTTAGAGAGGATATAATTACGGTTCTTTTCCTTATTGTAAGTACCGCCATTTGCATTTCATTTTCTTAAAATGTAAGTTTTCTTTAGGATCGGCTGTTATCTGGTATATGACAATTATTCCATCGACAATAAAATTGCTGCTCCATGTACAATTAGAGATATGTACATTTTAGGGTATCAACGAAGAGGGATACCTTTGATTTCTTTTAGGGTTCAAGTTCCGGCTCGACCTTTTGGTTTTTAATTTTAGTCTTAATTGTAAGTCAACGGGTCATGAACGAGATTTGATATGAAGGATCGATCCTTAACAAGGAGACACCTTCCGTAACTCTTTATCGCATTATTTAATAACTATTTTGCCCCTTCTGGGTTAAATGCTATCACATTCAAGTAATTTGTTAACAATAGTACCTATTTAATATCTTTGCCAGCTCGGTTAAGTTATGATTGAGTTTGAAACGTGAATGTTGTTGGTGCGGGAGACGTTGGCCGATTAAGTACCGTACCTGTTATAGAAGAGTAGAGCAAGGCCCTTCAGGCATTAGTATTGTATACCGAGTTCTATAGCTTGGGAGGTTTTCTTTCAATTATTTGCAGGTTTTGGATGCGAGAACTGAGCTCACTTCTTGGCGTCGACGTATAATTGATGCAAGATGCCTTATATGTTTTACTTGTACTTGGCTGTATACGTGCAAATTTTTGTACGGAATGTCAATTTATTAAATTTGTTTTAAGATCGAGTAATCAATTTAGTCGGTCATTCTTGATTGGGGGTTTGTTAAACTATAAATAAATATAAATATAAATCAATATTTTAAAAAAAATTCCCTCTTGCATACCCCATCGCTTTACACACTGTATAGTGAACTTAATAAGATTTGTGAGTAACGTAACTTATAATTTTGAGCATTTAGGAGGATTTTGTATTTTGTGTAATACACGATCCTATTGTGGAGACAATTATTATTTTGATATTGATCTTTAAGAATAAACCAATATTTCAGGTGGTATCTAAATTGATTTTTACTGTTATTACTACCCTCGCATCTTTTCAATTTCATACGGGGAGAGTTAAGTTAGAAACTGAGTGGCGCTCAACCATTGGTAAGTGCAACGAAGGAGGAAGATCAAATGCCCAGAACGAACTACCGCTGTGGCAGATCTCAACCTTGTATTTCCTTTGCTAGTTGGCCATTTATGCGGTGGGTTTGAGAAAACGCAGCACCAACTCTCTCAATCGTTATACAACCCTTAAAAAGTTAATGATACACGAACACACAGCGACTGGCTCATGATGATATCTTGGGGAGGAAAAATGTAGGTACAGTGATTAGGTATCGTATTCTGGGGGGTGTTGGAAGGTACAGGGCCCTCCATGTAGATGGGGGGTCCGGGGGGTCACCAAAAACCAAAAATCACTGTTTTATACATTTGTCAGTAAGTTTACCACACTTACATACCAAGTTTTGGTTTTAGATCTTAGATGTTCCTTAACACTTTCACACACTTTCTCCATGAGTTGACAACACTGTAAATTTTACAAGCAAAACCCTCTCAACCGAAGAAGGTGCAGCGAATTGCATATTCTTGAACAGTCGCAGGCGACGTCGCAGGACAATTTTATTCAACCTCGGACGGTGTTCTATGAACACTATAATATTGATCTTAGAAGGAGGGGGGATCTCCATTTCCCCTTCCCGTGGAGCCGCGTCAGTTAATAAAGGGGTTAGCAAATCTAGCAAATGAAGATAAGTGGTCGAATTGACAACCTTTGTCTTGCAAGATGTGGACGGTTGCCAGGGAGAGAGACAAAAAACAGCAACCGTAAAGAAAAAAACATTTTAAATTTGGTCTTTAGAAAATATATTTGAATAATAAAATAAGTTCAACCGACGCCAACGTGCGGCCGGTGCAGTTTACTTTCTCTGAAAAAAACGGTCAAAGTTTGGGAAAAATGTTATAACAGCGAAATCGTTAAAGTTAAGGGTATAATACATATGTTGCATAACAGTAACTTTCCAATTCTTCAACAGAGTATGGGATGTTCCATTTAAAAAACAAAACATGCGCCACTGGTGACCACAAATATTTTAGTAACATGTCGACGGTTATTGGCTTTTATGGCAAAGGAATTATGATCCGAAAGGTCTACACCCTGTATATTACGCCTTGTATACAAGTTGATATCGCAGTTTTCTGTAAATGTTGTTGCACAAACTGTGGGAATTTGCGCACAAATTCAGCAGTTCTTGTTATGAAAGAACTAAGAACAGTACCTCATGCATAGTATTGCTTTGGCACATGGAGTACTTTCTGTTACGGATCCACATTTACCATAGCACGGATGTCACTGGCTACATGAAAATACAAGAATTACATCCATAGTCGCATACTGACGAAGACCTTCTATGAGAATAACTACAGCTGAGTATAGGTAAAACGAGATTTAGCCTACTGAAGTATAGGAATAGACTAAATGTTAAATGTTGAAATTTGAATTTGTGTACCTATACAAAAAAGCAGATGTTAGTACCTTAGGTGAACGTCTTAAAGTTCCTATATCTAAGAGGGTGAATTAATTCTTGACGTGTGACAGACCGGAAATTTGTGCAACAAACTGTAACAACGCACGGGCCTGGGCACGAGTCGCATAAAATATTAATTGACCCTCTTCGTAAAGACGATTATCATTATAACAGAACCTTAACAAAAACTTACTTCTAACAGCTTAGCAGAAATTAACCAGAGTTATTTAAGATTATGACACAACAGGTGGAAGACGTTTAATAATTTTACAACTGCAATTAATACCCCCTTAAAACTTTTCTTAATTTGTAACTGTCACTAGTTCTTTCTATTCCTCGGCGGAAATGAAGATAGAGGTATTTCAGCAACCATTTACGAATGCAATTTATCCCTTACAGGGCACGAGGCAATCTAAGTGAGCGCACTGAAGGAGAACGTCTTAACGGTCGAGGTGCGTTACCATAAGGCTGAAGACTATAAAGCACCCCCGACCATACCTAAGATAAAAACATACGTTAAAAAGTGGGGATAATTTCAAATTAACGAACTTTTTGAAAACTAAAGAAGGTTTTCTTACATTCGAGCTCAAACTCAAAAAGACTGTGGTGTTTAGTGCAAAGGAATAGTGTGCAATAAATTCTGTGATCTAGTGATTTAGTGGTAAGTTTTCGTCGCTTGTACGCTCACCTGGTTTTATAAACGAGCTTTATTTGCTGATGTCCGTAAAAAAAAAAGTGTAATTTGCGTTAAAAGGGAGAATTAATTATTCTTATCTATCGGCTGACTTTACAATATGGTCGGCTACAGTAATAACAAACACAGTAAAAGAAACGATTAAATAAATCATAGAGGTGGACAATAATCGACATTCACACGTTGTGTTTATAAACAGGGTAAATACACGAATTTTAATAAAAATATTAATAATTTTAATCCATTGGATACATATTTTAAAAGCGTTTAGCACTAGAATGAAATAGGGTGTATTAATAGGTGGCACTCGCGTTAGTAATAAAAAGCTAAAATCGAAAATAAAAGAGCGAATTGTGCCTTTTTTATGTTTTTGTTTGCTGGTGAAGAACACCTGTTGTTACCTACGAGCGAGAGATCATTGATAAAAATTTATTACTGCCTTTGTGTGTCATTTTTTTTCTTATTAGTGAACGCTTTGACACAACGTGCGGTGAATATTGATCGATTTCTACTCGCCATAATTAAACAAAATAGTGTCTCCAGTAAACGGTGTTAAATAAAATATAATAATTTAAACAGTTCAATACAATAAAAGCTTTCCGTGTAAGTTAATTAAATAAAAAGGGGGCATCTGGTAAAGCGGCTGAGATATTGTCCATTGTCTATAAATTTACTTAGACGGAGGACAAGACTTAACCATTTCGTATATTTTTCGAATGGCCACTTAATGCCCCTAAATTCGATTAAGTGCTAAGTGTGTCAAGATTCAATTTCATGAGGCAAATTAAGTTGTACATCAATCTGTAGCGTTTATTTCTATTTCCAATTTAGAGGCGTCGTAATTTTCGTTGCCGTATACTTTGCCAGTAGTTCTCGTAGATCGCATTTTCTGGTAGAATTTGTGGAAAAAATTGTTTAAGGTTTTTCAATACAGGGTCTTCTGGCGGGAGAAAAGGCTTCGAGTGCAAAACGGAACTCAATATCATTTGCATGTATTGTCCGCAACAACTTTCTAAAATGATACAGGGGGAAATAAAGTCCTATTTTAAATTTTGAAATTATTAACTTGTAGGTACTCAACTTTAGACACGTGTTTTCTTTTTCTCTAATGTCCACAATAAAAGGTCATGGAAATCGCGCTACAGACAAGAAGGTTGGTTCCAGTTCCAGGCACACATCTAGACAAACAAAGCTCCTGTGAAAGTGGCAGCAACAAATGAGTGGCTCGCAAATGAATGAATATAGGTAATTTGTTTTGAATTCAACGTACTTCATTGCACCAAAATTCGTTTTCATTGACCTTTACATAGGTATTTGATAAGTCAAAATCCGAAAAACCACGCCTAACTTTTCGAAAGCCCCGAAAATCTCCGAAAGTTTCTTTAGAATTCAATATACCACAATGTACCAAAACCAGTGTTCAATTACGCAACCGCTTTTGAACAAACAGTGCTGTAGTGCAGCAGGGTCATGAAAAGAGGCACGTTCAAAACCATAATTATTGATAGTATAGACCTAACGTGTAGGTATGTACAACAAAAATTTACATTCAACAAAAAATACAAGAAAAGGTTGGCACTCGTGTATACCTACGGCTCATATATTTGAAAAGATAAAGCACACGATTCTAATTCTCATGTTACAAAATCATATGTAAAAAATGAGAGTTAAGTAGTAATCCCATTTTATAGGACCAAAGCGATAGGAATAAAAATTAAAGTCTTCTCCAAGAATTTTAACGCATTTTGCTAGAAACAAGTAAAAAAGGCCCTAAGGCGAGTAATTTCAGCGCATTTTCAATGCATTGATCAATACTTCCCAAAAGGTCACAACTATGTGCGCTATGTTTTTCTTTACTATCTATGGTTAAAATTTCATAGAAATATCTCCATAAATAAGAAAGTTAGCGTTGCACAGTTCCCGTTTGCGCACATTTAATTTATGCGATATGTTTGCTTTTACTAAAAGCGTCTATTGTTAAAATTTTAAAGAGATTTTCATAAGTGAAAAAGTTGGCATTTTGCAGTCTGCGCGCATTTGATTTTTACTATGTGCGATGTGTTTGCCTTTACTAATCACATTTGTAGTTTTCGATTTTTCCTACATGTAATACGTTTTTTAGACGTTTAGATACGTTTTACTACAACTAGAAAGAAATATCTTCGTAAATAAGGAAGTTGGTACTGCGAAGAAAGCGCATATAGACTGCGCATGCGCACATCTAATTTTAACAATATGAGATATGTTTGCCTTTAATAGAAGCATTTGTAATTTCAAAATGATATCCAGATAAATAAGACAGTTGACTTTGCGCACATTAATCTGATGTTTACAATATGCGATACGTTTGCTTACTGAAAGCATCTTTGGTTAAAATTTCAAAGAAATATCTCCATAAGTAAGAAAGTTGACATTGCGCACATCTGATTTTTACTATATGCGATATGTTTGCCTTAACTAGAAATGTCTGTGTTTAAAATTTTAAAAAAATATATTAATAAATAAGAAAGTTGATATTGCGCAGACTGCGCATGCGTACATTAATCTTTCAAATTTTTCTTGACTTTTCTAGGCCTGAATTGCTCCATTCTGAAGACTACCGACCATGTATATATTGTGATCAACTGATTTTAAAATCATTAATTTTTTCGAAAAACACACATTAGGTATATCTCAAAACGTAATAAGTTTAGTGATAGTATAAATGCCGAGCAGAACTCACAGCTTCTGAAAATCTTTGATACCACAAAATACAGAGTCAAACACCGTATCTTAATATCAGCAACAGTGAGTAAGCAGTTTGAATAACAAAGGGATAAAACAAAGGGAAAGCAATGAAATATATGCCCTTTGTACCTCCTCGCTAAACTGAGAAATGTTTATAATATAGATCCTAGAATCGTACAGTTGAATTCATGAAAGTTTTGCCCTGCGCCACTAATTTATGAACCAATTTCAAACGAGTTATCTCTATCACATGTCAGCATAATATGAACAAGAAGGAGATGGTAACAATTTGAAATCTGGTGATGTCAAATTTGTGGCCTTGATTGCTACATCTTTGTATAACTCTGATCAGTGGGATATCGTTAGAGAGCTAATTTTAGTCCGTTTAAATCATGTGATCAGATCCAAGTCAACATATTAATTTTTTTCAGCATTTTTTTTTATTTATTGTCCCTCTTGTTTTAGGCCCTCAACAGGCTTACGCCCAATTACAGAGTGATCCGCAAAATGCTTTCAGAATTAAAGTGAGAAACGTTACAGTATGACACACACTCCTGTGTAACGCAAAACCAGATGTATTACAAATACACAGATGGAGCGGCGGTTCAATAAACCAAGTTCTGTAATTTTTCGTATTGGCTAAAATAACAGAAAATTAAAAGATAAAGATAAAAAATTGAAATGATAGTAGAAAAATTATATATTATAAAGTTTAAAATATGATAGATCCTCCGATAAGCAGTGCAGTGCAGTGAGCTTTAAGGATGTCTAAAAGCATTTAAGGGCCATAACAGTCCCCACTACGTGATTGTTGTATGCAAGGTTTCGGCTTATAAGTATATAAGAAAAACAGACAAGGGTAACTAAGAAATTTTATTTTTAAACACCCTGTAATAAAATTCCTCCATTAAATGCCTTTTACCGTCCCTATCTTTTGAAATTAAACCCTTTCTTAGTTCCCCATTTGTTTGTGTTTCTCCTTGTACCTCTAAAAGCAGGATTTTGTATTCCACCAGAAACTTTTTCATGAAACCTTTTCCAGGATATAATTCCAGATCCATATTCCATGTATTCCAAATCCGTTCATTTATTAATTTAATCCATTGACAACCAGATACCAAAATTAATTTTCCGTTTCATCAGATAACTTTCCGTTTAATTCATTATTAATTTCTCACCAGGCCTGTTAATTTTTATTTAGTTTTGAGCCGTAAAGATAAATCCTGTAGGTTATACAAGCCTACGGACTTGGTAAACTGCAGTAATCGCTTGGGTTAACTCGATAGACCTGACTCGAATACGATTGACACAGTCCACCCTAATAAGGGTTGTTTCAATCGCCCGAAAGAATCTCTTTAAAGGGCAGACATATGCTAGGTAAATTCTAGCTGATCTTATTGGGAAACCAGAAGGGCAGTACAACATTCCGTTTTAAGGATAGTAGAGTCCCTGATTTACAACCCTGTGTAGAGATTCAGTATGTAAAAGAAGACAACGTGAAAGCATTCTTCCCATACTTCCGGAATGACCTACCTATTCATGGATGTAAATAACTGATTTAATTGAATTATAGCTAATGAATCGATACGAAACCACTGGATACACCACCAGGGCCAGTTGATAGTTGAATTTATTTTGTACGTACTTCCTACATTTGACAGCGACAGTAAAACCGTCGGCGGTGTCTACAGAACCAACTCCGTTCCACTGGTCCCGTTCCACCAGGAGATACACCACAAGTTGTCTAAAGTATAGTTTCATATTTATTATAATTTGTTATTTAATTAATCAGTCTTAAAACAATTCCGGCTTTTGACCTCTGGCCAGCCTGTACGCTATCAAATCTCCCAAAGCTTGTGTTTTCTATCTCTTTCTCCACTACCATAATGCACATCCTCGTTTAATAGTCCTCCGTCCTAGAGGAAGAGTTGGGGTATCTCGACAGCGAAACATTTTTGACTCTCAGTCTATGCGGGAACAAATGTTTGTTATAGTCCCCTCCACTACACAGTTTTTACATATTCTTTTTCTATAAAACTCTTTTAAAATTCCTCTCCCAAAACTAGAGTGCAATCAAAATTCTTGGAAAGCAGCAAAATAAGAAATTTGCAAAAAGAATTACGTGTTTTCGTTTTTAAGTTCACGATTACTATTACATTTCTCACTACACCTTTGGAAAAGGATGCCCCTGCCGAAGAGTTTTGACTTTAAATTCGAAAAAACAAAAGTGAAATGTGGAATGGAGCAGAGGGAGTAAAGGAATTGGATGGCACCAAGCAAAACCGAATAGCGCCAAAGGTTGACAACGATGTTGACTACAAAAAGAGCAAGGTGACACCTAAAAGGCTCAAATGGTGCTAAGCGTTGTTTACACCCTCGGCAACAGATGACATCGGTCAACTGATCCTTCAACAAAATTCCACAATATATTCCCATTTAACAAAACTAAGGAAAACAACGTGAATAGCATGTGTTCCAAACAGTTTCAAGTCCTACACAAAGCTGTTCAGCCCTTATAAGAAATGCATCATTTAAATAAAGTGTAACTATAAGGAACGTACGGCCATTGAATAATCAGATTCTTTATTCAATGTTACTACGGACAAAATATTCTCCCTCAAGAAAATACTCTTCTTGAGAAAATTCTAAATGGAGTTCGTTTGAAAGACGTGCGAAATTTAAACCGAATCAAACAAGAAAATTGTAGAAAGTGAATTCACATATTGAATTAAAAGAATTTATTAGAGTGAATATTATTGATATTTGTCAGTGAATAATCCGGAGCCAAAAAATACCTACAAAATTCATTTCGAACCTTTAAAAGCTCGTCGACTCGAAGAAAACAGGCTCCCAACAAGTAAATTAGGAGCGGTAACTTTGGTTTGGAAACTATGAAAAACCTGCTCTGAAACATTCTCAGTTAATTCAGGTGAAAGTTAACCAAACCTTCATCTCAATATAAAGTAAGGCCAATTAAAAGAACTATTGATTTTCAATTAACTACTTACATACGAAATAAGATAACTTGAGAGCCGGTTGCACAAACGCAGTTTAAACTTCGTTTATTAAGACATATGATTAGTGGAAATTTGACAAAACGTCAAATATCAACCAATCCTAAACCGTAATCCACAGGTTAATTCCAAGCTAGGTTTAAACTGTCTTTGTGCAACCGGCCTTAAAGGACCAATTTTCAAATGAGTATAACTTTTGTTTGTAAAGTGATTTTAAAAACCGTCCGACAATTTTGTTCCTTAATTCATAAAGCATGTACACAGCAAATTTCGTAGATTATCTTCATTTTCGTTATCCGGGCAAGAATTGTAGTAGTTTTTTTTCGAATTTTCAAAAACTTATTTCAGATTCGTGATTTGCTCATGTTCAAAAACCTCCAAACAAAATTTCGTTGAAATCAGGATTTTTTCGCAGCCCTATTTAGAGGTGTGCCCTTTCGTGGTAAGAATTTTGAAAACATTTTTACAAAATCGGAAAGGGCATACCACAAAACCTATTCAAAACGTGCCACCAGGCTTTCTAAAAATTAAACAAGAAATTTCGCCACTTCTTTGGCGGTGCTCCCAAGCGAAACACGTTGGACCCTCCGTTTATTAGGAAAAAGTGCTTGTTTTGATGACTTTAGATGATATATTTAATGTGATCTTCTTAAGTAACCATCGTTCCGTAACCATTTCTTTTAAAATGTTAGTCCTCAATCCATATTAGGCTACCAAAATTTCATAAAAATATTTAAAACCATATTAGAGATACCGCCTTGTAACACTTTAAAAACATTCACCCTGTATAGACCCAATTACGAATGGCGATATAATTGCGACACTCGTTACCATGTGTTTTAAACGATGCATAAGCTTGAACACTGATTAAATATCATGGTGCAAGCAGTTTTTTTTGAGTTGTTAATCTGAGGCAAGTACTTTTATGGGTAAACCGTGGTAGTAAGTGAATTTACCAGCGTGAGTAAGAGTGGTTTTACCGAAAGCTAACATCTTGGAACCGGTATAATGGAAGTGAGGGGTGAAGATGAAAATGAACTCAACAATTTGACATTCGCTCATACCTGCTGTCGAGGATCAATTCGTTAGGATCGAGCTTTCTTGAATGCGAGTTTTTCTGAGAGCGAGTTCCTGGCGTGAGAGGGGGGTGAAAAGAAGAATAGGTACATTTTTACCATCTTTTTCTCGCTCGTGTGTTGACATGAGAATCAAAAACTCGTCTGCAATTGGGTCTCATACTATAGGGACGTAAAGGTCCACTTTGTCGCAATCGACGATATATCTGATGTTGATGAGACTAGTTTCGATAAGAATGCCATCTTCAGGATGTATTTGAACACAGCAGATACTTTTATCCAAAAGATTGCACGAGAAACGCCACGCGATGTGAAGCAAAGGGTTAGATTTCATAATGACTTATGGGTATGACCATAATAAATAATTCGCCTTCACACGCTACGTATTCTACTCTAAAAAGGATTTTCTCTACATTTTATAAACCAGACAAAGCTGTAAGTGGTAGAAAATGAATTCGCGAAAGACTAAAACTAACAGATAGAGTTAGTGAATTGTGGTCTTCAGTACAACTATATCACTACAGTCACATCTTATTCGCAAAATTTTGGAGAAAATTAAAAATTTGAACAAATGCAACAGTTACATGCAACAATTCCGTAGCAAATAACTTGACACTCTTTGCATAAAACTAAACAAATAATTAAACAACTAAAAATAAACATTAGAGTCAGTATTTTATGTTTCAGTTAAATTTATCTGACAGATAATCTTTTATATAAATTTCCATGAAAATTGTCAAATACGAAACATAAAAGACAGGTTCGGAAACGTTTCCATATAAACTAATATATTTTTATACATTGCACAATTGCCCAAACAGTATTATATTATTATTTCATTAAGAGACTGCACAGCATTACAAGGTTTCAATTATTCTAAGAAGTAATGACAAGATAATAAGATTATGATATCACGTTTTGTATTCTGAAGACAATTTGGACTTAAATTCTAATATTCCTAAATTGAAATTACTTACAGATAAATTAGTAAAACAATTCTAAACTAGAAAAAGAACAATTTAATAAGTGGGATGTATTTGAAATTAATTAATTAATTCTGAAAGTATATATATAACTAGCAGCAATAGCTATATTAAAACGAAACTCAAACAGAGCTTTCGTCAACAGAGAATTTTTTTCTAATTTTTCATTAATATCAAACAGGAGAAAAAGTTTGACTAAAAGGACCAACCCTCATAATAACCACAATTAATTGCAACCCTTTAGTGTCTGTCGTATTTATCGACGGTATCGCAGTTACGTTCGAACTGTAATCGAAAAGCTTGCGTGAACGCGCTTTCTCCTGCTTTGTCATCTTCTCATCCTCCAATTGCTCAAATTTAGTTGGCGACGTCGTCACCGTTTTTCCGGGGCGCCAGTAGTCGGCATCCTTGGCGTCGCGACGCTGCTCATGCGTTCCCCCACTCCGCGATAAGGGCTGATAGTGAAGCAGAAGACGCGCATTCTCTACCATGCCCCCCAAGTGTGTTGATTCCTAAAGTAACTGTGTGCGCTTTTTTTAAACTTTTTAAGTATTAACGTAAGGTAAGATTTTTTTCTCTCTTAATTGTGCATGATTTTTATCAATTTTTTTACTAAGAAATCTTACGATAATTACAATGTGAATTCGGTGATTGTGGTGGCATCGCTATAATAATACAAGATATAGTGCAGTTTTATTTAAATATCGTTTCAATTATTTATTTCAGTCTGTGCTTTATTTTTGTTATTTAACAACTCTTGGAGATGACTTCTGGTAAGTGCCTTTATATTATTCCGATACATTTTTAAAAACCTATCTGAAAAATTCTCGTGAAACATAAAAGTGTCGAAATTGAAGTGGCGAAACGCCGGCCGTCGGAATTTCTGCATGAGCTTTTCTGAGCGCTTTGATAAAAAGGGTGACCGTCGCGGTTCGTCAGATCACACGCCGGTGCTTTTTCGGGTTCGTGTAAACATGAAACAATGGGAAAAAATGAAAGTTGATTGTGTACAATGGGAGTGGGGGATGAGAATTGATTGCAATCAATTTTTGATCACGTACGATGGAGTCGTACACAGGCGAGTATTATTTACCTATTGTGAGCACTTTCAAATATCATCAATCGCTTTAATTTGGAAACGAACTTTGATCAATCTTGATTTTTAACTCTGATTGGCACCCTTTTGTTTCATTTAATTATTTTTCTTTGTTACTCGTTTTTTTTTGGTATCGAAATTTTAACATGCGCGACTTACAACATTCAGAGTGGAAAACTCGATGTTGAGTATAAAAGGGTTAATTTCACTTTGACCTTCCAGGTATTTGCATTAGGATAGATTTTTCATGTTGGAGCTGTTCCGCGGGTGTAAAAAACTACCTTCTCTGATTGTATTTTCTGCTCAACAAAAAAGTTACTAACCGCGGGATAACAAAGTTATGAATGAGCGAATTAGTAAAGTCTGGATAGACAAATTAAAGTTTTAATTAAATTATTTTCTGTGATGTTTGTTACAGTTGCTTGCGGAACTGGATTAGGGTTTTTGTACGCGACGTACGAACGCGGGGTTAGTTTTTATTTTCATGAACGTGCGGGTGATCTTAAAAAATCTTAGATTCTTAAAAAAGTATCTTATTTA